>NW_028187111.1:3029216-3077028 GCF_003343005.1 Rhea americana
AAAAAAAAAAAAAAAAAAAAGTTGAACTTTCATAATCAGAGCAAACTACCCAAAGAAAATGAGATTTCCTGCTGTTCTCAGCCTTGCACAGCTGCTTTTGTTCCAGCAGGGCAGCCCTCAGAACTCCCAGCTCCCACCATGCATCCCCATGCCTTCCTCCTCTGCATTCAAAAGCTACAGAACATCAAAGGCTGGACATTTAAAGTAAATACAGCTGAAACCAACTCTTCTTAGGTCTCTTCTGTAACAAAAATGGAACCTGCAGTGGAATCCTATTTCCCTGCATYCTTGGAATAAAGTCTTCTACCTGCCATTAAGAGCAGGATTATCTGTGATATCTTCTTCCTTGGTCCAGAGATCAAAAAATGTTGCTTTTCTTTCAAGCCTTGTGTAATTTGTGAAAAAGACTTATCTGCTCCATCTAAGAAACCCACAGGTGTCAACCAATAGCCCTGGCTGTCCTTAAGCTCTTATTTGATGTCATTCCTCCAGGCAACTTTGATTTGCCAACCCCATCTTGCCTTGAATGCTGTTCAAGAGTCCTGTAGCTGCTTCCCCTCCCACTCTGTGTTCTTCCAATCTTATGCAACATAAAAGGAATAGGCTGTACTCCCTACCTGCCTCTGGACTTGGAGGWGTACTTACAACCTGGGAGCATCCAACCTTCATATCCAGCTGCCTTTTTTGTTATGATTTGACTCATGTCCAGAAGTATTTGCATATCAAAGGATATTCAGAGTCTGAACCAGTGACATTTTGGACTCATGGATGATCTGCACCTATTTTTATTTTTAATGATTTGCCAAACTTATTATATTCTAATAGCATTCCTGCTATTAGATATCATCACACTCTGCTCAGGCAGGGTCACCTAGAGCACGTTGCAGAGGATCATGTCCAGGTGACTTTGATTATCTCCAGAGAAGGAGACTCCACCATCTCTCTGGGCAACCTCTTCCAGTGCTCTGTCACTCTCACAGTAAAGAAGTTCTTCCTCACATTCAGGTTGAACTTCCTGTGTTTCAGTTTGTGCCCATTGCCTYTTGTCCTGTCACTTGGCACCAGTTAAAAACAATCCGGCCTCATCCTTTTGACACCCTCCCTTAAGGTATTTGTATACATTGATAAGATCCCCTCTGTCTTCTCTCCTCTAGGCTAAACAGGCCCAGCTCTCGCAGCTTTTCCTCATAAGAGAGATGCTCCAGTCCTCTGATCAAAGACTGAAATAAGCACCCAGAGGAGTTATGAAATCTCCTTCCTTGTCAATACTCAAAATTTGACTGGACAAGGCCCTAAACGACCTACTCTAGTTAGGCCTGCTTTGAGTAAGGGTTTGGGCTGGGTGGCCTCCAGAGCACCCTGCCAACTTAATTTGGTCTGTGATTCTATGAATTACGTTTACTGAGGTATGCTTTTTCTTCCCCTTGTGTGGCTAGCGTTAGCCAAGCTCAGCCCCATTTCTATTCCCTGTGATTTGGGAAGACAGTGTTATCACCAGAGCAGCAGATGAAAATTGTTTTCTTCCCATTGTACTGAGCAGTACAACTGTACCAAGCTGTTGTTCCAGGATTAAGAGTCACACAATTAAAACTTCAGTTTTATCTGGCTTAGTACAATCATTTGTATAAGAGATCCAGTGTTCTTCCCAAAGCACCAAAGACAGCAAAGAAATCCTATCCCAGGATAAACTAAGCCCTTCGGCATTAGGTGACTCACAAAACACAACTAAAACACAGTGAGATTATGCTCTTAAGGCTTTTTGTAATGGGAAAATACTCCAGTTTACCCTGTTCCCTCCAGGAGTCTTTGACACCATGAACAGATGTATTTTAAGGGGCAGTCATGTTTCCATTGATCTTACCAGAAATTTGGATAAATTTCAGCAAATGCTACTCCTAAAAAAATCTTTTCCTAAACACCCATGCAGGAGAATAAACTTCTGCCTGTGTCCAGGGATTTGTGTTGCCCAGTAGCCATCTTCACTGTAAGTCATGACTTTTACAAAGCTTGACTTTTCTATGTCTGTGAAATGTCAAATGAAAATACCCTCTTTGATGTGGAGATAATATAGTCGTTATAAAATTTATCCCCTAGCATCTCCCAAAACTGGACAACTGAAGTACTAAATATATGCACTAACCTCTCAGAGCTGGTATTATATTGCCAAGTTAATTATTTCAGCCTTCAAAGGGGGAAGAAGTAACTTTTAAATTGGCTTCATCTCAGTCTCACACCAAGGGTATTTCTTATTGCATTCTTCTATAGATCATAATAGCATTAATTAGCAACTTCTTTTTTCAGTTCCTTCTTTCACTATGAAGACCGTGTTTTTTAAATGAAATAAGTAGTTATCATCTCAGTAGTGGATCTTTACAGAATCCGTGTTAGAACTTAGAGGATGAGACCCTCACCTTGACTCTTGAGGAAAGGGCCCACAATAGTATCAGTTATAAAAGGCCTTGTAGAGAAAAAAAAAAAATCCTTCCTTTCATATTATGCACAAGGGGGGAAAATATGGACCTTGTTATAAGCCATGGCCCAGGTAAGCCAGGCAGCACCACAGACCAAGGGGCAGTCTAGTACTCAAAGCTGTATTACCCAATGATCTTACTAGCTCCCATGAAGACAAGACCTCAGAGGACAGAATCTCTTATCTCTCCATTTTAAACTTAAAAATATCCCTACTGTGTCTTAGTAAGACACTGGGACAAGAAGCCAGTCTGATCAGTGATCAATGGAAGTAGTTTAGGAGGGAGTAAAAAACAAAACCAAAATCCCACAGGAAAGGACACATTCCTAAACGCCTGTTACTGTATCAGAAGCTGCATCATTTCTAACAGCAAATTATGACTTCATCTGCAGATTCTTTCAAGCCTATTTGAACATATTCATAATTTTTGCCACCACCACCTCACAACGATTAGTTCCACAGTCCATGGAATACTATGTGAAAAACTCCTGCCTGGTGATTTTAAAGATGCTGCTTGATAACCCAAGAACTACAGATACTCCATGAAATTATGTATGCAAATGAGCAACACTTCTTCTGTTAACAGGCTCTATATGAAATTTCGGGAATTCATCATCTTGTTTCCAGGCAAACATCTTAATCTGTTTACTCTCTCCTCACAGAGGGCCACCTTCCCTTTGTCTAATGCTAGGACCTAGAAGTGCTGCTAATCTCCTAGGTCTGGGTCATTCCAAACCCATGACAGCTCCAAAGCAGGGAAGAGGGGTGACTGTAGCACATGCCAACCCCTATGTCCTGTTTTTAGAGGCTGAAAACTGACTGAGTAGGCCTCTGGGTGAGAATCAGGAAAACAAGACACTAAAGTGACAGGATTTTGTGTGTTTTGTCACTTTTCTGTGTACCTTTCCAAATGCTAATACATCTCCCTGAGGTCAGGGGACTGGAACTTGTAGAACTGCAGTCAGTTTTTCAAGATATGGGCATACCCTGGTATTACCGAGTTCAGRTTTGTACCCTACTCCTTTCCATGTCATTGCTGTGACCCTTTGTGGTCTCTACTGAGTTTTGATAAATGTCTTCATGGGGTCATCCATGATGACTCTCAGCGCTCACCGAGCAGTAGAAACAGAATGAAGGCACATTTAAGGTTCGTTTGTTCCCTGCCTGCTCCCTCTACCAGTTCCCATTGCTTTATATGTAYAAACAATCATTTTTCTGATCATTTTGTGCTGTGAAATCTTTCCAGCAGTTCCTCTCTAGTGCACTAAGTTTTAAGCTCTTCCGTCAGACCAGTAATGACTGTTCTGAACAGCACCAGACTCAACAGGGATTTTCTTGGAGTACTCCTCTCTCCAATGGGAAAGTTGAACATTTCTGCCTATCTTTGCTCCTAGTATCATCCTTTGTTCATTTAGGAGCATTAGATGTAAGAGCTGGTTGGAGAAAGTGTGGGATATAAGCAGAATAGCCCTTCTTCACACACTTAATGACCCCTTTAAGAGCATTAAGATCAGGAAAATGCAACTTCTGCCTATAAACTTCTATTGACACCTTGTGCGATCATCCAAGAATTCATTAATTCTGTTTATTTCGGTTTCCACTATTTGATGAGTATGGAAATCACATCCTGTAAAGAAATTGGACACACTTGGCTCCTGCTGCTGCTCTGATACCCAGCCTGTGAGGCTGTGCTACGCTGCTGAGTATGATCGCAGACTCACTTTTGCTTTCCATCCTCACCTTCAGACATTGCAAGCAGTGATCTGTACCAGAAATGTTCCGATCACCTGCTGAGATTTCCTATTCATTTAGCAATGAAAACAAATTCAAATATGCATATTTCAATACAGAATAGGTGAACCCCTTCTACCGGCGAGTACTAGCGTACATTTTAGCATCTAAAAAACCCCWGTATATATGGGTAAAATTAGTTAAATTCAGGAAGGTATATAGATTCCAGCCCAATCAGCTCACAGTTAGCATTACACCTGTCAGTTTTGCTTGATGTTTAAAGACATGCAAGCTTAGAAGTAAGTTAGTTATTTCTAAATACAGGAGCTAAAACAACTCCAAGTGAGGGCACACCGTTCCACACCAAGTTACTCATGCAGAGGACATCTCAAGAGCAAGTCATGCATTTATTTCCAGTACTAGTCATTTAATATACTACACATATAAACCTATATGCATCTGTTTGCATGTATACACAGATGCACAGACACACGCTTATAGCTTCAGAGTGTTTTGTCTGGAATTTGCCATTCACTGTCATTTGCAGTGTGAGTGCAAATAAAAAGAGACATGGTATTTTTCAACTTGATCTGGTGGAAGGTAGCCTCTATTTTTAAAATACACAGAGTAAGAGCTACTCCTTAAGTTTTCAAGCTTGCAAGGACTGCCATCAATATCCAGCTCTATCCAGCATGGATTTCTGTGTAGCAAGTAAGTTCTCTGCCAAGCTTGCTTAGGAAAATCATCAGAAGCGGTGACAGACCAGAACAGCTTGCAGGTCAAGAGGAGGCAAGACATAAGCATTTAGTCTTTATACACCAGAAGAGAAATCAGATAGGATTTTTTAGATTGTCCAACTCTGCACTGTATGAGAAGAGAAGGAACTGGGTTTGTCAGACCTATGTTATCCTTTCTAAGCCATAGTTCAGATTACCAGGCTTTTATCTACCGTTATTTCTACCGCTTGTTTAGTTTCAAGGCTATTTGTTCACCTTCATGATGTTTGACATCTCACTGTAAATAGTTTGGGTTATAAACATTTCATATGTCAAAATCTGAGGATTTTTATCTGCCATGGTTTGCATCTATTTCTTATTTTGTTGCTTCAGCAGCTGCGTCCCTGGTGGCAACTGTGTTTAAACTTAGAATCTAATTTAGACACAGGTTGGGAATAAATCAGTTAGCAGAGCTGCCTGAAAGATGGAAATTCAGCTCCAAATCAGGAAAACCGACTCCAGAAGGGCTGGCAAGGAACAGGGAGCCTGGAGGCAATGAGCACACAGGCTGAAGAGACAAAAGGCTGGGAACAAGGGCTCAATCCCACAGCAAATAAAAAGTCACTTAAAGAACCAGGCATGTCCTTGCTCCTATCTGTTTCTACCAGAATTTCAGAACTCTCATGTTTCTGCAAAATATTTCCTACCACATCTGGTGAGAAGTATATCCTTGGAATATTGGACAGGATTCAGAGATTCTTCACGTGGGAGAGGTTAACTAGTCCATTTCAGCCTGATATTGCACAGCCAGGCAGCCTACAGTCTGCTGAAAACTTGCCATTGGTATCTCATCCAACAATAATTCAGGGGACTGGATTGTCAGAAGCATATCAACTTACATTTTTATTTTATAGAATTTAAATGAAGACATTAATTCATCAAAACTGTGTAAGGAAGTAACTTGCCAATCCGATCAGCTTTCTTCCCGTATGCAAAGAGACCCAGAAGCCATTATCTTCATGTCCTTTTTCCTAGGCAAGTGAATTAGTATCTTGTCTCCATCCCAGAAGATATTCAAATTTGACTTAAGATTAATTAAATCATAAAACACCTGGAGGGAAAGTCAGAAGCATATAAACCTTCAGTCATTTTTAAGTGAAGAGACAGGAATATTTTATCAGCATGACTGTTTGGACTTGATGGGAAGTAGGAACAGAAGGCCTGCTTGGGAATTGCAGAGCAGAGAGCCAACGGCACAAAACAAACCAAATCATGAAAGTGTACATACGTGTTAGTGTAGCTACCACCTCTTGTAGCTAAAGGGTTCTAGTATCCAGGAGCAGTTGAAGGGCTAATGAGAGTTCTTCACAGGTGCTGCACATATGGCATGCAACTACTTAAATTCAGGTTATCTATAAATCAACAGCAGACCCCTTTTATTGACATGACCAATCATAGCATCTGTTGGAGTGACCCTTGTTTTCAGTTACTTCTAACTTGATGCAAGTATCTAGGTTGAAGTTTTCCACTGCCAGCTGTGCCTACCACAGCTTGAGAGGTGAGGTATCACTGGAGGAAGGATAACTAGGACTAAATAAATACAGGGAAAGTGAACAAGATTATAACATGAACTCAGGAAGACATAAAAAAACAGAGGCTAATGAACCAAAGGAAAAGAATAAATACTTGGCCGTGCAATGAGTTTGGGAAGCAGAGAGAGAACTAGAAAAAAGAGCTCAGGATTGTAGTAGCAAGTCTGTGARTCAAAGCACTAAATCTATTTAGCCATGGATGTTGCTTGGGGATGTTACAGCCCAGCCTTACCTGCTTGTAGTGCCTGCCCTTTTCTTTTCTTTAGGAAACTCTATAGCTGGTATCCTTCCCCTCGGAGCTGCCATGGGAGGCTTTGTCAGTGCTAGTGTGTACTCAAGCCCTCCTCCTTCTCCAGGAAAGCTGCCAGTCCCATGAGCAACTACCACCCCTCCTCAGGTACTTCCTGGAGGAGGGAGGCCCCAGCTCGCTCTCTTTTAAAGCCTCTCTCTGGCCTGGGAGCTACAGGCCACCTGGCACTACTCACACCAACAGCACCTCTTTAACTCTTTCTCATCTGGCTCCTGGAGAACAGCTCAACCTCCTTAAAGCAGCCAGCTAGGGACCCCTACACATAACTTTGTGAGAAGAGGAAAGGCTGCAGAGGCTCCAGAGAAGCAATAACGTAGCCCWCCTCTTCCTGTAGTGCAGTGTAGGAGATCTGGCACTAGTTCTCACCTATGTACAGGGCCATGGCATCAGGCACTGGACAACAGCAGTTGGAAGGGGGCTTTGGTATCTCTGTGACAGACTGACAGCATCACAGCAGACCACTGTTGCTTATGCTCCCTTCCATCATGGCTTATAGAAAGCTGGATTCGTACTATCTATCTAATCAGATTTTCTAATTTGCTAGTTGGCCAGGACTCTCTCTGCTAACCCTGTTCCCCAACCATTATCACGTGCTACCTTTGCTTTTTTTCCAGTGGGTCATTGCTGAATGTAGAGCTGAGCCTGAGATCATAAGGCATTATCCAAACTCCTCAGTCTCACCTCCTACAGACAGTCAGAGTGTTGCCCCACTCACCTCTCCCATCTTTTTCCTGCTCTTTTGGCAAGGAAAGATGGGCAATGTCCTCCACTTCCACGGAGAAAGCCCCTGCAGCTGATCTCTCTATCATACATAAGCCTATATGTGTCAGAATCTCTGGAAATAAATTTGTCTAAGATCAAAGTGGAGATGAAGTCCTACTGTCCCTTTACTCCAGTTCAACACTTCTTGAGCCTTCTCACCATGCCAGCTGGTAGCTACCCAATAAACCCCTYATGTTTATCTAATTTCCCAAATTAGTAACATTTTTCTGAAGGATTAGAGACCAGGGAAAGCTTTAGAGTAATACAAAGGAATTAAGAGGAAGGAGAAAGCCAACATCTTCTTCATTTGACCCTAGAGCTTAAGGAACAGTGAAAGAGCAAACGTTACTGTGCATCAACTGGAGCACAGTAACTGTCCGAGTGTATGGTCTTACCCTGTGGAGGAGAGCAGGTATCTCAGCATAGCTTTGGTCCCGATGAAATTGTACAATAATTCTTGTGACTGTGGTTTTGTCTGTGTACAAGAGCATGCTAGCACAGAGAGGCAATGTTGTTCGGGTCATGTGAGGTACCTTTCTACCCAAGGCAGTTCATTTGTGTGTCTGAGCCTCTAGTAGATTTKAACAGATATCTAGAGCCATCTCCCAACCAATGTCAACTGCTATGGCTACTCTGGCTACTGCTCCTACTCTCTTTTTTAATAAGCTTTTCTCTCTGCAGGAAATAGTCCTTCCACAGCTTTCTCGGTTCAGAGTCCCTCCTCTTCCCCACACCCACTCACTGGAGGCAGAACTAGATCCGATAGTGCTATGCCAAGTTACAGAGACTGTCTGATAACCACAGTGACAGCGCACTTTATATTTCAAAGCTCATGCAACTATTGCCTAATTAATTCCAATACACCAYCCCCCATCCCTACACCCAGAACAGAGTGAGGATGCAATTCGCTCCCAGTCAGCACATGAACAAGGCTGGAAGCCATACAGGTAGCAGGTATACTCTGGATGACTCCCAGCTCTCACTGTGATTTCAGGAATATTATAACAGAGTCAAGAACAGCCCTCAAGAGAGGAAGCTAATGCCAAGACCCCCCYAAAATAAAATACAGGGAAATAAAGAGGAAGGAATGATATGAGCCACTGTGCTTCTGTAAAGGCTCTTGGATCTTGGATGTCCTAAAGTCACTAAAGGAAGTCCTAAAGGGGGAGGCTATTGTGGGTACCTGATGAMAAACAAATCTGGCCTGTGTACCTCTGGAGACTAGAGGCCAGCAACACCACTTACCCCTTCTGTAATGGAGAAGATTATTTCCTCTCCTGAGAATGCAGTGAACTGCCTTGTTGGCACTGAAACAAGGGATGAGGGTGAACTGTCTTCTGAGCAGGATGCTTCATCACCATCATTGCTCTCCACCTCTCTGAATTCAAAGGACAATTAAATTACACTGCTGCTTCCCTTTCATTGTGATCCAATTAAAAGAGGAATTAATGAGGGCAGAGGAAGAGGCTTTTTTTTTTTTCTTTTTTTTTTCTTTTTTTTCCCCAGGCCTGCATGGATCCAAAGCCAGAGCAACTGGCAACTATGAACATTCTTGAAAAATGAGATGCTTGCCAGGATGTCTTTATTAAAGAGGAAAAGAGAGAGAAGAAATGACTGTTGTAGGAAAGAAAGGCAGATACAAACATTAGGTTTGTTTATAGCAAGACATTTTGCACTGGTGTAAACACAGCTTTTAGTTCAAAGTCTCCACACAGGTGTTTGCCACCAGTATAGCAAAGCATAGGGAGATTTCCAATGGCTGTAGAAAGAATGAAGACTGCAATACGAGAAGCCTGTTGGAGTTCAGCTCACTTGATTGCACARCTCCAGAGCATATGCAACACCTTTGAACAATAATTTCCCATTCTTCCCTAAGGACTTATTCCTCCCAGGAGTTGAGAGCATCTACCATCCCTATGGAGCAACTTGTAGCAGCACCCCAATGATACCAAGAAGCTCCCACTAATGCTGCTGGGATTTAAAGATGCTGTTGTGTCCTTTACCAGAGAAGAGCTGCMGCTGAGCAGGATGGCAGATTGCCAGACGCTGTCTTGGTGACATGCATACATAAGACTATGGCAAAAATCTCTCTTCTTGCAGGCAATTCCAAGTCCAGCTGTGGCCTTGCTGTGCTGTGGACGCAGACATGGGAACTGGTTCTTGTACTGACATTTCGGGTCCAGGATAGTGTTGTAGCTTGGATGCACCCAGCTATTGCTGTTATTGCCAGCTCTGGTCCAGAAGCAGGTTGGCAGCTTTTGCACATGGAACCACAGCTAATAAAATGTAGGGCCAGCTAGCTCTGTGCAGGATGCATGAGGGGGATGCTTTGTGAAATAAATACCTTGGATGAAGTCAACTGGAGTCCAAGGATGTTTTTTCGGACTAGCTCAATGCCACCCTGGCTCCTGCAGAACAACTCATACATCCCTCTCTGTACACCTCATTGCCTCATGCCCTGGGAGCAGTGGTACGTARTGGCACTGGGAGACACCTGCACTAAGGGGAGAACTGGATAGAGCAGGAGTCAGTGGGAAGAAGAGAAACCAGGAAGAAAGGTTCTCAAGTCCACACTCCTCTTTTGCAGGRTACCTCTGCATTTTGCTCTTCTTTATGTTCCACGTTATCTAGATATTTCCACTTATCTGAGTAGCCTGGCCCTTGGATGACCTCCAGTATCTTGGAGAGTATGGACTTAATTACACGTATCCATCTTCTGGAGTCCACATTTCCAGTGTCTTGACCAAGGAAAGAGAGAGAGGGGAGATGTGATTTTGCTAGGAAGTAAGGTAGTTGCTTTGGGTTATTTGAGAAGCGCATCCTTCAGTCTGCTTTTTTGGTGTGTCTGGCATGGCAAGGTAAATTTTTTTAGATCTATTACTGTCTRAAAGTTCACATGTATTCAAATTGTTGAGACGTGCCTGAATCCCTCAGCTCATGTTAACTCTCTTCTGTGTGTGGGATAGTCTCTCCAGATGGCAAATCATATAACAGATGAGTGACTTCATTGTTATTTCTCTCCAGAGCTGGGGAACAGCAACCCAGGGCAATGGTGATTTTCTGAAGGAGCTTCCTGCCCACGCATTTCTCCCTGATATTAGGACAGTGATGGTATTGGCACAGCCAGGGACCAAAGGAAAGCGCTAACCCCTCTGTGGGGCTCTAGTGATACAGAGTGAAAGAAATGGATCAAAACATTTCTGTAATACAGACATTCCTGGGCAAGAAGAAATCAAAGGAGATAAATCACCTGCTCATAAAGCTTTGAGATGGTTAGAAATGCCCAAGTGGTAGCTGGGGAGAGAAAAAAAGGTGGTGGGTAAGGAAGAAAATGACACTAAACATGTGGCTGAATTATGTAGCTTTGCACGTGCTAACTATTATAACTGCACGAAGCTGTAACTGCTTCTCAAGAGCACAAAGAGAAGGAAATGCTGATTCTAATTTCAGGAACAAAATGACAAAAGGAGGCAAATTAGAGTTAGAAGTTATTTGAATTCAAAAGAAGTCTACCATCTAAAATTGCACAGTGAGTGCAAAGATGGAACTGTGTGTGTTACAGCCTAACCGGTAACAAGCTCACTATGTATTTGGGCTCATGTTCGTGGTAATGACAGTGCTGAGGTTTGGCTTGGCTCGGTTGAACACAGCAGTGCCTAACGCTCAGGGACGTGATCTTACACCTACTGGGCTTCAGAGGCTTCCTTCTTTACCCTCGTGGGAGTGCTCAGTTCCCACTTTCCTTCTTAGGCAGCCATACCAACACTGTATCTATGAATGGGATGGGACTTTCGACAGGCGCTGCAGTAGCAGATCTCAGAAGCAGGCTCACCAGGAGTGTGTGGGGAGGAAAGAGTGGGAATGCTTGGAAAATAAGTTGATTGGGAAGCTCTTTGGCTTAGAAAGTTTCCTACAGAATGAAGGAGCTGAAAAGTCCCTGCAAGAARTAGGCTTTGGCTCTTACCTTGGCAGCACAGGCTGACTTACATTCCAGACAGCAGCTTGTATGCATTGCATATATGCAGGACTAGCAGGCTCCAATTTAGGACATAGAAATAACAATCACCAAAGCATCTTGTACGTATGACTTTCAGAGATCCTTGGATGCCCTACAGCTGAAGATAAGTAGATGAGATAGCAATGCCCATGTATATCTGATGAATGATTTAACTATTAATTTATAATTTCTATGCTATCTCCTGCCACGCAATTTTCACCTCAAGTTGCCTCTTGACCAGTTGTGGTGCAGGTACAGCTTTGACAGTGGAACCACGGTGGTCTGGGGTAGCCCAGAGGTCTGAGGACAAATGCTCTTTTAAGAGAGATTTGTTATCCAAATAATATCCTGCCRCTCTGTTGTAATAATTGTCATTTCAGTGCTGGCTAAACGATGCCATTAGATCCTGCTTTTCTGGTTAGTTAGACCATGTATGATATTGATTGTACCTGGCAGATGTTAACCAGYCACACGGTCACACAACAAAAGACAGACTCCATCTTGGGGAGGGGAAGAGGAGAGAGAGAGAATGAAGAAGAGCTTATTACACAGTGATGGATATCTTGCATCATTGTCACCATTTCTCTTCCACCATAAGGCCCCAAGATGTAAAGATCTGTGCTTTCAGGGCATGGCATACAGATGTTAAGAGCTGTTCAGCTCTCAGCTAGCAAAGRGATGTTGCTGCACAACTGCAGGCTCCATGATACACAACTACCCAGTCTGGCTGCTAGCGGTAAGGCAGGAGCGAGATTACGTTCCCAGCTGGGAGTAGCTCTTCACTGTGTTCAATTCTCTCCTCCTGGCTTCAGGCACCTACTTCAAAACTTTGATGCAAACCGCAGTTCTGGCCTCATTC
The DNA here is from genome assembly GCF_003343005.1 of Rhea americana. Classification (NCBI taxonomy): domain Eukaryota; kingdom Metazoa; phylum Chordata; class Aves; order Rheiformes; family Rheidae; genus Rhea; species Rhea americana. The sequence continues at coordinate 3,041,654 of NW_028187111.1, forward strand.
TTACTCAAGTAAGTTCCCTTCATCATCCACTAGCCCAAAATGAAGCCCCTAAACCTGACCTTCAGAGCTCCACACATCCCAGTGCTTGGCTACACCTCATTAACTTGGCCTTTTCCCACYGTCAAAACAACAGTAGCAACAACAGCAGTGTAGTTTTGTTTAAAATATAAGGGAGGAGTCTGTACTCCTAGTCTTCCTCAAGCAATCTCTAATGATAATTCAGCATTTAGTGCTTATATAACACAACTGAAAGGTGTTAATGGAGTGTATTTACAAAGTATTACTTCTGTTGAAATTTTATTTAGGTGGTAATGCCATCAGGATTGTGGAAAATAGACTTCCTAGCCACTGACCTTCCAAAAGCAAAGGGGAGCCACACCATGTGTTAGGAAAGGGAAAAGGATTTGGAGAAAACTAATAATGTCACCGACTTCAAAGATGCAGTATTCTCTTTATACTATGAAAGTGACTGAATAAAATGACTGTCATCATTACTTTGCTAAATAGGATTTTCTAGCTTGTGTCAGATTATTTTAAACGTCAATTTGATTAGCCTGATGCTGTTGATTTGTCCCTAAGAAGTGTATTACATTAATTTAGCCTTATATCAAGAAAAAGCTTTGAATGATGATACCATTTATTAATGTTTTTTGCTTTCATTCAACAGACATGTTGGCTTTGCCCATGTACTCAAAGCTTAGGTTTCAAAGGTAAGTTTACAGTGTTAGTTTCAGTCATGGGTAGACCTACCCTCTGCAATAGCCATCTGGTTGTGAAGGGGCAGTTGGCTCCAACCAACCCATCCACAAGTACTAAAAGGGGCAGATAACCTCTCATACTCCACTGTACTACAGGCATGTGAGCAGCAGGCCTGGTTCACACACCAAAATTTTGGAAAGCRGTGTTTTTCCTAATGTTTTTAAGGAGACCTTAGTCTGCTGTGAAGCAATTTAGGAGAGTCACAGACTATCTTAGCAAGGTTATTCTACATATGGCCACGCAATGACTAGAAGCAGTACAGCAGGTGCTGAAAGGAAGGTGGACAGGTTTGGAGAATGAGGTCAGGTTACCTTTCTCCAGGAAATTCACTGGTTAACTGTGAGCCTAGTTGTAGCTGTGGGCTGAATAGAGCTGACTGTCAGTCGGGATCCCAGTGGCTTTTCCCATCTGCTGTTAATAGGTACCCCCCCTAGACCATGGATGGCCTTTCTTCTGGGACAGCATGCAGGCGTCTTGTGAGCACACGGCTAGCAGGGAATTTGCCACTTTTCAGTTAGACAGAAAGCAGGTCCTCAGTGCTGATGGGCCCTGAAACTCATATGGCATAAATTGCTAGGTGCACAGCTTCCTGATGGTTGTAGGTTTATTGAATTGTTTTCCCYGTATTCTCTGCTGCAGCTTGCAATTCCTGTCCTGAATTGCTCTGCACTATGGCAGGATTGTTGGGCTCCAGCTCAAAGACAGCTCCAGTCTGGGGAAACCATCCTTCTGTGGTAAGTTTTTAAAAATGATACTATGGGAAGCTAGGTTCAGATCCTTGTGCRTAGTACATCAATACAGTTCTACAGCTCAGTGAGCTCCCCTGGTCCTCACTGGTCAACATCCACTGTGCGGTACTTAGTAGAGTGCCCGTAAGCAAGTGGAAAGGAATATCCCCTGYGGGCTGGGGTAAGGAATCTGTCTCTTGATGGCTTGACTTTAGACTCTAGTGGGGCACTCCACTTGCCTGCAGATTCATCCATATGCACCGCCTGTGCTTCATATCGTCTCTGCATTACACTGTTCCCCCGGACATCTTTGCTGTGCTGACCCTGATGAAAGGTTTCATTTGTGTTTTGAAATTTAGATGAAGCTTTACACTGAGTCCAGTCCTACCTCCACCGCTCTGTTGTTTGGAAAGGGCARTTGTTTGGCTGCCTGTTGGGAAGCCTGCTCTCTGAGCTGCTGTGCCTCCTGAGCCAGGTACTTAAATTAATTGGAAGGACCTGCCTGAAACCTCTTCAGTCACCCATTAACTCAGCCTGGCTCCTTCCTGTTAGCAGTTCTCTTTCTCTATGCCCAGACTGGAAGGAGCGCTCTTTAATTGTTGCAGCCTATCTGTTTTGATGAGTTTTAACTTGTGTTCTTAAATATGCTTCACAATAGCAGCTAATTGTTCCCTAAGTGCTGTTATAATTTAGCTCCTACCTGGCRAAGGAAGGAAATGAACTAGAAGCCTTCTTTCCTCCCTTCCTCCCTGCTACCAGTTTCCCAATGAGTCTTCTGCTTTCAGGAGAGGACTCTGTCCGTGGTGCAGGTGTGAGGGGGCAGTGAAAAAAAAAGACTTTGCCCCTTGMTCTGTAATCTCTTTGGAAGTTGATGTCCTGCACTGTTTTTAGCTTAGTCATGAAGACCTGCACCATCACCTGGGGGCAGCCGAGCAGTCACAATCGAAGATGGAGGCAGATGGCCTCTTCAGGAGGCCAAGTCCTAAATGCCTTCTTCCCTGAAATTAGTGTCACATGAATAAAAATCAGTAGTGTTCAGTTTGCTTTCTTTTTTGGAGCGAGGGAACAGCTAAGAAGGCAGTTCCTGTTGCAATGCTTTGTATATTATGCAACTTCCAGGAGAAAAGGGRGGAGGAAAGCTTATTGGATCCTTGCTGAAAGTTCTACCAAAGATGAGATCCTACGACCCAAAAACATAGCCTGCATAAAAACTCACCACACTGAGATATTTTATTAACAATTCATGGTGCTGCCTCCCTTTCTTAGTTCTGAACAGTTCTGCCAAGAGTTAGTGGCAAAATGAAAGGCTCCACTCAGGCCTGTGGATAAAAGAGGTCTGTCACCAGCTTTGTTCTGACTTTGAGACAGATGGTCCCGGCAGACAGCAGGATGAGCCCTGAACTACATCTTGTTCATGCCTCTTTGCCAATGTCTTGTATTTTTTCTTCTGTTTGTATTTCATKTTTGGTTTTGTGTGGCAGAGATCAAACAAGCAAAAGATCAGATTTTTGCCAGGAGTAGAGCAGCTGACCTGACCTGGGTGTGCTGGTCCCAAGCCTCTTTTGTTGCCTTTCCCACTGGGATAAGCACTGAGACAACAAGTCCTTTGGATTTCTTCCTCCAAGAGCAGACCTGCTTTGTACTGGACAGTGTGGGCAGTGACCTGACTCTCATAGATCACACAGGACGGGTGTGCTTTTACCTACTGAAGCCTTCCTGGGAAGCTCCCGTCCACATTTGGCCAGCCAGGGCACCAGGACAGAGAGCACTCTTCATCTTCCACTAGGTATTTTGGAGGCTTCCTTCTGTTAAAGGGTAACAACACTTTATGCTTCTGATAAAAGGACCCAAATCAGCATTTTAAGGACACTCCRGCTAGATTTTGTCTAGTTCATATCAGTGGCAGATAGGGTACATCTGGAGACAAACTTCTTATGATGCTGCTGTAGTTTTTGGATGTAGAAGAGCTGCAGCTTTCTGCTAATACATCCCGTACATTGGCACATGCCGACTATGGCAGGATTGTTGGGCTCCAGCTCAAAGACAGCTCCAGTCTGAGGAAGCCATCCTTCTGTGGTAAGTGCCGTACGTGGGCACGGGGCACAGCCCTGGAGCAGGCCAAGCATTCCAGCAAGTGCCCGTGGTGATATAGAATGTATTTATCTCCTCCTCAGACTAAAACAACTTCAGAATAAGCACAGGGCCAAATTCATTCAGAATTGCTAAAGAAACTCGAGTAACTTTAGAATTGATCTTGGCAGCAAACAGACAAAACCAAGTTATTAGACCCCACAACCAGCTGCAAGTAATTGCATCTCTTTTTGCTTTGGACTCCTTTTRCAGTGGTTGCTGACCAGCCCTGACGTACTACACAGTGCTGAGAGTGCTCTGTAGTATCATGAGTGTCTTTAAGGTGAGGCAAATGTTTTCAGGATTTCATTTAATACCTGCATTTAATCCATTAGATTTCCCTGCAGACCTCCTGAAGGCTGGGCTGTGATTAAGGAGGAGATAAGTGCCCTGTTTATTGCTCTCCTGATACCTCTTCTCCACTTTCGCCTCCACTTCCACAGGCAGTTTTCACCTAGCATGTTCAGTCATGCCAGGCCCCAGAAATGCGTGTAGGACCTGCCTGCCCAGTAACACTTGTCCCCTTGGAGACTCTGAAGCGTCCGCCTCACTGAAGAGGAGACAATCTCAGCTCCAGCAATGCAGCTTTTACTCTCTGGTGCCAAAAAGCCTTTCATGACTGCCACAAGCTGGTAGGTGTCTTGTTGCACCTCCTGACCATCTGCTGGGCATTCACAGTGCAGAGACCCCCTGCCCCCTAGCCCGCTGGATGTTTCATCTGGAAGCCAGGCCTCCAGGAAGTAATAGTAATAAATGTTAGATTTCTTTCCTTTTCAACATGGGTTTCTAGTGYTGATGCTTTTATAACTGATCTCATCACAAAACAGTTTTAATATCCACTGCAGGCTTGAATTGCACTAGACATTTTCCACACACAGCTGCCATTCTTTCCTGTGCCATCTTCTGTTCACTGTTTTTGACCACCTGAACAAATATGCCTCCATGCACAGTATTCAGTGCACTTGCTTTCAGTATTTCTAATGGCTTGGCTCACATCTTTGCTGGGGCAGACTCCAGTAGCTTTCAAATYAGTGATCTCCACAAGGAGCTCATTAGTACAATGGCAAGTTGAAGGTCTTTGGTTGATGGCAGCATCTGGTCCACTGAAGACGCTAGTGCCCACTGTATGACRGTTGGAAAATGCAAAGTAAAGACATTGAAAGGCCTGAAAAAGTGGAGAATCTTGACAYCTGTCTTAGACTAGAAACATCCACATGATTCTTCATGGCTGCTGTTTATGCAGATAAGCTCTTCAGAATAGCTGCAATGATGTGACTGGCTCGATAACAAAACCTGTAACTACTATTTACTGCTTTTGGCAGCAGCTCCTGTCTAAACTGTACACAATCTGTTATCTATTCACTGTCCCAAAGGGAGACATGTTTCAAGAGGGCTGGGGAGTCCCYTCTGTGATTTTACGTACTTGTTTCCCATACGCATATGTAAGCACACACTCAGATGAAACGTTCAAAGAGACCATAGATGTGACATTTTAATGTGATATTGGACTGTTGTTTGCAGCTCACTGCTGCAAGGTATTCTTGCACTGAATCTTCTGGCTTGGTGAAAGGAAGAGTCAGACCTTTAAAATGGATCTGCAGGCTTTTGCTGAAGTTGACTGCTAACTTGGGAGCTTCCTGGTCCCTTTGTGTAATATCCAAGAGGTAGCTGCACTTGGAGAATATTATCCTTCCTAATGGGCTCTGAGAAAAAGGAATATATGAGGCTAAGTGGATCATAAGTGGAGTCCTCCTTCAGCCTGTCGTATTTTTCTTTGCCTGTATATAGCACCCATGTGGCCTGGGAGAGTGTATGAAAGAGAAATTTGTCTCAAGATTTGTCATTTGCAAAAGGCCATATTTCCCTGTAACTCCAGCTCTCTTCAATCGTCCCTGCTGTAATGGGGATAGTTCTCATCTCCTGACATCACTAGGAGGGCTGAGAGATGTTCAAAGCACATATTCTTGGAAGAAAGAATTGTATGGCAAACGAAGTATAATTATGGTGACAGTGCAGGGAGAACAGATAYGTCTCCCTGAAAAGATTTTACAGTCTAATTTGCATTTTAAAAAATAAAGATTTTTTTGTTAGAAGCAGCAGGGAAACATCATGAGAAATTCAGCAACTCAAAATATTTCAAAGGGACAAAAAGAACAAGGTTAAAAAAAAAAAAAAAATCAAATCCAAAAGATCAAATCCCGTCCTACCAAATCACATCTAGCTCAAGGATAAATAAAGATTGAGTGTAAGGGACAGACCAGCCTAGGGCTGATGCCGGTGCACCGGGACCTGGAGGTACCATGAGCTAAACACCTCTGACTTGTCCTTGTACTAAAGAGCTCCTGGTGAGGCTGTTAATTCACAAGTTAACAGAGTCTGCCCCAGAAAGGGCTGAACCAAGTAAACCACCTCGTAGTTCCCTGGGGATTCAGGTTAGAAGGTAGCTGGAGAATTTGCCTGAAACCCTGCACAGCTGTAAGGGTGACGGCGCCTCCACCCCCCTGTCAGGCATTGCCCACCAGGGCTGCCCYGAGGCCAGCCAAAGCCTTGCTCCTGCTCTCTGTAGAGCCAGCTGCGGTCATGGCTGGGATCCATGCGGGAGACGTGYGTGACAGCGCCGAAGTGCGGGGAGTGCATGCAGGCATGAGGCCGTGCTGGGGAGGCCACGGGGGGCTGGAGGTGAAACTTGTTTTCAAATTCACACCCGTGTATGATTGCAGGGGCGGTGGTTGATTTACAGTCAGCACTGCCCAGGACAAGGAGAACAWCCGGCACCTCTGCAGAAAGCAAGTATGGATAATTAACTGGTCAAAATGACCTACCCTCTCACTCCCCCGTAAGGGGCAGGCTTGGTTCAGACTCTGCAGCCGAAGCGTACCCTGATCAGCTGGTTGCAAGCATTAAATGGTGTTTGGCATATTTCTCCCGTCCCATACATTAAGAGGGGATATGAAAAGCATCAACTCCGCTGAAAGTGTCTGGCAAATCTGCGGACGGATCAGGCAGGTTTCCACTGTCAGAAGTGCAGAAAAAAATGCTGGTGAATAGGAGAATCAGTTTACCAGATGGATGTGAGCCAGACTTCTCGGCTCTACTCACAATTTTAGCTCACTGCAAAAGTATCACTGCTCATCCTCCTTCCTACAGCAAGTAATTGGGCTGGAAGATGCTGGCAATATGGGTTCCAGGTGAAAAATCAACAGAAGCAATACRTCAGCTCTTTAAACACATCTGTATGACGCACTCGCCTTTCTCTTTTTGCCAGATATATCCTTTTTGTGCACAGACATGAAAACCTGTGGAGCAGCATTTGACCAACCTTAATTTTAAGGCTGGATCCTCTGCTCATTTCTCCGGCTGCGCAGCCCGAGGTTTCCTCCTGCTGCCATGCTCAGCTCTTGGCARGATTTGCACAATCCTGTTGCTGCATGTAGCTAAGGTAAAGCACAAGGTCTCCAACACACTGCAGTGGAGCTGAATCGGTACCGACATGGCTGGCTCAGCTGTCTCTCTGCCATCTCTGGCTGATTCATTAGGCTCAGACTGTTCAAAGGGATGGAAATCAAATTATATTTAGGTCAAAAACATATTTTGAACAAAAATACCTATTATATTTAAAGTATTTTATTCAGAGACTCTCTGTCTGCTGCCTGCAGGATGGCTGCACAAATACTCACTGTCCTTAATATATTTTTTTAATGATATAGAAGGAGCTTCCAAAATCTGATTTTTTAAAAATATAAATTAGGCTCAGTCTCTCCATCAATTTAATCAATGCTGATAAATAAGAAGGCACCTTCTGGCAGCTCATTAAGCATCCCAAACTGGGGGGGGGGGGAAATACCCACATTTCCCTGGGTAACTTTGAAAGAGACCAAAAATAGCTCTGCCACACAGAGTGCCAGGGTCGCAGTCCCGGCTGGGCWCTCCTCTCTGCTGGGAGGGAGGGAGCAAGCAGGCAGGCGGCATTTCGGGAGCACCAGTAACCAAGCATCGCTCTTTGCGCTTTGGGCTGCCGCTCCTTTTAGGCAGTGGCCTCTCAGTGACACTCCGTGACACATGYGCAATCGTGTCTTAAACCGCTGCTAGCACCTGGCTATGCCTCCTTTCAAGAGCACACGCATGATGATCTACTTGGAGTTTATAATAGCGACCATTACTGTGGAAACAGAGTAATACTCTGCAGTCCGTACCTTCTCTTCAGCCTCAGCTCCGGCCCTCCTGGCGAGGAGGCTGTGTTCACAGTCAGTATGATTTAAACTGGAGTGGATTGCGATGTTTTGAGACCCACGCTTGTCCATGCTTAAATCAAAATGCTAAAGCATGCTGTCAACAAACTCGGGTCGTGGAGACCTTGCCCAGGGCTTCCGCTAGGATATGACAATACGAGGCCTACAGAGGCCCAGAGGGATCCTCTGCAGCACTGTGTGACACCCCAGCACTTGGTCCAGCACTTGCTCTTCTTCCTCTCCATATAGCAGGACGCACAATCGTTTCCTCTGCTCACTAACCACTCAGGAAAGCATTTCAGACAGCCCCGGTGACTTGTCCCATCACTGAAAGGCCGCATGTCCTTCAACCTGATTGTAAACTTTCCATTTCCATGAGAGCTTCATTTCCCATTTGATCCCTGATACAATCCTCTCGCTGCTCCTAAAGAGCCCAGCAGGAGACAGAGACCCAGGCTAATGTGGCTGCTTTCCCCCACCAGGCACTGTCAAACCTCTCAGCAGCCACCCTGCAGCTGCTGGCAGCGTGGAGCCAGGACTCTTTGGATGTCTCAGGGAGGAGGGGATGCTATTTTTCCATCCTTCCTCCAGGGGATCTTCAATTCCCTTGGTGCTTGCAGAGCAACAGTCTGTTTAATCTGAGTCTGTTTGAAGGCACAGCGACACAGGAAAGAAAAAATGGATGGACAGAGACTCCCTGCTGGTGGAAGCTGCTTCTTGGGAGCATTATGGAAAAGATTAAACCACACTTGTTCTCCAGTGTTGAGCCTGGAGATCTCCCCCTTCATCAGCACCTTCACTGATCTGCTTTGGCCAGTTCTGCGCTGGCTGAGCCAGGGAAGGCGCCGTTCTGCTGTGGCCTCCCTGACCTGGGAAGGCTGCAGCCCTTGTGATGCCTGGTAGCTTTTGTAGCTCTGGCGCAGAGATGGAGGCAGCTCTCACAYGGCTGGGAGAGGCACCTGGCGCCCGGGACCTCTGGGGACAGGAATAYGAGCAGCTTTTCTGTTTGAACTGCCATGCCCTGGCCTTAGGCTCACTCATGAGATAAACCGCACATTAGGCTGAAAGCAGGCATAGAAACTGGTTTGAACAGCGTTAGACAAGGCATTTGCACAGGGAGGGCTTCCGAGCTGGCCCATACTCACAGTATTATTTGATTAGAATTAGCAGAGTACATGCAGTTCAGCAGCCAGAGGAGATGGCTGGGCCTTCCTCAGGATTGATGGGCTCTCTCCCGTGCATTAGCATCAACCTGCTGGCAGYTGCTGGCTGCCCAGGCTTTGCTTGCAGCAGGGACCATTCTTCCTGTTCTGGCATGTGCGCAGAGCCCTGCTTCAGTTAACAAACAAAAAAATCCCAACACTATTGATCCTACTTCCTCCTGTTCATTCAGGCAGTGTTTGTCCTGACAGGGGAGTAAACGTGTTTATCTGCCCTTCAGCACAGTCCTGACCAGCTGGAATAGAGCAGAGCAGAGCTCCTGTCCAACAGTCAGAAGCTGTTAAAAAAGACAGRAAACAACAACTGCATCTCTCCATGTATCCTGATCTCAGCAGTACTCCCGAGGGAGATACGTGGCGGATGAGAGAGGGAAGGCATGCCCTAAAACCAGTGCACCCTTATGTGCAGGACATTCCTTGATGAATGACAAAAATTAGAACCATCATACAAACCACACATAAATGTGCTTATTAAGTAAAATCATTACTATATAGATGATTATGCTGGATATAGATGTAATATGCTCTCTTAGCAGAAAACAGTATTTCTTTACTCAAGCTTCAATAAGCCTACAGCTTGATTCTGCAGACTAAATGATTGATTTGAACTACTGGTGAATAATAATCACAAACAGCTGTACTGTATTCAGGATCAGTTCTTGGTTTCATTCTTTGGCACCTTGTACCTACCTGTATTTTTTCAATGTTATCCTTGAATTCAACCAGAATAAATTCTATACAGACTTGGTAAAGCTCCTCTTTTTTATCAGATGATTATTAAATTGTGGTATCAGATCTTGGAAGCCAAGCTATGCAATAGTACCATTTTAACTGGCAACAAGATGACCGTGAGACCTCTGTCATCAGCATACACATCCCTCCAAGACGAAGGAAAGGACTGGGAGTGCTGACGAAAGAGGCTCCCACAGCACCAGTCTAATGAAATATCCTTCCTGGAMGAGAGCGTGGAGGATTCCAGGAGGCAATCAAGGAAGCTCTGCTGAGGAGAAACAACGCAGGGTAGTGATTCTCTCCCTCAAAAGAGGGCCTCAGAACAGTCGTTTTCTTGAATTAAGTAAATCAAACTGATAAGCAAACCACATTTCCAACTAAACACATGACAGATTGGAAGCAGACAATGGGGAGAAGTTTCAGTTTATTTATTCCTCTTTAAAATGACTTAAAAGCAAATTTAAAACACTATTTTAAAAAAAGGGAGCTTCAAAATATCAAGAAGCTGAAAACAAAACCACAAAGGAGGCATTACAAGTTAGCAAAACATACAAAGCCTAGTTAGTATAAAACAGATTTACAGTCTCAGTGGGCAGCAAATCCACCCCGCCTGTGTAAATTGAACAGCACTTGATACCAGCCCTACCCTCTGCAACACACAATTCTTTCATCGTTTTGTTTTATTGTAGCACTGGATAGGAAAACACAACAATTTTAAAAAAAACAACACTTYGTTGAAAGAGAACACATTACAAATATGATATTGCTCTGTAGGCACTGGTAAATGTTTTTCTGTGGTAAGAGAACGTGCCAAAGCAGAATTCAAAACTGCATAATTCTTTTTAAAATGGTACAACCCTAGTGTGACTGAAAGTAAAAACTAGCTGTGCTAGTTTTCTGGTACTGCTTAGTTACAGCCCTATCCACTGTGAACCGTCTTCARTATCGGAGTTTGGGCACAGCTAGAGAGAAACAATAGGCAGCAGGACTGGACAATGAAGGGATCTCCTAGTAAGTCAGAATGCTCTGACAGCTTAGATCCATGAGGGGCTTTCTTTACAAAGATAAAGAYATGAGAGTGACTGTATGTGCCTGCCAAGGCTTTCACTCTGGATACTTCTAGTTACCTCTGACCTASAGGTGTTGAACATTTCCAACTGAAATGCAGGAGAGTGACACTCATCATCTCTGAAGAAGCAAGTCATGCTCTAGGTGCTGGTCTAGGAGATCCCTACAGTTACACAGGCTTGCGTGTAAAGGATGGAGCTGACAGAAGGAGGAAAAYCTTTTGTCTTTTCAATTTGAGAAGTGAAATTCCTCAGCTCTAAAACACTGAGGCTGAAACACAGGTTAAAAACTGATCATTCTTACAACCACCACCAAGGAAGAGGTGCAGAACTCTGCTTCCTATTCTTCCCCTACCTACAACAGACAAGTCACCCAGCTGTGCCATTGCTCCGTTATAATTAACATCCCCAGTTACCCTCCCCGAGGGGGTTCAACTATCTGGGAAACCAATGCAGATGTAACCTGGCCAGGAAACACTGCAGAGTCAGACAGGGCTGTGACTGCAACCTCCCTCTATAAAAGATCTAGAAACAAGAAGACAGGAGCAATAAAAATAACACGGGTTGCTGCCCACAGGGCTGCTTAGAAATAACCAGCCCTGTGGCCACTTGTCGCTGGCAGGAAGTTAGATACAAGCTATTTGTGCCCAGGCCTGCAAACAAGCCCTGCCCAGCCACATCAGCAGACTTGCTCTCCCTCCTTGCCCCTGYTCAGCACAGGCAGCTGTAATATAACTTATACCCTCTACTGCAGAATGCTTTGCTCAGACAACAGAGCACTCACATCCTCTGAGGGCAGAGATGTGGAATTTCTTAGCATCTGCAACAAAAATAGACCCAAAACAGCTGGGGGGAAGCATCGATTTAACCCAGTGCCTGTGCAGGGCATCTTAAAGCAGAGTTTTCCCTCATAAACTTCCTCACTTCTTAATCTCCCATTCCTGTTTTGGCACATGCAGCCTTCCTGATGTCCCTCTTTGGTGGGCAAGATGCCTGAGATTAGAAAGTCCAAGCCCCAATGTCCCTGCAGGCAGGGGAGAAAAGATTCACTTCAGTCTGGTTTTACTAGGGAGTTTCTAGCTTAAAAATTCATGTTTWAAAAAAATGCCATGGCAGGAAGCAGTTAATCAAACATGTCCTCAAACATACGCCGACCCATGGCTATATAAACCTCTTTTTCCTCTGGAGTCATCTGGGCCACCAGCTCAGGGCGCTGGCTCACTTGGCTGTAGGAGTGTGGACGCCCAGCCACCATGACAGTGGGATCCTCTGCCACTACCTCAAACTCTTCATCTTCCTCATCATCCTCCAGCCCGTATGTTGTGGTGGCTGCGGCAGCAGGGCGAGGAGGGGATTCCTCCTCTGACTCACTTGTCTCACTCTCGGAGTCACTGGCATTGGTACCGGAGAGAGGAGCCGCACCTCCAACTGTGACTGTTGAAGCAGAGGGTGTCTTCTTCTCATGGATAAGCAGGGCACGCATCACCTCCTCATTGTCATCTAGCGCTGCTCGGCCTTCCTCACGCTCCTGGAATGCATCCAGATCCCGGCCACCTGCAAAGAGACACAAAGGAAGAATAGTTTCTCCTCAGGGATCAGGGCACCAGCCCTGAAGGCTCTCTGGATCTTTATTCCTTATTGCTGCTATGCTGTCACTAAAAGACTCCGCAGGGGGGTGTTAAACTGAGATGTCCCATAGCCAGACTGAAGCACTTTCATTACTATGGAGCTGAAAGTAGTCCTTAGGATCTAAAACTGGACTTCCAAATGTCTGAACTATGCATCGAATCATGATACTTGTCAGAAATGCGGCAATCCCAAGGAAGGGCTGTTTCATAGGTGAACAAGCACAAGCTGTTTCCTTTTTGACCCTTTGTTTCTGTATTTATGTCCACAGACTGGAGGATTTTCAGTGACGATGAAGACCCTGGGCTGTTCCAGGCACTGCCTACAAACACCGAACCAAAAACAAAGCTCCCAGTCTGTAAGGATTAAGACAGAGAAGCAGATRGAAGCAGGCAGACAGGGAGTATACGGAAACAACGTTTTATAAATCAACATCCAAAGGAGCAGTGTCTCAGAATCTCAGAGGTGCATCTAGCAGCACTGCACACAGCACAGCGTGGAAGGGCTGTGTTAAAACACTGTTCTCCAAACTGAAATGCAGCCCAGCCACAAAGGTGAGGCTGGTCTATCTGGCCTCCTAYGCTGAACTCTTACTTGCAGGGGGCTCTGGCTTCCCAGTTGACAGACACAAGGCCTGTGTTCCTGTTTGGGTAAGCGTGGCTGTACAAAAGCTGGGAGACATGGTTTGGGTAAGCAGGATGTCTGTAGTTCACATATTTGARAGATAAAATTCTATTCAAGAAGTGGCTTCCTCCAGAAAATCTCTCCGAGCCCTACATTTACTAACTACTGTCAGTCTACCCAACACTAATAAACTTACGGGCAGTATGAAAAAGAACAACAAACTAGGAAAAAAAAAAGAAAAATAGAGAACCTTATGTAAAAACAAGGGATAAAAAAATAGGACATTCCCCATGGCAAACTCTCTCTCGCACCAAAAGTCTCTGCATATGAACAATCACTGGAGCTGAGGGGAGGGCATTCTGGTATCATACCTTAATGTCACTGGCCCTCTTTTCTAAGACCAAGACCCTCATGGTTTTATCACCATGTCCAAGCACTTTACATCCAAATCTTTCCCCATAGGGTCAAAAATGCACTTGCTACTTTTTTTCTAATTGAGACAAAAAATGTGCTGAGAAACAGGTAAACTAAGGAAGCAAGCTCCGCATATACTCCTGAAAGCTGTAAGAGTTTTTGGTTAGTTGTGATTGATCCTTTTCTGTGATTAAAGTCAAAAGGCCCATCATAACTTTACTAGAATCACGTTTTTATGCCAAATTTCTACAGYCAATAACAAAGGTATAGACTGAAGCAGCTAGCAAGCAGTATGTGCAGGTGTTCGCTTCACGAGTCCCCACGTGTAAGGGCTAAGTGTCTACACATAGTGGGACACACTGTGGGATGTGGCACAATGAGTGTTTAATATAAGGGAAAGGCAAGATCAAAACACAAGAGTGATCTACAAAATGATGCTTTAACTTATTCACAGTTGAGAGGCTTTCTTGTGTGATTGCATTCTTATCTTGTTCCGGGTCTCAGGAAAAGCTCCTCTTCTCTACCTTCACATTTTCCTCATTTTTGACAGTCTTCTTGATGTTTACAGAAACTTGCTGTTAAAATGTGATCAGTTGTCTTGGTGAAAGAAGATGCAGCAATCTCTTCAGATTAAGACTAGTCTCATCAAAAGCTTGGTACATTAGTATCACCTGGAAATAAGACTACAGAATCGGAAGTAGTAGTTGCAACAGGACAGAGATTGCTGGATATAGGTCCACAGTTTACGGCTTCATTACTCCGGTCAAATTCAGACATCATAACTACATGGATCTGCATGGCAACTTAATAGGAAGAAACAATCTTCTTGGCAGCTGAAAATAAGAGCAACTAATTCCGCAGTTCTCTCTTCAGACAGCTAATATCACTGAGGTGCGCAGCCCGGTCTCTTAGCTTCTCCATAAAAACTGAGCTCAGCAGAATGAGTTCAGAATGACTGAATTCATTCAAAGCAAGTAACATCCAGCCCAATTCCCTTCTCCAAGAATGGTTGCAACCAAAGAGAGTATTCGGGTTTTGTTATGCATGGGCTGATGCCAGCCCCTACGGGTACTAACATCATAGGCTATCGCATTGAGAGCTGCAAAGCAACAGCAACCTGGGTTAGCGCTATGAGTCTGAATTTGAGGCTCAGGAACGAAGCTGCCTCCTTCTGTAAAAACTGTTCCTGTCACACCAGGCAGTGAACATTTTCTGCCAGTGACCCCAAGTTTTCTTCCTTCATGTTAATGCTGTCCGAGAGTCCTGTAGATCTGTTCCAACAGCAGCTTCAGGCTCTAAGTTCACTCTGTGATCTCCAGTAGCTAAGTAATGCCAATATGCTGTAAGTAGAGGATGTACTCCCCCCCACCCAGGTCCTTCAGTGGCATTTGAGAAATGTTTATGCTGTGTACACTAAAATGCATCTCAAGTAGCCGATTTAAAAGTATAGGTTAATCAAATGTCTAGCAGACACCCTTCCTTCAGGTACTTACACACATTGATAAGATCCCCCCTCAGTCTTCTCTTCCCCAGGCTAAAGAGGCCCAGCTTTYGCAGCTGTTCCTCAYAGGGCACATGCTCCAATACTCTCATCATCTTTGTAGCCCTATGCTGGACTCTCTCCAGTAGCTCCATGTGTGTCTTGTAGTGGGGAGCCCAGAACTGGACACAGTACTCGAGATGGGGCCTCACCAGGGCTGAGTGGAGGGGCAGGATCACCTCCCTCGACCTGCTGGCAACACTCTTCCTAATGCACCCCAGGAGACCATTGGCCTTCYTGGCCACAAGGGCACATTGCTGGCTGAGGGTCAACTTGTCGTCCACCAGCACTCCCAGGTCCTTCTCTGCAGAGCTGCTCTCCAGAAGGTCAGCCCCCAGCTTGCACTGCTGCCTAGGGTTATTTCTCCCTAGGTGCAGGACCCTGCACTTGCCCTTGTTGAACCTCATGAGGTTCCTCTCCRCCCAGCTCTCCAGCCTGTCCAGGTCTCTCTGAACGGCAGCACAGCCCTCGGGTGTATCAGCCACTCCTCCCAGCTTGGCATCATCAGCAAACTTGCTGAGGARGCACTCWGTCCCCTCATCCAGGTCRTTGATGAATAAAGTGAGCCGGAAGGGACCCCGTACTGAGCCCTGGGTGACGCCACTAGCCACAGGCCTCCAGCTAGACTGCGCGCTGATTACAACCCTCTGAGCTCTGCCTTTCAGCCAGTTCTCAATCCACCTCCTTGTCCACTCGTCTAACCCACATGCAAACAAGATCATTAGATAGCTTGTGACTGTTATTTTGCATCCATTTTCTTTTCTCCCCCTGCACCTACAGTACTCCACTGATCTCTTCTCCTGAGAACAGCACTAGGAAAGGAATGATTCCAGTGTCTCATGTTTATGTACATGACTCCATTTTGCCATTTTCTTTTCTTAGGGCACCACCAGTTTCATTCTATAATTCTCAGGTTACTGGGAAGATTCTACTGATTCATCCTCATAAAAATGGTAAGAGGTCTCTATTTCCTATTTTCAGTGTATAAGCTTAAACAGCAAACTTTTCAAAGCACAGTTTTTCTACTAGTGGGTCGAAGATCTTGGCTATGGTCTATGGGCAATTTTACCCAATATGAGTGAAAATAAAAGCAAAGATGGAGAGAAACAAATGGAAAGCAATGATGACTCACCCGCCATGGTGACAGATTCTCCTACCATACTGCCAGAAGCAATACTCCTGACATACTCTTCTTCATATAAAGCGTTTTGAAAAATAAATGGCAAAGAGGAGACTGAGAATGCAAAAACACTGCTGATAGATTTGGTGTGCTTCAGAATCACCAAATACAAATTATTTTCCAGCAGTGTCGCATTGGCAGTCAGTTTTCCAGACGAAGCTTAAAGACCCTCATCCAAAAACAAGTAACTCCAAAGATAGAAGAACGTACGTTACTGAAGCTACAGGAAGAGGTAACAGATAATTAACATTTCAGAAACACAAATGTACTTCTGTGGGCAGCTCAGATTTACTGACCTCAATTTCAATGCTTGATCTAATAAATTAGGGTTTTTTTACATCTACCTACACACAGGTACTTTTTATGGTAGGTAGAAGCAGATAAAATCTGGAGAGCTGGGAGCAGCAACTGTACATACACAGGGGCATATATTTTTCGCTGCACTCCACGAGCATCACATAAGCAGAGAAGCACTTCTCTGTGARTTTTCTTACCATCTTTGATTTCATCAGGGTCATAAGCCCCCTGCACTGTGCTCTCCCGCAGCCAAATTGGCCTCTCTCTAGCTGGCTTCCCTTCACTTGCAGACCGGCTAATATCCTCTTGGTCTTCCATGCTGATGACAACATTCTGGGTATACAAGTCCTCATATGAGGGTCCTTTTGTAGTCCATGCTTCCCGATGGTGTCCACCTGTAAGGCCAGCTGTCCCTGAACCAGCAGCAGCAGCACGCTCCTTGCTGTATAAAAGTCAAAGGGATAAAAACAGTTAGACCATTCACAGTAAGCCCATTCCTGGCCAGTGTTGCAACACATAGCTTAAACAACGATTAGCTGGCTACTGAGATCTGCACCGAGAACTTTTATTCTTATTTCTTTTATGTGCTGCCAGGAATTTCTTTGGTAGTTTTGAGAATTTGGGAGGGGGTCCCTAACTGGAAATCCTACATAGAGTCATGAAAACTTCTACAAAATACACTGGAAAGCAGAGGCAACATAAAGACTGTAGAGGCAATTATGTAAAAACAAATAAATCAGCACAGTTTCATTCCAGAATAACCTCAAATAAAAGTCACAGTAGCAAAACATAATTGAGTAGCAATCAGGTATAAAAGTCTCTTTTTGTGCTTTCCCTATGCTGAATAAATTATAGCACTGAAGTTTAACCAAGTCAGTCGATAGGCTCAGAGACCCAGCAAGCTCAGATCTGTGAAGTRTTATTAATCACAGGACTCATGAAGGAGTTAATTCACCATGAAAAAAAAAAAAGAGTTCAAACTCCTGCTTAAATTGCAAGGGACAACTCACTTGTAAAAATTATTAAGTGAAGCCGTATCGCCTGTGCTTTGCACAAAATTCATACTATCCACAGACACTGCCGTGGGAAGACTGAGGAATCTGGACAGGGAAAGAGGAGAGGGCACTTTCAACCCAGAGGACTGGGGCAGGGCATTTGTATGGTGATGGTGTATARGAAGATGCTAGACAGTGGTAAAGCAGGAGAAAGACAGGTGAGGACTGCTGTGCTGGGGCCAACAGTCAGAATTTAGCACTTCTGCCTTTTCTGAGGGGAGTTGCAGCCTGTACATTTTCCTCTAGGCTCCCATCTAGTTCAGGAGATTGAGGAAGAAAGGAAACAGTCCTGCTTGGATGTGATGGAAAGAGGAGATCAGGTGGAGCGTTTTCTGCAGAGTACTGGCAAGAAGCCCAAAATACTCTCTGGCCTGTGCTTTTACGTATGGATTAATCAGGAGAAGCAGCAGAATGGAAACTCACTGCTTTTATGGTAGAGAAAGCCAAACATGACCATTCCTCTACCTCAAAATCATATTTCATCTTCTCAAAGAAACAGATCCACTGAAGACTGAGCCTATTCTCAGCCCATACTAGATGCCATATAATTTCAGTCATCGGATTGTAAATGGTATCTACAGCTTCTCCCAGATCTGCTGGGATTCCTCCTCTTGTCCAGAGCAAATTGATCAAGGGTACTAAACAGGGCTCCTGATCTGCTGCCAGCTTTGAAACTGAGCTGATAGTTGTTGTCAGGGAGCACAGTTCATTTGTTATCTACTCAACAACCTTTCCTCCAAAGGAGAAACTTAAAATAAGGTTGCAATTGGAGAAGTCCTGAGTAATAAGCAATTTTTTAATTCAGTAAGGACTTGACCACTGCTTAATGAGCTAAGTATGCTGGATTTTCAGGGGTAAACGATGGAAAAATATGCAAGTAGGTGATTGTTCTGCTTCCTCAAATAAAAAAAATATTGGCGTGTTCAGTTTCAGTCTGCACTGAGGGCTATGGACAACATCCTAACAGTGGGTTGGTTGGGATCTATTAGCTCCACAACATTTGTGTTAGTATGTATCTACACACTAAGTGTCTGGTTCTCTCCCACAACCAAGCCCACTAGGAAAGCGTCACAGCAAGCTCCAATTTCTGGGCAGAAGCAAAAGATTTATACATATATATCACTTATATAACCTAAGGAACCACACAGAGACCTTTTTCCCAGAGTGTTATTTCAAGTGCTCATACCTTTCAGGTTTCCAAGATAGGCATGTGTTTTGTGAAAAGCATTACTCTGCTTCCCACACAATAGAAATCTGTATCTAGCATTTTCCTGATTGTTTTATGTAATCCACTTTCCCCACAAGATACACAATGCAACTCTCCCTCACGCCCTCCCTCTTTAGGACTGCAGCTTGACAGCTAAATACATATTAATGCCAGGAATAATGCCTAATAAAACTTTTGCACAGAGGTTCCCATCAGTGTATTTGAAATGGAATCTCCTCCTATGCAGTATCATTCAGCAGCAAAACATTTATCCCGTGATATCAAGAACATTTTAAAAAGGAAAGTAACAACTACAAGAAACACCTACAATATAATTTACTTTAAATCATGTACATCACTGTGTCACATTTACATGGAGCAATCTAAGTGATTAAGCCATAGATAGGGCGTTCTGTGACCAAAAGCCATGGGAAGTTGCTGTCTTCTCCCTGACCTCTGGTGAGCTTTGTAGGAATGTAAACAACAGGTCTCATCTTATGTCCTTGTCTGTGCAACTGCAGCATCAATGATGCTGTTACTAGAAGTGAGCAGCCCCTCAAGACTATATGATCAGGGAAATACCCCTTTACTGCAAGAAATAAGATTATTTAGCACCCCTATTCCAAAACACTGGATTAAACACCACAGACCAGAAAATAGCAGAAGGCCAGATGTGCAAGCTGCTTTAAAGGAGCACTCAGAGAAGAAGGGAGTGAACTCTTTTAATAACCTCTCTTTTAGAGCCAAAATCTGTTTTTACCCCCAGCTCTACACTTTGTATGGCCAACCTGCAACTAGAGACTGCTCAGAGAATGGCAGCTCAGTGGCTCAGATCTGGCTGTGTTTGCCTTGCTACCCAAGGTTTCTCTTCCCCGATGGTCTCTTCTAATCAGCGGTTAAACTAGTTTTAAGGGTGTCATCAATAACCCTTTACACAGCTGATGTATGGCCCACAGAAGCTACACAGTACAATGGGAAAACAACTTCACAATTTATCTTAACCCTGTGCAGACTGTTAGTAAAAGGCCTTGCAAAATGGGGATAATTCTCTTGTGCTGTGTTTGAAATAAAGCACTTTTTCATTTAGCTGCTTTTAAGATCTTCAGCTTCACAGGAAAGAACCCATGGTCCTTGATAGCTGGATCACAAAGAATTAATTCAGCGAAGATTTATGTTACATAAAGTCCTGTTTGCCATTTTGACAAAAGAAAATGTAGGAATACTAAAACCCATTAGTTTTAGGAAGCAAGGGAGAATGGCTTCAGGAAAGCAGGTTTATTACGAAACCTCTATGGGGTAAATTTATGCTCTACCAAGATTAACAAACTTGACAGCTTCTGACTGGTTTCCCCTGGCAGGTGAATGACAAGCAAGTTCAGTTTAGCTAGCTAGAGTTAAAACTCTCAGGAAAACCCATGAATTTGCCTGTGTCTGTGCAAAGAGAAGATGAAGGAACTATATGAGCTTTTTGTTTGTTTAAGGATCATCAAATGTCAGTTTTGTCAATGATTTCAGTAACTGAAGACTCCCATAAAATGGAGAGAATAAATAACCCTGGCACTTCTTTTAAAAATCTCACAGTAGCATTTTCATGCAATTAGTTGCTTTGAATTAATAAGGTTAATAAATAATTAAATCATTGTATGTGCTGAAGCAAGTTGTGTTCAAGTAAGCATTTAAAAAGCTGCCTATTTATTTTGTTATGCCTGGCACAGAGTAATTAATCATTTACAATGTTTTCTAAGTATTTAAGAGTCAAGTAAGTGGGTGCTGCTGTTTAATCATGGGACTTCACCAGGCTTCTGCTGTGTTAATTTTCTGTGCACATAGATAAGGTAGCCATGGGGATGACTGAGAAAGGACTCTTTTGTCAGTAGGGTTATCCCAGTTCTAACAGTCAAACTATAGAAAAGGTTTTTTAAAGCAAAGTCCAGTGATTCAACTTGGGAATAAAAGCTTGCTTCAAAGATGCCCTGTATCAGCAAAGACATGTTGAGTGATCTTGAAAGATCTGTTCCCCATCTCTGTATTGCTTTTGTTCTTCTATCAGAATGCTGAGCAAAATTACCTACATTCTTGGCTAGAAAAAGTCAATGAATAGACAAAGCATTTTTATTACATGATTTAGTCTGGCATGAATATATGAGGTACTTTCTCTCTCAAGGTTAGCCTAAGAGAAAAGGGAGTACCCTCCTGCCTGCTCTCCCATTAACCAGAACCAAGCATGCCAAGGTATTGTGGGAATGCTTTACTCCATAGTACATATCTTTTTTCTTGTGTGTTTACTTATTACTTTTTTAAACAGAGAAGCGCATCACATTTCACCGTAGTTGACAAAACTGACAGCTCCTTGCATCTTTCTGCATTATTTAAAAAATCATCTGGTTTTGTACAGCTAGGAATGTTTGGAAAGAAAATCTTCCAGAGGTAGTTTAAAAGAGTCTTTGAGTACAACATGACCTCCCCCGCCCCCCCCCCACAAAAGAAGTATGTAACAAGTAGGAGAAAATCAGAAGAAAGAATGCACTTATTACAAGCAATTTCTTTGAACTCGAGTTTTGTTATATGTGGATTTGAAACACAAGGTGTAGAACACAGATAGCTTAAGTCTCAAAAGCTGGGTAGGAGGAAAAGGAATAGATGAAAGAAAAGGGTTTACAAGAGAAAGAAGATAGTGAGGCAGGAAATGGTAGCCAAAATATATTCTGAACACTCGACAGTATGTACAGAACTTTGCAAAGTGGCTGCAGCTTGCAGKTCCTCTTAAATACTGGGGCTCAGATAAGAGCTGCAGCTTAGCTAGCAGCAGACAGTTTTGAGTTACCCGCTCCATAGAAAACTACACACTGGAGACCAGGAATCTGCTTGGCTTAGTAAAAAATGATTGCAGGCCTTTGCCTCCTTTTAAGCCATACATTCCCTAGGGAATTTGTCAGTTGTTTGCGTAGCTAGTGCTGAACGAGTAAGTCCTCAGTGCAGCCAGCAAGCTACACGAGGTCTGGGAAAGCCTCAGAGAGCAGCCCAATGGGCTACAAGAAAGCAGCGCAATCAGAGAAGACAGGGCCCATTCCCACCTCTGCTTCAGGGCAGGAATCTCTGTGGGTTCTGGCTCGAGGATTTCATAGGCTAAGTTAACATCTTCCGTCTCCCGAAGCAGTGCATAGATAGGCTCAATTTGCTCATTAAATCTTGCTACGAGTGTCCTGGCATCCTTTTTGGGCATCGCCGACTCATCTTCCTCCACTTCAGTCTCACAGAAAGTACAGCGGAAAGTTCCTAAAACAAAAAAAAAGTTGCTAAGCATTGGAAGAAAAGCAACAGGTGCAACTCTTTACACAGTACTTTTAACAGCAATGCTTTGCTGTTTTATTGGCTTGATGCTAAATAGCTTTTCTCACTCTGACAATTCCCTTCCCACACACAGTGCACCTGGTTATTAAACAGAAAACTAAGCAAGCACTTTGGTATCATCCAGTGACACTCAGCTTGGGGTACAGTTTCTCCCTCTAAAAAGCCCAGGTCGATTGCCGTGCAGCCAGTGAGGCATCTCTGAATCTCAAACACCCGCTTCCTTGCCACACGTTTTAAGTGTCATCTACTATTGGGCTGTGATACAAAGCTTCACAATATATTCTTAGGGGTTCAAATGTCATCTGGTTCAGGTGCTTGCACAGCTTTTCCTATAGGTAAGACCACATGAACAAATTTACTTAGCACTAAAGCAGGGCGTAGTTTTACACGGAGCTAACTGCTCAGCAGTAACTGCCAGTCTAACCATTTCACTCTGCAGCAAATGCAAGAAGAGAAGGCTTCTCTTTCTGCTGCAAGGCCAAAGCACGCAGAATAGTCATTACTGCAGAGCAGCAAATGCAAAAGTATCTCCCACCTCATCCCCGTATTAGCTTCCGCAAGTTAACGACACGCTAAAAATTACATGAATGGCAATTAAGAACAAGCTTGTTTTACAGACCTCATCAAGATCTATAAAAACAGGTTAAACGCAAGGCAACTGTAATGGCTGCAGGGCAGGGCAGTTACACCAGGCCTCCTGAACCTCTGCACAGCAGGGCTTTCCGTTTCACTGGGCTACCTGCGAGCAAGAACTTTAGGGAAGCGCACGCACAGCAGCGCTTTGCCATCTGGTCCAGTACGAGAGCAGCAGCACGGTGCAATTTATCCTTCCGAGTGACAGCCAGCACGGTGATTTATCCTTCCAAGTGCTGGACTAAGAAAGTGCCGCTGCCTCCCTGGAATAGTTAGATCCAGAGCTATGTCCAGAGGCTTCTGGATTTCTCTTGTCCTTGTGCGGTTTTTTTTTATTTATCCTTTCTGTGGCACCTCTAGCTATCTTGCACATCTCTCAATACCTTTACAGAGAAAGGAAAAGGTAACTTTTTATTCATAGGGAGCCCAAGGACAGGTCACATCAGGGAAATAGAAAGTTCATGTATAAAAATCAGTATTACAATCCGTCTTGGAACTGCYACATCACCGATGCGATGTATAAATACAGTCAAAAGAACGGCGGTTGCTTAAGGCACTGAGGTTGACACAACAGAACAGGCTTGCAAGCCAGGACTTCTGGTATCTTGTTATCCAGATTTGCTAGTCTTGTCATTTAAAACACACACACCTATCGTTCTCACTGATGGTGGTGAGGGCTAGACAATGCTCGTGCAGTGCTTGGAAAACACATAAAAGCACCGTTTATGTCAGGAGGTAGAAGCTGTTGTGCCTCTCAGCACRGACTGTTTAAATGCAGTTTTCTACCTTGGCACTACCTCATCCAAGTGTGCTGTACGCACAGCCTGTAAAATACACACATTTCCTGAAATAAACCATCTTTTTAGAAAGTTTGTCTTGTCTACATGTAAAAGCTAGAGTGGCCAACAACAGTGGCATGCAAAGTAAAGCATAAGTGGATAACGTGCTCTTCTCTCCCAACCAAGCATAAAACACTGTGCTTGTATTTTCAGGCTGTAAAAATTGCTACTACTGCTTCAGAAACTGTATATCATATAAGCAATCAGGCTGGCTAAAAGTGAAGCCCAAGTCTGGTCTCTTAATGCTGAGGTTATCAGCCTGACAAATCTGTACAACTTGTATCATTTAAAAATAATTAGTACATCTCAGTTCCCATAATGGGCTAAGTGAACAAACAAACACAGGCTGATAKGGAAAACTCTCCTCTCTTTTTACCTCCCCCCTCAAAGTCCTGTTCCTGAGACAGCTCAGGCTCTTCCCACTTCCACTCAGGGTCCCCACGAGTGTTTGCAAAAGATTATAAACATAGAGAGGATGGTTGCAACTCAGAGCACCTAAAAATCAGGAAGTAAATACAGTGCTCATGAAACAGAATTCCTAAAGTTATGGTGGATTTGCTGCAACTTCTAACCCTTAGGGTTCCCAATGAGCAGAAAATAAAAAGTTAATAGCAGAATTATGTAAAGAATCTGGGAACGATTGAACAGACAAGCTTCCTCCACTAATATGCTGATTTTTTTTCAGAGTGATGCAGCATTTCACAAGAGGTCTCCACGATTAGAGAAGTGAAAAGCTGCTTTGCCACGGCAGATGGCATTTATGTGTTACAAATCTCTTTTGCTGGATGTTAAGAGGTCAAAAAATGCCACCAGAGCTTTTATGACATGGCACATCACATCAGCGCTGACACATGTTCCTTCCAAATAAGTGCTGCACATGACTAACACGAAGTGGAGGCCATCCAAAGGCTGTGATCGGCGCAATGTTCCGCTCTGATGACATATTTCTTCCTTCAGCCTTGATACAACCGATGCTTTTCCATCCCAATATGTTGCATAAACCAGGGCAAGCAGCTATCCTGGAGCAAACAAACATGAGGCTTTCTGCACCTTGGAAATACTAAAGGAGAACACACACGTCCTCCTCTTCCCTTGCACAACTGTTCATTCCATGCTCAAGCACTCAAGAGATTTCTCTGCATGTTAAAAAAAAACCCTGACATCTGAAAGAGATCTCACCTCTTCTAGACTCTCAATGACAGATATACCGGTAATCTGGCTCCCCAAGGCATACTAGCATTAAACTGCAGCTCATGCTCTAAAGCATAGGGCCAGAATATTTAGAGATAATTCCTACTGACTTGATTTCACTCAAGAAAAGGAAAAGGTCAACTGTCCACACGTATTAGAAACACAGTACCCAAACGTTGGTATTACATCTGCTGCATTTCTATTGTACACAAAAAATCCTACGTTAAGGGGGAGGGTGCAAAGAGGAGTGCTCTCAGAAGTTAGGAGATGTCAGAATTAGCAGTGCTCACACTGCTTCAGTTAGGCTCRTCCCAAGCGTACAGGTTTAACTGGCCACAGCCGCCTGAGTCCAGGATCTGCTCACATCCTTTCTGGAAGGGATCAGATGGCATCTTCAGCCCAGTGAGGCGTTTTCCTTCCACCGTCTCCTTTGGGATACTGCCCCGCAACCACACTCCTCTGATACTTACAATCACTTTAATTTTCAACCTTCCCATTCATTTCAAACCTATTTACTGTTGTGCTAAAAACTGTCCCTCACTTCAGCTAGCTCCCACCCTCTTGTTAGTCCCTTAGGTATTTTTTACAAATTGCTGTCACACCCTCTCTTCCACTTTCATTTTGCAAAGCTAAATAACCAATCCTCCCAGACATTTTGTCCTCCTTTGTAGTTTCTAGCTGACGAGCTCCAGGTTTACAGAAGTTTCTGTTAGATGTTAGGTGCATGATACTGTTCTTCATACTGATCTTTCAGCCCATTTTTATTGCTCCAGCCTTCAACCTCATCCAATTCTTTATTCYTGAATGCATAACAAAGCATTAAGGTAATTTATTTTCAAAACCTCCTACAACCTTCTTTTAGAAGTAGCATTATCACCATTATATGGAGGGCGAACTAAGGCACAGATGGCACGATTTCAGAAGTATCTGCTGATATGAGCAGTACTTGATTTGAAACGCCTAAGAAACGCTTTTCTGAAACTTCTGTTACAGCAATGAGCACACAGTATTTTTATAAATCATCTTTTGGGCTTTAGAATCAGGAACCTCAAACGATTTAGGAACAACTGCTAGTGAAAGTCAGAATAATTGCTAATGACAGTCTTCAAAAAGTTTAGCTTCAAAAGACTAGTCCAACCTAACACAGGACCTCAGCTGCCCTGGAGAACTGGACCACGTTCCTGTGACTACCACAGCCATTTTCTTCTTGTAATTCCCCATCTCTTACACTGAGCATCTTTCCTTCTTCTGCAGCAGACTAGACAAGAGACTATTAGATGTTCAGAGCTCGCAAGCAAACAACAAGTTTTATARAAAAAAAAATCTGTGTGGTGGAGAACAAGTTACAGGATTCATATGCAATATGCATATAACTTCCTAACTTTGGTGCTTCATTTGACATTAAAAAAAAAAAAAAAGACATATGAAGATTCTGAGAAAAGGACAGGAGTATCCAAGGTTCTTACCAACAGGAAACCAGAAAAATACAAATCATCATGTGATGTTCTGCCAATGCGCATATGGTTAACCAGCAGATTTGGAGCCCTCAGTTCCGCACAGACCTCTGTCATTTGATTGAATGAATTAACAGAGAAGATGAAAACCTGCTAGCGCTGTACGGACCAGCTGTAGGGGGAAGCAGGCTGCCTTGCCAGCTTGCTCGATGGCAACGAAAGGACGATGAGACTGAGGGACCTCGGGTTCTGCTCCAGCTTCCTGAAGGAAACGTGCTTTTTGGGCTCCAAATACTCTACCTGCTAGCCCCAAGGCTCATGTTGCCTACTCAGCTCCTCCCACCTGTTTCTGTCCTAGTTCCTGGCCTATCCCCGCTCTGAAACACTGATGGTCCTATTCYCCTCCCTAGCAAGTCCTAGGCTCTCTAGTCCTGCTTTTACGTGCCTCTTTTTCAGTCTGGACTTTACAGTCTCTCACTTCCTCAGATTTCCCTGTCCAACCTTTTTTCCCTGGGCTCCTTTTTCCAATCTCAATTTCTTCSCCCTTCTGTGGCACTCTTACACATGCTTTTTGATCTGTTAATCCTATTCTTAATTTGAGCTCCAGTCTGCCATCAGATCAATTTCCTGTTTCAAACCAGAGAGATAAAACAACTGTTTACAACAAAATCTGTCATTCAGAGCATTATAATATAGGCAATGGGATACATTTGTCCCATCTCCTCATCTGCTTTCTTAGCCCCATCCTTCAAAACAGCCATGCTATTTTTCAGCAACATTCTTCTAAGCAAATTAAACTTAGCTTGATACCTAGAATGGAAGAACTCTGCAACTTTGACAAAGTTATGAACAAAACAAGAAAAACAGAGCAATTCCTACCCTCTCCCCTCCCAAACAATCCAAGATCATGTAATGGAAATACTTAGCAACCTAAGTAATAGGCAGTGCTGTCAGTGTWGCCTGTAATAAATTTCCTTTTATTTCTCATTGATTTGCACGATTCAGAGGACTATTTATGACAGCACCTGAAGGAATTTCTCTCCTGAATCATTAAAGACAGAAATAGTAGGTTGAGTGGCTACAACAGACCTGTATCATTATTTACCACAACATACTGCATGTTAGGATGCAGGGATACTCACYGACTATAAGTAGCCACCTGAAGGGTTAAACTAGAGCAAGGAGAGTTTTAATGACCTTAATGGACCATGTTAGTAAAAAAGCTAATTGTTCATTGCAGAYGAATTGTTTAAAGAGTTGACTGTTGATTATAATCCAGTTGATTATAGATAATGCAGATTAGATTTAGGAGCTGTTGATCTTTAGTGACTCTCAGACTTAAATCGACTTCTTAGACTTCATTAAATGGTCCTTAGCATCTCAGTGAGAAAGCAACCCTGAATGTCTGAGTGAGAAACAGGTTCCTGYTCCAAGGAAAGATGAGTCTCCTGTCAATTTTATCTTGTAACCTTCCCCTGCCCTATCTCTCTCACCATATTTGAGACCTACAGTCCCAAGCATATTCGTATTCATATTTGATTTCCAAAAATCCAGTTGCTTTAGGCAAAAAAAATAAGATAAACCCATCAAATAAATCTGTCTCCTGCATGCCACAGTGATATCACCCTCTCTGCAAGTAATTCAGTACTTCCTGGCATTAAAAAGCCAGTTACAGAGCATGTGCTTACATAAAAACTAATAATGCCCCATCTCATCTTTCTGAGACAGGTTTCACGGGCCACCAGATCTCAAGCTCTTGAGGACATTCCACCGCCCAAAGCTGACTGCAGTGCACTCGCTTGAAATGCGACACACAACGTGTATGTTTTTATATTAGTCTTTTCTAGAATGCCAGACAGTCCAAGGCACATGCTACTGTAAAGAGCTCCTTATGGTACAGGGACACATGTTGGACCTTGTGCAGGAAAAGTCAGCATTTAGGAAAGATTTGGTAACCTAAATTCCAGAATGAAACATCCAGSTTTGCCATTCAAATCTAAAATGCATCAGGCTTTATCTTGGCATTCGGGGAAAGCTTACTTTAAAATTCTTAACTATCCAGAAAATAAGTCATATTGCAACTGAAATGCCTAACATTGTCCAGAAATAGAGACAGAGGAAAGAGATGCTGCCCAGAAAACATCATCAGCACGTATCTGTACCAGGTTTGGTAGGGCATAAACAGTTCATTTGGGATTAATGATAATCAATTTCTTTTCAAAGCTTCTTCTACTGAAATATATATGTAGCAGACAATATTTAAGGGCACTTATGCAGTATCTCAGTATTTCTGATTCAGATGACATAATACTGCCAGAAACATGGTCAAGAGGGTTCAAAACCGCAATTCTCCACCATAGGAAAAATGATCAAAACAACTTGTTTAAAAAATAAAAATAAGACGGCAACTCAAATACAACAAAGAAAGAGAGAAAGACATACTCCTAAACATACTAAAGTATTAGCAAATGGTGAGAGAAATATATTGTATAATTGCCATTAAGCACTGTCTTACTATAATCACAGGGATATTTCACTTAGCCAGTGCATATGTTCATGTATTATATATTCTGAGAGCGGTGAGCAAATGTATAAAAATTGAGGAACTGGAAGTCCAGGAAACAGAAGGTCTCTCTGTTAAGCTGCAGAGTGCATCTTTACTCAAGCAGTTACATTATGCTACAGATAATCTGGAAAAATGATGATATGACGGTGTTATTCCAAATGGCCAAAAATAGTGTCCAGTACTTCCTCTGGAACCTATTAGCACAAAATGAAGCCCTCTGTTACCAAGACAAATAGGAATTGATATGATAAACCCTTGGCAACAACACCTTCATTCAGAATATATAAGGACAGCAATCTTCTTTTCCTTGAAAATCTCAAATATTTGAGATAGAGAAACAGAAGCACAGAGATGTTCAGGGACTTGATCAAAACCCCCATGTTGCAACCAAGGGCAAACAAGAAATAATTCCCATGTCTGAGGTCAGCATGCTAAACCACATCAGCACTTCTGACTTTCTGGAGGAGATTTATTCTTCCTTCTTTGCTACAACTACTGAACCCCTTTAGTAACATACAACATACAACAGATTCCCAGAGGAGAGGGATTTACAATTCTGATACACCTACTACGCCGCTTGTTGTCAAGAAGGGGTTCCATTTCCACAGAAGATGGTTCAGAAATGCCAAAACCAAAAACCCTTTACTTTTAAATTCTATTCAGAACTGCTGTGTGGCAGGAAAAACTCCCCACTGCATGAGCTTCCTCCCCAAAGCTACCAGGGCCACCAACAGAGAACAATGCATATTAATAAAAAAATGCAAATTTTCTCATTATAATAAACTCTAGATAAAAGGAAGGTTACACAGGGGAATGTGCTGTGGCTGTTGAGGCTCTGGGTTTCATGCAGATCTGCTCATTTACACACAAGACATCTATTTAAGAACAAAGAGCAAGAATGAAATGCTTAAACCACAGTCCCAAGGCACTATTTGAAAGGCTACCAGGGCAGTGTCAAAAGCGTGCATTTCCGTACCAGCGCTTCAAAGAGTGGCAGGCCTTGAAAGTCTGATGGCAGCTGCTGGCAACAGCAGGACTCCGGAGGAGGAAGCAAGGCAGCGAGCTCCGGGACAGCCTGTTTCTATAGCGTTCTACTTAATGGCGTAAAACTGGCCAACGCAACGAGGACAAGCTGCTCTTCCATCTACTTTTTCCTTTTCGTTTTCTGAGGCTTTGGAGGCCTTTTGCAGAGAACGACACAGGTTTTGCAGATGCTGGTTACTTAACAACAAAGACAGTCCAGTGTCAGAACAGACGTCACGTTATCCTTCCTCCTGGAGGTCTGCAATAGCTGAGGGGCAACATTCACAAAATCTGCTGTTTCCTGGTGTAATGGATCATGTTTCAGTCTGCAGTTTTTGAAAGGTGCCCTAGCACAGCCAATATACAAAGTAGTATGTGACAAGAAAGGATATTTCTCTCCAGTTGACTTCTTAGGATTCACATTCTGCTAGGAACATGAAGGATGATGCACATTACTGTTTTCTAATTGATTAAACTGTGTTCTCAGTTACATAAATGATAAGCGATCCCTTTCTGAGACTTACTTGCATACATGTCCTTTGGCCAGGAGTCCCACAAACTCTGTTGCATCACCAAGTATTTTTATAAATTTATTAAACTTTTTCGTATTTTCATTTTTTTCCACATTTTAACTCTTGAAGCCTCATTTGCTATCTTCAGTCAATACCCATGTACCTTTTTTTGTACCTTTAGCTATTCTGAACAGTCATGCCGCTCCCTGTTCTCTTGCCTTAACGCTATGCCTTTTAAAAAAGCCTTCATGCACAAGTCCTTCTTTCCTCTCAAATGAATCATCTGTTGCCCCTTCCTTGCAAAAACTAACCATGCCAAATCAGACACTCCAAACCGGGCCAGTTAACGGAGCATCACTTCCCATGGCCAGGAAAGGATTACAGCTAAGCCAGAGCCCACTGGTGGGGTCCCCTGTGCATAATGCAGGGTTCAGTGCTGCAGCCAGAGCCTGTAGAAGGAAGCGAGAGGCAAAAAGAAGTGAGATGGGAAAGCTTCCCCTGAAGATGGTGCGCTCAGTAGGCTAGCTCTGCCTGCCTGCTCTACATCCCTCACTCTCCATACAGAGTCATTAGAGGAATCGTAGAGATACTGAAAACTCTGACAGAGGCCGTGACTGTGTGGGGCAGGAAGGACCCCATTTCACCTTTAAATAGTAAAGAGAGAGCAAGCAGAAAGGGAGGCTCCAAGGTAATCAGCTGAGCTCCAAACTGCAGAAAGGTGCCAGAAAGAAAAAGCATGGCAGTTTCAAAATGACAGGGTTGCACAAATGCCAAGATGTAACCTGGAGCACAGAGGGAACCTAACAAACTCGAGGCCTACAAAAATGTAGGAGAAGAAAAAATTGGGAGGGGAACACCAGGGCACCAGCAGAAGTGCGCAGAAGAGACTGCTAAGGCCACTGCCCAGAACAAAAGCCAGGCCACGATACCGGGCAGGGTGTGCAGTGAAGCCTCCACTAAGGTCTGGGTACTTCCCTCCTCACCTTGTCTCAGACAAAGAAACAGCGGTGAGGGTTTGTCATTTTATCTTTCTGTAGAATGATCTTCTCGCTCCCTTTTCTTTCAAGTCATGCAATGAGAAGCCCACGGGCCTGCAGAGATGGGAGAAAAGAACTCAACTGATAGCATGGCCTAGTAAGACGACAGCAAGTACCACACACATGTTAAAAATAAGCATTTCTGCACATAACTGTTCAGAGGTGAAATTTCTGGCACTCTCACTGATGCTCTCTACTTGGAAAGGAGGCGCTATTTTCAATTATTGCTCCTTTAAAGGGAAAACCTGCTACAGTTAAGGGCCTTCTGCACTGCAATCTCTGTCACAAGTTCCAGGGTAAAAATGAGTAATGCTAACCAATGGAAACAGGATGCTCCTCACCGCAGGGTTTGAATATTGTAATCCAATTACTTGAAAATCCAGTATCCAATTACTTGAAAATATTTAAAGAGCAAGCCAGAATTCATACAGCATCTCCTAAATGCATAACTCTCCTTACACTGCTGCCTCACTCCACCAACTTGCATGCCAAAAAAAATCAGGACGGAAGGGGAGAGGACACATGAAACAAACTAATTCCTGAAAAGGTTAAAAATAAATTGGAAAATAAATGAGACAGCAAAGTTCAGGTGCCAGAAATGTAAAATACTAAGATTCTGGCTCTCCTGCAGCAGCATAAAGTGGAACTGATTGGAAAAAAGGCAGCAAGACTATTTTTCCAGTTCATCCTGGCCTATATATAACAAGAAGTAAGCCAGTAATGTACTTTATTTCCAGTCTTATCATCTCCAGCACCAGCAACAGAAAAGGACTTGTTCATATCAGGAGTGTTTTAACAGTTTTTCTGACCTCAAGGTTGTTGCTGTCACAAATACCTGCTGGGGATTTGCCATCTCACTCACGGAGCTGCTAAGAGATACACTGATGAAGCCTATATTAAAGCTGGACAAAGCAATAAAAAGCAATCTCGACATTTACGAATTTTGAGAGCATAGAGGGACCACCTCCCTTCACGTCGTTCTTATTTCTCTTCTAAGTCAATCTTGCTTACTGCTAAGGTCTCACATTTGATAACCTGAAAAGTAAGGGCTGAAGAAGCGTGATTCAGCCTTGCCTTGCCTCACTCACTGCTGCACAGGCACAAAGCCCTCAGACTCTTTGGCAGGGAAAGTATCTCTTTAGCATCCTAACACAGCACTGCCATTTAAGAAGAGAGTATAAAATGAAAGAAGAGTAGTTCAAAAAAACCAAACCAAAACAAACAAAAAACTGAAGATCAAATTGAATCTCTCTTTTATATCTCACAATGCATGTTTGTACAGGATGTGATATTTATGGTAGATTGTACATGCCTGACAGCCTTAGGTAATGAAGTATTTCATGTATCACCTACAATACCTTCAGAAACAGTAACACAAGCTTTCCATAAATCACACTTCACCAAAATGTATTTTCGGAGGTCAGACTTAAAGCACACTGAAAGGATATGCCATGACAGACAGCCTGGAAAATAGAAGCTGAAGACACAAAATAAGAAATTTATTTTTAAAATTTTACCAGGTTAATAAAAATAGACTGACAGTTTAGCTAAGTGGACTGAGCGATCTAAATTAACTGTTGTTTCCATTACAAAATTGGTAACTAAAAATGTTCTATTTTTTTTTCACTTTCATTAAGTAAAACATGATACCTTTCAATTGCTACACCATTTCATTAACCTATTAGACAGTATAAAAAAGAGGTGAACTACTCTGCAGAACACTGAAGTGTGAGAACTCCTGAGTTGTACCTCTAATACTGCTTTCAAGCTCAATGAGTTGAGTCAGCTTTAACTTACTTCAGTTTCCTCTAGTCCATTTTGCAGGAGTATAGCAAATTAATGGTTGCAAAGTGTTTTGAGAACAGTAAATGGCAAGCCCTTTCCTGTGACACAGATCACTTTCATACTGTCCATATAGATAGTACTCCTGGATGTCCTATAAACCTCTTAAATAGTTTTATTCCAGATGTTCTAGAACTGCAGTAAGACAAAACCAAGAAGAAAAGGTACAAATCTCTCCAGCTGCTTTTTAGGAGCTAGGCATACCTGCAGCTATGCAAGAGAAATGAGTGTGCATACATAAGAAAACATAACTCAGAATGTTCTTGCTTTTCTTTTGAAACAGTCTTTTCTCCATAGGAAATTTCTTATATCTCAGAAAACAAAGTGCATCTCTGATAACTCATTTACACAGCTGCTTCTCTCCTCTTCCTTCTCTTTTCCCAAGGGGAGCAATGGTTTCACTGATCACGTGCCACAGCAGCTCCTGATTAATTCTGATAGACAACCAGCAGTTAGCTAGCACATCATCATCATCATCATCATCGCCCTAGGATGAACAATAATCTGCCTCACCATCTGCTTTCAAATTTATTTTTAACCAGTCGCAGCTCCCTCCAGCGCAGCGAGCGCTGCAGGACCGGCACCCTACCCCCCTGGCACTGCTCTGTGGTATGGCAGTGCCAGGGGTGAGGGGTGAGCATCCAGCCGCGTGCCACYGAGCATCACAGCGGAGAGGAAACAGATGGATAAATGATGGATCAAAAGAAAAGAAAAACTGCTTCTTCTCCATATGGGCAGGCAGTTGTCAGCTTGCCTGTAGCAGATAGAGTGCTCTACTATTCTGCAATTCTTTGGGCAGAGCCGATAATGTTTAACTGTCCATGGCGGTGACACAAGTAGGGGGAAGGTGATGTACATGGACTGCCTACTGATGGGAACATATGTCCCTGGTTTAGCTAAGGCCTTTCAACATAACTTTTTTCATCACTTTGGTTCACCTCTGAAAGTGGTTGATGCTTAAAACTGTACAATGTGAAGGCACAAGGCAGTAAGAAGGTGCACTGGGTAGCTGCAGGAGCCTGCTCCTTGCCTTCACACTCACTTTCCAGTTCAGGAGTACGGTCCAGGAGATGATAATTAGAGTCACTGTGGCTATTCCCCTGCTGAGAAGCAGCAGCAGCAATGGTACTAGTGAATTGCAGGTAGATGATGGCATATTGGGAAACTGGTACCATACTGTATTAYAGACTTTGCAATAAATCAGATAGAGCCTAAGGTTTTGCACAAGTGGTGAAATGAGTCATGCTCTTTGATATACCATTATCAGCAAGATCCGATGATTACACAGAAAACAAGGGCATCCTCATGGTGAAAACAATCTCTGGGGCATGAACAAGAATTCTCAGCACCTCAGCAGGGCAAATGCAKCGGGCAAAAAGAAAAAGCTATGAGAGATGTAAGAAGCCAGAGAATCATAYGATTGTCCAGATTAAGAGAGACCTCAGGAGGTCTCTAGTCCATCCTCCTGCTTAAAAAACAGGGTCAGCTCAGAGATCAGACCAGGCTGCTCATGACTTTATAGAGACAGGTCTTGAAAGCTTCCAGGGATGGAGACTGCACAACTTCTCTAGGCAACTTGCTGCAGGGCTTAATCATGCTCACAGTGAAAAGGATACTCTTAYATCCACCCGTTGTCTCTCACCCTCCCACCCTGCACAACTGAARAACCTGACTCTGGCTTCTTGGTAACATCCTATAAGTGCTAAAAGGCTAGCAGATGTGACACAGTTTGATTCTAGTAAGACTTCTGAGTGTCCTGCAAAGAAAAAAAAACCCTCATAAGCAAACTAGGGAAAATGGCTGAAGATAAATTGACAATAAGGAGGTTGTGCAACCAAAAACAAACATAAGCAGGTATAATTAATAATATAGAATAATAATTTAAAAAAAAAGGTAGAAGCTGGGGCAGTCCTATGAAGCAAGGTCCTACAAAGGGCCTGTTCAAGGTTTGATGACCATATTTTCTTGTGACAGGCTGATTTAAAAAAAAAAGTATGTGAACAAAACTGGGGCAGATGGGTTACAAATGTTTTGATAGACAGGATTCAAATTCCAGGTGATCTTGATAAATGGAAAAATGCTTGCAATCAGTGGAAACAAGTACAAAATATTGCACACC
>NW_028187111.1:3077061-3106907 GCF_003343005.1 Rhea americana
GAGAGAGAGAGAAGGAATAACTGCTCAGGTAGAACACTGCAAAACAAAATGAGCTCAAGCTCACAAGAACTTTATTTTGCTGGAAAAAAGTAAATGAAAATGTGGTTGCTTTGCATATTAACAACAGTATCATGTGAAAAATATGAGACAATAGTACGTTAATCTGTTTTATTCCGATCTACCAAGACCTCAGCTGATAAAGTAGGTGCAGCTTTGGATCTCTAAGAACAATATGGACTCCAAATGACAGCACCAAAATGACTGTTWAATGCATATGTTTCATTAGACTTGTTAAGTTTTATAAAGGCTATGGGCCTTCATAAAAGGGTATTTAGTATGTTCTGGTAATAAAAACTGTAATAAACTTCACACAAAAAAAAGATTATTAACAGCTTTAACTTGGGGTAAGAGAACTTAAGGTTAGAGTATCAAGAAAAACTGATGATAATAAGCACTGGAATATGCTAGGCTTTGAGGCTAAATTTATCCTTCTTCAGGACAGAAGGACTGGATTTTTCTTTCAGGCCTGYACTGTAACCAAGAGTAACCTTCAAYTTACTCTAACATACATATATTTTTATAATTTATACATGTGTTCCCTACTTTTTACTTAACTTTCAAGCAGAAAACATAACATTTAAGTGACAACAAATATAAAATTTGCAGCTGCCTAYGAAAAATTTCAGGAAAACTACTCTCCTACTACTGAGCACTGTTAGATAGCTAAGGGCTGCTTACAATAGCTTCCCCTCAGCAAAGTTCTGATTCTTTACCGTCATTCTGGTTCACAAACAAGATCTCTTGSTTTAGGTTTTCTTCTGTATATTATAATCAACAGATTTCCAATTTTAGCCTATGCTTTCCAGTGATGAGACTCAGTAAGCCAGGGTCACAGTACTTGAAGATTACTAAACYGCACAACACCTCTGAAACTGGCTCAACAGCGTTATCAAAACAGTACCCAGGAAGGACTGGTTCAATCCGCAAAGCCCGTGCAACAGTGTGCACACGGGCAGTAAATCCAGCACTACTAAAGGGCAGTGGCATCTCAGCAAATGATCAGCTCAGCTGCCCTGTGACAGTCCCTGGACACTGCAAAACGCTCCTCTCCCTTGCTACACAGAGAAACAGTATAGCCTGCACAGCCTGCACAGTTGCAGACTCTGGTGATCCTCACCAGAAAGCTAGTGTATACTCAGGGCTTAGACGCTCCATGTAACAGTTGAGTAGGTGCTGGCCTGCGCCGCAGCGCGCGCAGCGCTTGGCCTTCAGGTCTGTGCTGCGCTGTGCATGTCCTGTGGCTGCAGGATAAATTCACTCAGCTAAATCATAACAGAGGAGCCTGTAGGCAGCTCCCGCTTGGCATTGCCAACTACACCACCTGTGTGTCCTTGTCTTTATCTTAAAGTRAGGCAGCAAGCTCTCATATGAGCAGCCTTTTGCTTGACATCAGAAATAAATAGAATTGCTCTCCTCTAAGAAAATCCTGCAAGAGCTCTAAAGGCSATAATGTCAGTAAACTTCTCCATGGGTGTCTGGGGTCTGCACAGCATGCTGCACCCCAAGCGGAGGTCTGTCCTGCACAACTCAGGGGTCCCAGCATCCAAGGGACAGCAGATTATCCTTTTTCCTTCTTGTATTAGCTCCAATAATGTTATTTTAATTAATAACTGACAGAATCTGAGTGAGTGCACCCGTGCATTACACATACCACTGATACACACTATCTGCTAAATTGTTTAAACGAAAGCCAAAGCAGCGTTCTTCACCTTTACACAACAGTTTGCATCTGACTGCAGCAAAGAACACTCCCTGATGTTCTTGCCTTGTTTTCCCAGGCTCCAACAGATGCAGACTGAAAGGTGAAGAATATAAAACTGGAAGTTATTTTCTATGAGGAATTCTTGATCCTGACATTCTTTTCCATTGCTCCTAACAGTGGAGGACTTAGAAGGTATGCTGTAAGGCTAATACTTGCCCTTCCAGTGACTGGATAGAGGGAATGTGCTGATTTAAAAGAGAACTTATCTCCACCTGAGTTCATTTAACTAAGGATATTGATCATTACTTTAAAACACCACTCTCACAACCACAAACCAGCAGCATTCTTGATCCTCTGCACTTCTAAGCAGTTGCAGTAGTAGAGACAATTTTGCAGATGTAGAAGGTTACCAAAACCCACCTTCCCTGTCAAAATGCTGTCCAGAACCCAGGTTAAGGTATTTGTGGTCTCAGTTTGTTAAAAGTTTTTTTTTTTTTGATAAAACAAGTGAAATAGAACAACAATTGGCATAAAAAACATTAAGAATAAGGTATTTTTTTTAATTAAATAGGTTTTTAAACAAACACCTTTCTTTTTAATGAAAATGAAACCCTGTTATTTTTGTACAACAGCTGAGTGCCTCTCCTGGATTGAGCTGCTCTATACATAAAAGGAGTCTGACATACATCTAAGCATCTGTGAGCTTAATTTTTAACCATTTTAACAGGTTCTCCAGAGTCTTGGCATGCTTAGTATTCAGACAGTACGTAAGATCCAGAGGGGATTCTTACTACTGAACTTTAGACAACACAGGCATTAACATACGGGCTACCACTCAGGGCTCCCTTTACAGGCAACAGGCAAAGCAGCCCTGTTACAGAACACTATATACTGTTTTAAATGTCTGCCTCGTTAGGAGCCAAACTGCTTGCAAAGTGCTTCTCTAACACTACTGACTGCTAATAAAGCCTAGATAACAAGCTCAGGTGTAGACATTCAGTCTATAAACATTTTAAGTTGAGAGAGATGAATACTTCGCCTAGTATCAACGCTCCTGTTTGGAGGACAACTGCATCTCATTCATACAGTTGTATTACTGAACATTTTAAGGCCTTGTAAAGGTATTAAAAAAAAAAAAAAAACTAGCATTCAGACTAATTTCGGCTTCCTTCCACAGTCTTCAAAAYAGCAAAAGTGTTAGCTGCAGCTTCCCAAGCTGTCTTTTATTCTCATTTTATTAACTCATGAAAAGTGCCACTCTAATTGTTATTTTGCACCAGAGGTAGATGAGAGGATTTACAGTTTCAGATTGTGACTTGAAAGAGAAAGTAATAATACTCCAAACTTTCAGGTTTTCTCTGAGGATGAGAATTTGGGAGTCAATTCACAGAGCCAATCTTAGCTTTGTCACCAAGTTATTTCTAATTATGAACGTGTAAGTTGGATAGATACACGTCTATACACATGTATAACTAAGACCCCACCAAAACCCTGAATGTCAGTTATTGTCATTAGAGAAGAACACTGACACAATCATTAGTTCTTTTTAAATAATTAATTCTGCTGCCAATAAGTGCCAGCACATTTCAATGTTATACACGAAAATATAGTTTAGCGCAAGCACAACCATCAAATGCAGTTGACAAGGCAGTAAACAATATATTGTATTGCTTTTTATAACAAAGGGTTTTGCATACATTACATGCACACACAGAAGAAAGTTGCAATTCCACTCTAACATTGCCAGTTTTCTGATGTTTGAGTATTTATTGCCCACAGTTCTCAATCAAAGCCAGAAAGCTCCATTTAGATCTTACATGCCCATCACCGCTGTAACTTTTCTCACTGCTGTAACTCTTCTGGGGTCCAACATGTCAATAAGTTTCCCTGTCCGTATTGTCTCAACTGCTAGAACATGTGTGTCTGAGAAGCTAGTAGTAAAAGGTATTCTCAGTTGCTTCTTTTCTTATTAACATACTTCATTTTTCAGGGCAAATTTCTATCAAAAATTTCTATCAAAAATTTCTTCTCCTACTCAGATTGAGGGTCTTTCTCTATGCTTTTGCACCAGCTTTCCTTTTTAACAAAACTAACTTTTCTAAGTATTTTCAAATTAATTTTCCCTAATTCACAACAATCTGGCGAATTAAGCAATTTGTTTTGCTTCCACTTGAACACACAGGAATCAAGAGCTATTTTGCCCTAGAGCTACAACTAAATGAGGYGAACAGAATAAAAACAAAAACAAAACCCCAAATCACCTAACCTAGCTCTACTAGCACCTGCACCAATCACTTACTATACCTKGAAAGGCAGATACCTGAACAGAAAGAGGGCACAAAAGCAACCACTTGTTATCACTGCAACCCCAAACCAAAATGCTTACATATCTCCTTGGACACAAGATGAAGTACAGCACTACAAAGTTGCATGGTGTCCTCTCCTGCATGGTCCAAGGACTCCCTTTCAGACAGTTCATCATTTAAAAGTCACATCCAGCCTCATTTAGTGTTTGCTGTCTGCCTGATGCACATCCAAAGAGATTCACAAAAACATGGTAACACAGGTCAAAAACAAGAGAAATGTCTCCATTTCACAAGAAATTATGCAGCACTTACGAACAACTTACTTCAGGGCCAAAGAAAGCCAGACAGAAGATTACATTGGAAATAAGGGGGGGGGGGGAAACAGATTTGACAAAGGTTGTCAGCAAAATTCTGAAGTACTTCATTAAAAACAATGCAAGTCTTCTAAAGACCACAAAACACTGCCTTTCAAATTCCTAAATAAATGCAGCGCCTGATTTAA
Source organism: Rhea americana (assembly GCF_003343005.1). Taxonomy (NCBI): domain Eukaryota; kingdom Metazoa; phylum Chordata; class Aves; order Rheiformes; family Rheidae; genus Rhea; species Rhea americana. The sequence continues at coordinate 3,081,632 of NW_028187111.1, forward strand.
CCCTGAAATAAAAAAGATGCTCTGTATCAAAATATATATATATATATACACACACACCCATGAGAGGTGATAATAGACAAAAAAAAGTAGGCTTCAACATATTCAGAAAACTAGTATGTAAAGCTGCACAAGAAGATAATTCAAGATAAAGATCTTGACAACAGGCGAGGGACTGGAACGTATCCTTGGAAGGGAAGGGGGAGTTCAGAAGCTCCAGAAATACTCTAGACGACCTTTTCTCTTCTTGCCTCCTCTCAAAAGATTATGTACTTGCTGGCAGCACAGCAATGAATAACATTTACCTTGAACCAATGCAGAGATAAACAACTATGAAGACAGTGAAAAAGATGCCTGCAGGGTTTGGGGAAGGGAGGAGGAGAATAAGGACTCACGGTTCATTCTGTTGGGGATTATGCTCCATGATGCACTCCAGGAAAACAAAAAGTTGGAGGGAGAATTTTCTGATAYGGACGAAACTGAATGGGAGTAATTACAGAAAGCAAGAAGTGAGCCCAATCTAAAGCTTTGGAGATGCTAGGATACAAGGGAAAACAGAGGCAATATGTTTTAACTGGGGCTAGGGAACCAGGGAGAAGGGTTCCAACTGTCTTATATGGTCAAACTAAAGAAATATGGTCTAGATTAATYGTAAAATAACTGCATAACTCATGAAGAATAACAGTCAAAGAATAGCTCACAGTTTGCTGTCAGACTGAGAGGGCATTTCAAGGGTCTGTCCTGGTTTGGTTTGCTTCTATTTAATACTTTCCATTAAAGATTTTGATCATGGAATGGTATATGTACATGCAATGTACTAGCAACACAAAACTGCAAAAGGTTGCAAATCCTTGGTATAGGGCAGAATTAGAATTCAAAACTGTCTTAATAAATCACAGAAATTGATAGAAGACAACAAGATGAAGTTTAATAAAGTCCAGAGTATCAGGCCTTTTATAATATTCACCCATACCAACACTTTAGCTTCTCCTGAACATTGCATAGGAAAGACTATTATGAGCCCTCAGATTAGCAGAATAGGGATGGAAACAAAATATAACTCCACTCCTCAGCATTTACACACTGCGACATTGGTGTTCTTTTAAGGACCTACACAGACCAGATCCAAGTGAGTTCTTGTGCTTGAGATTATACCACAAGTGATATCCTCTAATAAGATAGCTTCTGATAAAGATCAATAACTCCAAGCTTAACTGCTATCACTTGAACAGGGAAAGCATATCACACAGAATGTACYGAAAGACTTCACATCACAGCTGACAGCAGTTCTTAAACTAGGAGTCCTTACAAGTTGACGAGTCTGTTTTGACACTGAGAAATCATAGAGCATACCTACATGCAAACACTAGCATTAAAGAAAGTGATTTCATACAGCTTACATATTTACTGATGTACTTTCTTTTATTTCAGATGTTTCTTGTCACACATTCTTATCTAGGCAGTGATCTGAGGAGAAAAGAAAAATCCAAATGTATTCTTAGACACAGATTTCCAAAATTGATGTTCCTGTCTCTCAACATTCAGACACTTAGTGTCTTAATGCTCCTCCCAAAATCCATTATAAACAAACATACTGCCATTAACTGCAAATCCCTCAGCTCTCACAAGGAGTTTCAAATAGAGGGCGCACAGTGCTGGTTTTTTTGCTTTTGCCTTTCCTCAAGTGCCTACCCATGTTTGGTACCACAAAGGCTTCTGTCAGACTGAGCAGAATTAGCACAAGCCAAGGAGGCAAGTAGATTGATGCACAAAGTACCTCTCCAAGAGAAATAAGGTAATTTTAATTTGTATTCAACCTTATTTGGTATAAATGAGCTAAAACCTGAAAGTCAAATAAAAAGGGGTTAAGAAATAAGCTCTTACTCTTTTCCTGTACAGGTGGAATAGCAGCAGTGCAACAATGAACCTCAGTGTGATAAAACTCATCATCCATACTCAGAAGAGAAAGAAGCAGAGCATAAAAGACTCATTTTTGCCAAAGATAATAATCACTTTAATCCAAGAAACAAAAAGTAGAAAGAAATCTCAGAAATTTTAAAAGTGTCTTGTTTATAATTTTCTCTTCCAGTTGAATATGAATTGCAAAGACGAAAATTTAGAACAGTGCTAAACACTAGTAAGCTCAGCAGTATTTCTAAGGCATTACTTGTACTTATTGTTCATATCCAATGGGATCTGTAAGCTCAGTCACACAGATTTGGACACCCGCACAAAAACACTCAGCTAAACATATTCTGCTTCTAAAGTTTCAAGTCTAGCTAGGAAAGAAAAATAAAATAAAATAAAAAAAAAGCAAGCGTGAAGCAAAGGTGCCATGTACTTCCCATTTTGAAGATGGGGAACCAAAGTACTAAACCATCAAGCCATACATGAAAGGTAGCAGAAGGGAATCTCTGGAATTCATGCCCAGTGCATCAACCTGCAGGTTTCTACTGTAGATCTTAAATGCCAAGCAGTCATCCAAGGAACGTTTAGGAGGATCCATGGCATGGATCAAGTTCAAGCTCAGCCACATCCGATTCCACAACTGAAGCTGTTTGTCCCCACGTAAGGCCACATGCTTGACAATGCATGAACAGGTAAATACTCAAATTGAAGGTGCTAAGATTCAAATGATGATTAGGTAGGTTTTCATTTTGAAAGCCTAATATTAAACTAGTGAGGAGCAGAATGGCCTTCATTACTTGAGAGCAGCAAGTTCCTGCCTGTTCTACAAGTTACTGGTTTTATATATGGTGGATCAAGATAAAGAATTTAACGACAAGACCCTTTGCTGAGAGGAAAGACTAGACACAGGTGAACACATTCCTCAAGCCAAAACATTCAAACTTGCACATCCAATAATCAGTGCTCATACAAAAACTATTTGGATGCTTAACTATGTGTTCAACACAGAGATGCAAGTTTAATGCTTCAATACTCTGTCCAAAAAGATTACGCCAAATACCAACAGCCCAAATTCTTACGAAAAATTTTAGCTTAAAGTCAAATAAAGCAGTAGGTGACTATTACGTCCTCTTCTTTGCTAGCTTCTTTCAGATATTTTAAAGATTTTATATCAATACTTTTATATGTATTCTTGTATGCATCAACCTCTAATTATGATAGTTACTAACTTCTGACATTAAAAAAAATACATATGTTTTTAATTGACAGGGTCTCTTCTCAACAATTAAGGTCCTATATTCCTGTGATTTGGATCACAAAGCAGCAATAGCTATCTTACATAATAGTTATCTCTTCATTTCAGCCTGACTGAGGCAAACATCACCTGATCCTTTGTCTTTTATGGTCAAGCTGCACCAYTGTCCTCAACTCACTGCAAGTTCCTGCATCTGCTTCTTTTTACGCTTGATGGAAGACAAGCAAACACCTTTTATCAGTTTCACCAGCTCAGTGAAATTACTATGGAAATGTAAAAAGGCCTCTCTCCTCTCAACTCTAGAGAATTATGTAAGTTAGCTAATCATCTGTTTGCAACTTAAAACTACAYGCTTCAAGTATTCCCGTAATCGCAAACGGCAGCATTTATTTTCAGTTCTGCAGCACAACTGCTAAATACATTCACCTTCCTGTCCGTAAGAGCATTTTCAGAAAAATTTAACCTTTTTTCTTGGTCTGAACACAGCAAGTTGGATCATACAATTTCTGACTAAACAACAAAGACAAGACAGTCTGCCTCAGCTTCAAGTATAAGCACAACCAACAAACTATTAGGCACATTTAGTCCAGAGGAACAAGCAGGAGAGTGAAAGTAAAATTATTTAACAGTTCAGGAGGAAGGAAGAATTTTTTTTTGACCATGAAGAGGGGAAAATCTTCCATGATGCAATGTTAGATTGCCTTTCTCAGCTATTACACATTGAGCTTTTTCTTGTTATGCCAAAGCAGCTTCCCATTTCCTTCCTACACCCAGATTTCTTTTAATCATTGAAGATAGGATGCTGTGTTCTGTCAAAACGCCTTTCCCTGCCATCTCTGGTGGAGGGAAGTAACAGCTTTGCCAATCCTTTTGAAATGCAAATCTTCACCAAGTGCGTTTCATGCTTCTTGTTTTTGCCTCCTTCTGAAAATGGATAGGTGGAAAGTAGACTGCTTGCTTATTTTCTTATGAAATGAAGTCCTGTGCTTGTGATCCTCTTATCTCCCATTCTTCCCCCCCCCCCCGTTTCCTCCTTCCCAAATCTTGTATTTTTCAAGCAAGAAAGCTTGTTACCTCTAGATGAGAAAAAAAGCTGATCCTCCAGCAGTGTAATCAGTAATTTTTATCTGCATACCAACACAGCACCACAGAATTGTTTCCTTCAAATATTAACTATTTCTGTTAACTGGTGAGACCTTAACAGAATAAATATTCAGCCCATATGTTTCTTTTCACACGATTAAAAAACAATAAAAACAAGAAAACCCCACACTTCTTCCCCTGCTTGTTTTTGAGGAGCACTGACAGAGGAATAGCATTTTAATTAAAAAGGAGTACAATGAGAATGAGGAAGAAGCACAGAGACCAGTAATCTAATATAGCACAGTAGAAAAGAAACTCCTRAACACGACACTGCCAGGGAGCAAGGGAGTGTCAGTATGGAGACTCCTGGCATAGCTTGTTTTCTCCGGTTCAGTTTCAGCCCACAGTCACGGGGATGACGAAGAGAGAAGGATAATTGCTTCTTACAGTGAAAGAAATGTTCTGTGCAACAGGACAAAGTGCTTCAGACTTAAAGCCTTGTATGCTGAAGGAGATTCTCCTGAAGGCAGTGGCTATACTGAATTACTAGAATGGCTAAAGCAGGATTGGAAAAAATATATTTCAGTGCAACTGTACGATGAAGGAATTGCAATTCAGAGGTCTTTTCCCTCTTTCAGTAAAAAAATTAAAGAATTATGCTATTTGACAATGATTGTAAGTTCATACAGTCATGACTTAATGAATCTAATATCAAACTTTCAACAAGTTCAGTCAAATGTTCATGTTTAGAATTGTACTGTAACTAGCATGCACACACATCTGATCTTATTTGTGGGTTTATTTTTTTAAGGGGACTCAACAAAAAGCAAGCAATAAATATATTCCTACATGCATTCCCAATTGCATCTATTCCTCAGAAAACACAGTTAGCAAGAAACAGAAATAGCAGTATTGCTTGTGGAACATTTTTGTCCCTTCAGATATTTTAAATGCTTTATCTGCCTAACACTGGCATATCCTGTGGGTTCTTCATTTCAATTGTGTAAACTCTAGATGTGCTCAAGGCTGCACTTCTGATTAAAGAAAGCAACGTCAACCAACACACAGGCTGCGAGCAGGAAAGCAGTCTCTACAACTTGCACTTCTACTCCTCCCCTTCCTCTCTCCCTCCGCTCCCCAGCACTTTGCCATAGGCATGCATACTGGGCCACATCTAAGCAGAAAAACCAAAGTATAAGCCACTTGAGTTGGCTGCCAGTAGGCCACGTGTCCAGGTTCAGAAAGTATGTTTGAGACAAGATTTTCCAACTCGTACATTTATGCTCACAAAATTGCTTCAGAAACTGTGGAAGATTAAGCCCTCTTGTAGTTCAAGAGAAAGCTAACAGAAACAAAGAGCATTTGCTTCTATTTGTAACTTTGTCATCCACTCTGAAAACTCTAGACAAGCCTTAAATGCTGTGACCATGCTTCTCCATACACTACACGGATGTTACAATTAGCCGAAATGCTTAAGCGTACGCAATTTCCCTGCGGTCTGCATTCTTTCAGAAACCCAGCTGTCAAACTTCTAGCTTGTCTCCCATCTTGCTACAAGGAACCAGCACTTTAATAAAATGAACTCAAATACTGTTTTCAACTCAAGATTGCTGTGGCTAACCTCAGCTTTATATACCACATACAAGGCCCAGACTGAATCTGGCAGCTGGGGACATAAATAGTCTCGTACTCGTAAATGAAAGGAAGCAGATCTCCAGATGGCAGGGCACATAGGGGTGGCAACTGCAAAAAGCATGTGCTTGGCATGTACGGTGGTGGCATCACTGCCAGATATCAAGCATCTCCATCAGGGCACCTACTCTAGTTTAATTTGCTCTTCTCCTGCAAGCAACTTCGACTCTCAATACTTGGCAATTTTGAAAGCTGGCTAGCAGAAGCTATATGCTCGTTGTCTCATTGCAACCCCTGCAGCACAGCTGATTAGATCACTATAGAAACCCCATGTTTTTAAACTCTCATTCATACAGTTGATATTTCTTCATAAGCTGGAACATCCATTAGGTCTGTACTGACACGATAACAGAAAGAGCAGCTTGAACACTGCCAGAGGGAAAACTTAATTTTTCAGACAATGTAATGGATTAGTGGGAAAGGGTAATTGCCCAAGCCCACATACCAAGATTCAAATGTATACAACTTGAGTAGAGAATAAGTAGCAACATGGACCAGCTTTGACCTTTTTAGCACATGTTGCTAAAAAGAATACATGCCTTTAAAGTGTGTTGGAGGTGTGGGGTTGGGGGGGGGAACATCCAAGAAAATTAAAAGTTCTTTACCAAAGTAGCAAGAGAAGGACTCTCTTCCCACGCCAGTTTCCACTGCGCAAGAATACAAGATTTCACTTTCCTATCATAACTAGTTTTCCTATAGTTGTTTTCAAATTCAGGCATGGAAAAAAAAATGAATGAACAGAGTACTTCACTAGAAATACTGTAAATTAGGCCTTCCCAAGCCATTGCTCCTAGAAAAAAAAAAAAAGACTGAACTTGAAACAGAAGGAGGTGGATGTTACCATTTCTACTTCTATTTTGGAGGACCTATTTTTCATCCTCAGAAAACTGTAAAATCCTTTTTATGACTCCAAATATTCAAAACAAGTAAGAACTACTTCCCAGTATTGCAAGACTTACTCATAGACTCAATAAGGGTCATACTGATGACCATTTCCATTGTTAGTGAACTATGAATCATCATTTTTGACCACCTTAAATAAAATACAACCATATCTCACCACCCAGAAAACACTAATAATGCATCAGTATCACACCTGGCCTKCACTGCACACTGCGAGACATATTTCAGTACATCATGGACACACTTGAGCCTCTAACTTCTATCCTGACAACAGCACTTAAGGAGAAAACACGTCATGCTGTATTACTCCGATACAGAACTGAAAAAACAGAAATACACTAGCTTTTTTCAGGCCAAGGCCTAAGTACTGCTATGCAAGGACAGTTCAGGGGCCCAGTCAGCAAGCAGTTTGAAGCCCACTTCTCTAGAGCATAGTGGTAAAGGATGCCACCAGGAAGTAAGAGGCATGGGATGAGACGCAAGCTACTAAGCTCTTCAAGGAGGCCACAACAGGGATCAACGGAGAATGAAGCATGCAAGGTGCTTTAAGGGTGTAACAGTGCTGTAACTCACTCAGTTGTGAAATGGCAACTTGATAGTAACTTGTGATCTATACAAACAGCTGTCCATATGTATTTATTTCCTGGGCACGGTTTAGGTAGCGAACTCCAGAGAATTCGCAAGACACAAAGTCTGCCTTTGCATTACACAGAAATAACAGTAATCTAGGTTTCATGCTACAGCTTTCCCTTCCTGCTGACTAGAGTTTGTAATTAGAAAAGGGAAGCAATTTAACATTTTATATCTTAAAAAAGAAAAACACCCTCAGAACCAGTAGTTGATATTACCTAGAGGAACACCATGAGTTACTCATTCATCTCAGCATGCYGGCCAATTTTAGCCCAATAAATTAAAGATGCTGTAACAGAATTTCTTGAGCATCCAAAAACACTTCTTGAAAGGGTAAATTAAAAGTTCCAAAACAAAAGGCTGCATGAAACAGGTGAATATTAATGGCTAGGAAGTGCTAGATTTAATCTATATTCAGTATAAGAATGGAAGAGAAAGGAATCCTTTCCTCTTCACAGTAGTAGCTCTTTTTGCTTCAGCTCATATGCACACTCTCAGCCGCTCTGACCTGATAAAGATTTTCCTCCTGTTCTACAACTTTCCCTGCTTATCCATAGCAGTTGGACACCAGGAATACTCAGAGAAGTTAATTAGGAATTCAAGACTTTAGGCTTTCTTTTTTAAACTTCAGCCAAGAAGATCGGGCCAAAATACCAGCTGGGGCACTTAAATTGCATCCATCAGTACAAGCAACACCACCACAAGCAGCAGAATTCTAGATGTGCTCCTGATCTAACTTACAAACAGATACCTGTGCCTAAAGGGATGACACACTTGGCAAATGGTATTACCAGGCATACAGCTTCAAAAGAACAGCAAATTCACATAGTAGGAGATAGGAATGTTGCAGGTCTAGCTTTCAGGAGATCACTGGAAGTGATTTAGCAATGTTCACAGCAAATCAGAGACCTTCTTGCTGTTATCTATTTGGATTTTCAAAGCCAAGAGAAGTGTTAAAGTGATGCCCTTTATTTGAAGGGCAAATATTTTCTGCATTTTTAATGGTAAGAGCTCCCTAGACAGAAATGGTATCAATACTGTAAGTCAGGACGTGCATTTATCAGATTTTTATTTTGCTGTGCCTTCTAAATAATAAAAAGAAAGGTCAATTTAGAATACAAGAGGTGGCCAGCCATCACTCTGAAGCCACAGCTCTAGGAAGTCACTGATTTTGCCTTAAAAAGAGGCCCTTATAATTCTCCAGCCTGATGTTCTGCACAGCACAGGCCCTAATATTACCTTCAGCAATTTCTTCAAACTCAGTAATTTGTGGCTGGACTAGAACATATCTTTCAGAACAGTATCTAATCTGAAATGAATGAGTTCAAATCACAGATAATGTACACAYCCCTCATAACTCATTCTAAAGAGAATTCTTGCTTTCAGAAAAAAGTATGCAATATGTGTATTTCAGTTCTTCTTTCCTTGTAGCTCCAGGCCTTATCAAGCTGAAGCACAGCAAAGCTGACAGGAATATTCTTGCAGCTTCTGCCAGAAGTCTGAATAGAAACAGAGAAAAACTGAGCAGAGTATGGGCAGTTTCTCTCTGTTGGTGTTTGCCAGAAGCTCTGTGTGGCAGCACAGACAAAAAAAAAATATATGCCTGTAAAGTCAAGAAAAAAAAAATCACATTGATGGATTTGTATATACTTGGAAAGCTAACTACAAAAAAAGAAAAAAAGAAAGTGACCTTCAGAGAATCTGAAGTTGTTTGAAACTGAATTGCCCCAAATTCTCTTTTTCATGGCAAGTTTCTGGTATGCCAGTTTACCAGATGACTTTTAGGTCCCAATTTTGCCTGGTAAAGCCTTTAAATTTTTGTAGTAGTAATACTAAATAGCACACTACATAGCAGTGCACTGTAGACAGAGCCATCCAGAACACCTGTTCTACAAGTCATTGAAGTGTAAGGACAAGAATCAACAGCATTAAAAAAAAMMAAAAMMAAMMAAMMAAAACAGGAGTGACTACATTGCTCGGATATATCATGGAATAAATGGTTCTTAGTGATTTTTGTTTGATAGTTGAAAGGGAGAGAACAGAAAAAGGAATGTATCAGAAATGGACAMAAGAGCTGCAGAAGAAAAGACAAGGGAACAGGGAAAAGGAAAAAGTATAAGAAAAAATTAACAAGATATATAGGGCAGGCTCAGAAGTAATTTGAATCAGAGGAGGAAGATTTGAAGCTAGTGCAGAAATTTGCCTGAGGAAGTGGAAATTCAAAACAGCAAGAGAAGATGGATGTGTTCTGAAGAGCTCATTGGGACACAGCGAGAAGCTGAGCAATCAGAAGAAACGACAGTGGCTCCAGAAGTCAATACACAAAAATCAAGATAAAATTAAAGACTAGTCAAATTTCTAGCATCTGCAACAGGGCCCAAACCATACAGAAGCTCAGCTGTATAGATGCTGCCTCATGTAGTCTAAGCTGCCTTGCAACAGAGAAACAGCCTCTGAACACATTACATGCAATTCTAACATGCAGTTCTACCATGAAGTACACAAATGGCATATGTGGGACTGAAAGTAAAAACAAGCAGAGTTAAAATGAAACACAGCCCTTTGAATTCCTTTCTACAATGCTTATTTCCACCTTTAATCCCTTCTTCCCTGCTTATAATATCAGCAAACAGAGTAAGAAAGTGTTTCAAATACACAGTATGTTACTATTACCATGYATGCGCAAACAGCAGGATAGCAGTATCCAAAACCATTCACCAAACCAGGAGGAAACTGTAGTAAGGCAAAGAGGAAGCACATAGGTAGCTGCTATGATTTCCAGTAATGTCAAAAGGATCTAATAATTATAATCACAATTAAGAACATCCTAACATCATCATCTTTCTAATTCATGTTACCCATATACCTTCCATCCTCCCCTTCCCACTATTATTCAAGTCTTACCTAACTGAATTTTATGGCAAGGAAATTTAATGTATGGATACATGCAAGAGAAACCAATTGTAGTTAACAGTTCACCATTAACATCTGTATTGTCCTCCACAGTAACAGAAATTAAAGAAAAATGCAAGACTGCAGGAAAATTACATTGAGAAGGCAGAAAAGGAGAACAGAGAAAAGAAATTACTACATCATTCCTTACATTTGCTTTCTAACTTCAAGTTCCTTGCTACCCTGCTAATTATCCTTATGCAGTTTGGTATTTAGAATACTTAACAAAGGAAATCCATTCCACGAGAAAACAAAAACAAAAACCCAAACCGCAGAGCTTAATATTGGTCAATATAATTCACTGTGGGATCTTGTTTTTCTCACTCCTTCACTTCAATCTTACTCTCTTTTGCAGTTTCTAGTCACACAGTTTTTCAAATTTACATTGAATCTGACAATCAACTCTAGGACCACACTAGATTTACAAATATGATTAGGGTATGAAAACAAGACAGATCAAAAAGACCTTCCCCAGCCAGACCCAATCAATCATGCTACAGAACAGAGCGCATGAAAATAACTTGCAATTCGGTAACATTTAACAAATTCATCAGCCTAAATCTGTATATATAGCAAAAAGAGGGCAGCACCCTCTACTGGGTAAGAAAATGCAGCTTCTCACATCCCTCCCCTCTGCCCTCCAAAGAACACAACTTGCAAGGGAAAAGGAATATACTTGTGCACATTTAGTCTCCAACATCTTAAAAATAAATTCAATCTATGTGATGGTATTGAGTTATTTACATCGCTTTTACAGGAACTGGCCAACTACTAAAAGTAGTTTCTACTTCTAAAAGCATAGAGGAAAAAAATTCTTCCCATAGGTCTCCATAAGGGAGAGATGAAGTAATATCCTATGTCTAGACAAAACACCTGAAAACCCAGTGTCCCTTATGTTCTCTTGTCAGCCAAGGTCTAGAAATAGCTAGAGTTCAGCAGTTGTATTTGCAATGTGTGTTTAACATCTGACTTCCCTTACTGCTCTTCAATTAAGTTATTTCCTGTACATCTCTGCCTCAGGAGACAGCCCTTACCTTGTTTAAAGGTCCAGCTGTAGCTTTCCACCTGCATGAGGCTTCAGCACAATGACAACTGCAAACAGCTGCTAGCATGTGTACAGAACAAACAACAACAGAGTGGCCAAGTATTAGATTATAGGTCAAAAAGCAAATAACGACACAAATCAGAGGTAATGGTCAGTAATAGGGTCTTCAGGGAAGATTACAGAATCTTTTCTCTTTCCCGGTCACCCCATCAGAAATTCAAGACTAGAAGTAACACTTGATTCATGTGGCATTCCTTTTTTCCTTCTATAGATCTCAAAGCATTCACAAAGTTGATAAGAACTGTCAGTCCAGTGTAACAATTCAGTTTGCAGCAATTCCTATGAAAGGTGCTGGAAGGTCAATAGATAAGATGCCACTGTGCAACCCCATGAATCAAAGTTCTTCTTAGCTCTGTTTTCTAAAATAAACATTGGCAATATAAAAGCACAGTGTGTTCCACTTACTTGTCTTTAAAAGCAGCAGACAATAGTACTGCTTCCAGAGAGGCAGCAGTAAAAGCTACCACTAGAAAGTGTGAAATCTGGGGATCTATTTAAGCTCTTCAGTTAGAATAGATGGGTCCAAAACTTATGACCTGGGCATGTTGTGCTTAGAGCTGGAAAGCACTCACTGATCRTACAGTAAAATGACTCTTCCAACACACTGCACATTTTTTACTTTTGAAAAGATCCCTTTGTTAGCTAAGGTAGAAGCAAGACTTTCTTTCACCTTCACTTTCACCAACTCAGTTTCTTTTAACATTCTATACTATCCTCGAACTTCTTAAGAGTACCAATTTGTTCAAACTTGACTGTATAATAAATTTTGGGGGGAGTTTTGTATTGAGATGTTCAATGGCAGAAAAGGGGATGGAAAAAAATACTGTAAAGTTACTTYAAAAACTAGGAGGTTGCACTCTGAAAAAGACGATTACACTACTTTAAATCTACRCTTAAAATTACTTTAGTGACACTCAGCCTAAAATTTGTGATCCTTATTTCTTCCCCCACTTACTCTCTCTCTGCTTTAATGATTCAAAGAAGATTATAACCTGACTTAGGCAACAGTACCTGACAACTGACTTCTGTCTGACTATAGACACTTCAACCTGTTTGCCATAAACCACATACATGCATAGTTCCAGAACAAGGGTTTTCATTTGCATCTGAAGAAAGAGATCCTTGCTTTTGGCAACCTACCACAGAAACCTACATGGTTTTTAATTGCATTTTTAGSTGAGTGAAAGAAGGGTCATCTCACATACATAGAAAGACTCTACAATATTCACCTTCTTGTGTGAGAAAAGCCCTGAAAGACAGATGCAACATTTAAATCATCACTGCAGGCCTCTACAGTAATKCCTAATCCTACTGTATAAAGGCCACTGGTTACAGCTCAGAATTTCAATAGGAGAATTCACCCAAGAGAAAGCTTTAAATGTGTTTTTGTTAATTTTTAATCACCATTTGTCCAAGTCAGAATAGCAGCACAAAACTTCTGCATTGCTTAAGTCATTTGGCCTAGAAGACTACAAATGCTCCAAGTTTTTAACTTTGAATTCCAAGAAGGCAAAAAGAAAGGCAAAGAGAAAACATGACAAGAGGTTTTCGGACAAAAAAAGTTCACAACATCAAGGAACAGAGAAGGCAGAAAAATAGCACAGGTGCAGTACAGCACTTCACAGTGAAGGGTAGAAACAATTTGATTAAGGAAAAGATTCTTCTGCAGCTCCTTAAAAACTTCACAGAAAAAAAAAAAAGCCTGAACAAAATGCTGTCTCTCATCCATGTTCAGAGAATACAATGAATCAACTGTTCCTTTGTTCAAGCAGATCATGGGTAATTAAGATTTTGATTTTGTGGGTGGAGTTTAAAAAAAAAAAAGTTTTACAAGTCTTCATTTCTCATCCCTGCTTCTCAGTCACATACAGAATCATTTAATTAAGATGCATCAACACTGAGAGGACAAGTACACTTGCCTATCTGCTCAAAAATATCTTCTTAATAAATTGGATGAACAATACCCAAAGCATGTCTCTGTGCCCTGAAAACCTGCCCTTCTTGCTATGAATTATTTTCTCTCAGCAGACACACTTCCACCCTTCAAATACTTCAATAACAATGACTTCTGGTAAAAAAAAACAAACATCTCAGTTTATTCATAAATGGAGTAAAATACAGAGCTGAAAAACCCTCCACTTGACAGCCTGTCACCTACATGAAGCAGACCTGCTGAAGTCTAGAGACAGACACAGATGCTGTGTAACAATTAAAGAGCACTGCAAATTCAATTCATGGACAGACTTTACAAGCACTCTTAATTCACAAATGGCTGCAGAATAATTACTGGCACAGACAGATGTTGAAAACATCTTCACCATTACTGATAAAGAAGTGGAAAAGAGATAAATTCCCCTTCTAGCCCTTCCTTCATTCTACAACAGCAGAGATTGCTTCGGAGTTTCAATTAGTGAAGAGGAAAGAAACAGAAGAAACAAGGAAATCTAAACTATCCCAGCTCTGAGAGACAAGGGCATGGAAAAAGCCAAGGAGCAGATAAAATTGGATGCCTTTTAACAACAGATTGCCATTTTACATGCAGCCTAGTGCAGACRAAGCTTTCCACGCTCTACCTATTCCGTAGACTGAAGAACTTGAGCCCCACAGATGTTTTAATTCATGAAGCTTTATCAACATGGCTGCAGTCCAGAAGCAGCTCAGATCAACTATGACTGAAAATCATACGGCTTTCAGCTACCCTTTAGCAGCTGGACTGCCACRAGTTTCAATGAGAGAGATTTATGCTAGCACTGGTAAGGGCAAAAGACATCCTTGAAAAAGTATGGCTACTCACTGCCTAAAAACCTCTGGTGCTTCTAGATACTTTGTCCGGAAGTTCTCCAACATCTTAGTTCTTCACTAATATGGAATTCCAGAGGAAAAGAAAATCCACGTGGACAACACAACCTACCGCAACATAAAGCAGCCATTTTCACCATTAAAATTGCCAATGAGTTACACAGAGTGGAAAGGACAAGCAGGTACCTCCTTGTTTGGAAGGAGTTACTACGACCCCTTAAATAGAGACAGCCCCATCCAAACTGGTATTCCACATGAAAGATCCCAAGAATCAACAGCATCATCATGCACTGTCTAGATATTGAAAGTTACACAAGGAGAAACAGAGGCTGCAAACTGTAGACAAATATATTCTTAGTGACATGAAATAAAATGTAAACTGGTTATTCTGTTTATTAACAGACAGAAACCTACTGACAATTACTGGAAAAAAAACAGCATCTGACCCTTCCAACAGTGTAACTGCAAAAAAAGTGTGCCACTGACTGATTTTGCATTGTGAAGATAGCAAGACAGTGCCCATACTACAGACTGACTCATCCRGCCTTGCTGTCAAAGTTAATTCCCAACATTACTGTCTTCTGCACCTTTTTCAAGAGCCAGGTCTCTGCTCTTAGAACTCAGTGCCAAAGTAGCCCTCGAGAAGTTGTCTATGGAGGTGTTACAGGTCCTCACGGGATGACTGTCTTACACTCCCAACAACACAAGATGGTTGTTTCGCAGGCCCAGCTACTTTTACGCTCTGCACAGGTTCTGCTCTTCCCTTACTAAAAGAAAAGGCGTAAGCACTGTTCCCCTTGGGCCTGACACCTGTGACTGCAGATGCCACTGTAAAGACCGCATGTAATACAGTAGTCGGTATAGAAAATCCGTGGTGACACTGCCGGTTTGGGTGCCCCGCGAGGCAATAACTTCTGTTCAGAGAGCTCTGCCGAGTTACAGCAACACAGGACATTTGACTTGGTGAACCACTTCTCTAGTGCTTTCCAGGTCTGTTGGGAGCCGCACAGCTTTTGATCTTTGGAAGCAGGCATGTTTCCTTCCCCAAAACAGACCAGACATCTGCTGCAACTCTAAAGGCCTCAAACCCACTACACAGTGAATTTACATAGCTTCTCACTACGGTAATTGACACAAAGCACCATGTGCCAGTATTTCTGTGAACTGACTTTAGTTCTTCTTGTTTTTCTCTAAGAACAGTAAAATCGGACAAAATACAAAAGAAAAAAAAACTAATTTAAAAAGGTGAACATCTGGCACCCAACCCCCATCTTCCCACTCAAAGTAACCCCTGACTAAAGTAGAGAGAGTTGGAACTCATTAGGTCACACCTTATTGCTTTGAGCAGTCAGTGAAAACAGAGGGAACTTCATAGCTGCTCTTTCTTTTTTTCTCCTTGGCAAAGATGCAAAATACTTCAACTGCCCCAGTATACAGTGTCACTCAGAAAAGACTCTGGTTTCATACACGAGATGCATATGCAAGAGGCACACATGAACCATCACTGAGGCACATACTTTGTGGGGGAAAAAAATCATTTATTCACAATCATGAACAAGACTAATATAACTTTCATGAGAGTGCAGCACACTGGGGAAACAAGGTTGTACAGTATAATGAAATAGCTAAAAGAAAATTAAACAGTAACAACTTACTCTTTGCATGTTCATGTTTAAATTACAGATTTTCCACATACTACAGTCAACCACACACACACACATCCTTWCAGCAAACTACCAGTAAGCCACACTGTTTGCAGGCAAGATTAGGTTATATTGAAAAGCTGTCAGCTAATAAGAATGATAGACTGCTTTATTCTGCCTTGAATTTCATTGTGATAACAGACCTCCACTGCCACTCAAGCATTTCTACAGGCATTCTACCAATATCACTAATTGCCTGTACAGACTATTCAAAAATTACTGCATCCATCAYCAAAACTCAGCTACCAGTGGGGCAGCAAAATGCAACTGCTCATTATTAGGTCACAGTAATGATTTGAAGTATCTGGGTTTTTTTGTATGTTGCTCAAACATTTAGCACCTGCAGAAACATAGTGCCCCCTAGCTCCCACAGGACTCATGAGAATTATCAGTGCTATGTAAGTCTGCATTTCCTGCATATCTGACACCTGCACAACAAAGGAGACAACAAAARCTATTTGTCAGCTAGGCACTTACCTGTCCTGGGGTCAAACAGCTGATTGGCCTCCAAGTCTGTGAAAGTGCTGAAGCAAATGGGGCATTTAAAAGAGGCGCGATTGGTGGAGTCTCTTTCATCGGTCTCAATCCTTCTCCTCATGTGGTCCAGCTTGTACTTCACCACATTAACCAGAAGGCGGTAGTTGATGAAGTAGTAGTTATGACGGGTGGTTTTGCCATCTGGAGCTGTCTCTACCCTCATCCTACATTTGATGAACTTGTCACCCTTGAGAGTGTTGAGGACAGCCCGCAACTGCTTCCTGTCAAACTTCAGGAGCTCCAGCATGTCCTCTTCCTTCACGCAGGGATTCCGGATGAGAATGTCCAGAGCCAAAGCATGTTCAATGCCATAAAAACCACGAACCACATATTTGGCAAGGCGTTTGAGGGCTGCTGGGACTTCAGTGAGGACGTCTGGGTCAGTCATATCAGGTTCAGATCCTGAGCTTCATGTATACTGCAGTGAAAAAAATACAGATTTTTAGCTAGTTTTCTGATCTCAGTAGTTTTGATTCAATTACCTACAGACAAGGAAAAGGGTTGTTTTCCATCTCCATTTTCCAGCCCTGAAAGTTCTCTTTTGATGTTAATAATGTCAACACTACAAAAGTAAAATTAGAAACCTCTCTAATGAGGCCTCTTTCATTCACAAAAAAAAAATGGTTGAAATTTAAGAAAGCACAAAGAATTGCTACCATAAGGCTTGGGAGATTTCTGTACTACCCAACAGAACCAATGGAGTTGAAATAAGAAATCTATCTTGAAGCTAGAGCTCCAGTAGACAGCCTTATGACCTGCTGAGACTTGTAGCTAGAGAGAAGAAAAACGCTACAAGAACAAAGGTCCTAAAACAATCCAAAAAAACAGTCCCATATCCTATATCATGTCACTAGATCACATTAAAAATATGCTCGCCTGCTTCTGTTCCTCAGATATCACTGGGCAGAGATCTTCCGCAAGGACAGCTTGCTACTACAGATGGGTATATATTCAGCAAAGGCTCCCAGATGTGCCGTAAAAAAAGATGAGCTTATTACTTACTTCTTGATAAACAGATTATAGTCAACTGTCTGCAGCATGACAACTATTAGTACTATGAATTACTACATCACAAAGAGCTTCAGCCTTGATCCTAGATGAACAGACATTTCCTTCCAGAAGGCTGATCCCTCATTTAAAGTGTCTTATATTCAGGCCTTAGAATCCTAGGGATAATATAACAGAATAAACAAAGATCAAGACTTGCTCAACATGAAGGGCTGGATCTGTTAAAAAGAAGTAATGTTAGAAGCATAAGAAAGGTCAATAACGTATCCTTTGAGTTACTCATGAAAACTTACTGTACTGTCTGTGACAATGCAATAACTTCTAAAGAAATAATGTATTTCTACTTCATTTTTCTTCAGTTTAACATAAAATGGCATAAATTGTCATGGCAATTATACTCCCTTGTACATCACATACGCATTTTTGCATCATGCAAGRAATTCATTCTGTTGTCACATCTCTCACAGATACAAGAAACTGTAGCTGAGAACCAAATCCTAGCATACAACTCACAGCAGCAACCTTTCTAAAGTAATTATTTTTGTCCAGTGGAAAAGGAAGCAACTCAATATGGCATGATAAGGCACAGAGCAAAGGTTTACCATGCTGTCACAAGGTGGCTTGTGCATTTTCCCCTCTATTCTGTCAAGATTACCAATTTGTAAGCAATAATAAAATTCCCTCTTCGCTCACCCTGCACTTTGACTTCAGCGTATGAAAGGTTCAAGATAAAGATGGACTATTATAGGTGTCTTTGAAGCACTGATTCAGAGGTTAGTATTTCCAGGTACTCTTCACACAAAACTGAAGTCTCCTATTTCAGGATGCAACTTTTATATTCCTTTAGGATATGGATAACCACTTCTTCAGCAAAAGGATCCTTCAACTGTTGGGGGGGAGGGGGGAGAATAGGACAGGAACACAACCTGAAGCTCTGTAGCTCTGTTTGTCCTTCAACACTGAASAATTTCTGTTGGTGAACTAACATAAATAGTAAAATCCTGCCATTCTCAGTTTTCACATCTGTTAGATGTTTTACACACTGAATACATAACTCCCCAGCAATCAAGTCTCAAATAAAGGAAGAGACTGACAATAGAAAAATGAATCTGAATGGAAGTCTCATTTTTTCACCACTACCATAAAACATCTAATCACCACAGRAGTTTTCTATGGTCTCCACACTAACAGTGCAGCTCCCTGGAATCACCAAGCTCAAGGTTTAACTAGGCAGCTGTTGACTAACTTCCATCAGCTATGATTACTTAAAACTTCTAATCATTTTTCTCAGTAATTTGCTTTATTTGTGCAACAATACCACACTCCACTGAACCCACCTTAAAGAAACATCATCCACTGATGCTTTATTTTTCTTGATTCCCCACTCTCTTCTCTCACTCCTCTTCTGCAGCTGAGGAAGGCTAGTCCTCAGACAAACTGATGCCAAACTGACCAAAAGCAAGGGCTAAACAAGATCTTTATGATGCAGGTTGTATTTCACAAGATTTAGGGTGAGTACAATTGCAAAATGATTAGACTTTGTATTGTGGAGCTCAGTGGTTAAATAAAGTTGTCCTGTCTTTTCCACCCTTCAATTAGAAAAACTGCTTTTGTTCATTTCTAAAATCCTTCCTCTTTCAAATGTTCCCTTTAACTTAAGACCAAATGCTATTCAGCTGGTTGGCAGGCTGAGAAGGGCCTGAGGAGAACAATTCTTGTACATCTATTTCTAACTTATCCAAAAAAGAAACTAAACTAACATGTACTTATCATGGCACAAATTAGCCACAAAACAARTACTTCTAGAGCCATTTAACTGTTTCTTCTACATGTTACAGTGGTTCATCTAAAACACAATATTTTTGTGGAACTTCCTGTTACAGWTGGTAAAGATAGAAGTGTTAGGAATAAAGGTTGTCTTGCCATAGATAGCCATACTTTGACACTATTTTTAAAATGCTAAGCCAACCTGTATAAAGAACATTATAAAAATACTAGCAGAATGAAAYTGATTTTCAGAAACAATCTTACTGTCACTTAAAGCTAAATCTTACTTTTGACAGAATCTACTGGGAACCTACTGATACTATAAAACAATGTGAATGCAGAATCTGGCTGGAGGCTTTCATTTATTCAAATTCATTAATTGTATTTATTCAGAGTTTAGGTACAGCATAAAATTTATATAAAMAACTATTTTAATAAAGTATGACACCCCACAAAGCAGACTAAAGAAGTCAAATTTTGAAAGATAAGACACTTTCTAAATATTTAGATAGATAGATAGATCTCAAAAAATCCTCTCTCCTGACCAATCCTTTGTCCCCTAAGACATTCTTGCAAGGTTGGGAAAACATCTCATAAGAGATATAGTGACCTTCAAAATATCACTTTTTATGGGAAAAAAAAAAAGGAGAAAAGCAGTTTCAAAAAAAGAACATTTCACCCTGGATACCTGCACAGGTAGAAAGCATTTTCTCTGCAAGACTCTCATTGATAAGAATGTTGCAGATTCCCACATAAGGTGCAACTTTTAAAACAGGTTTAAGGTACAATTCCATGAACAATGCACTTGAACAGCTTAAACTAAACTAAAGACCTACTGAGGACTTGGCAAAGGACAAGMAAAACTTGTTTAAGTTTGTGCACTTTTCCCTTGATTTTCACTAACAGTTAGAAGCTTAGTATTTCTTAGTATTTCAAATACTAGAAACAATTTTACTAGCTAGTGGGACCAGGAGTTTTTACACAATAGGTATTGTACATAATTGCTATCTCTTTCCTTTCACTGGAGGCTTTTAGTCCCRAGTCCTCTATGTCCTCAAGTAATACTGGGTACCTTCTTTCAGTTAAACACTGTTTTTCCTCCAGGCAGGGATATATGCAAACAAATCCCAACTCTGAAAAGTTGATTAATAAATTCTAAATCCTGCAGCAGACAGCTGAATTGCCTAGCAGAAGTTCTTGGGGGGGGGGGGAGCTAGCCATCAGCAAACAACGTAGTCAAGCTCTGCTACATGAGTTTCATGTAGTGCAAGATCACTTATTTAGCTCTGAAAATTAGTAAGGACACTTGTTCTATAATCACCAGCTTTTGTATTATATTGAGGCCTAATGCCAAACTGACCAAAAGCAAGGGCTAAACAAGATCTTTATGATGCAGGTTGTATTTCACAACAGCCTTCTTGATAATCACATTCTCAGGTAAGTTATGTGATACACAAAAATGGCATCAGAGAGAACATACACTGTTACAGGTCTCATTGAGGCAGGATCTGTTTCTCTAGGAGAATCTGACATCTTGCTGTCCTCCCACTAGGAATCCCAGGTTACAGCACAATCTCCAGCAAATCCTTATTACCTTTTACCAGCCAAGATGGACAGGGATCCAGCTCACTAGTAATGCAATCACAAGAATATCAGTTCAAATTTAAGAGCGTGAGTCTTTACCACTGTATCCTTGAGCATTGATTTTATCCTCCACAGAAGCAGTAAGCCAAGTTGGAATTAATTAGGTGTGCCAAGAAATACAATAACACCTCCTACCAACCTTTTAATGGATGTGGATCTGTTTCATAACAATGTATGACAGCAGGGATACTGTCAAGAAAGAAAAAAGGAAAACAATAGCCAAGATAAACCACCACAGCCTAAGSACTTGCAGCACCATTAATAAACAATGCTAGACAGAAGAGTATTCACAAATATCTAACTGAAAGATTTCAAAGTTTAAACATAGGCTGACTCTAAAAGAGGCAGAGAGCTGTTCAGAATYGCTTGGGTAATTAACTGAATCCAATTCATTATTAGGGATACATACAGAAGGTAGACTATAAGAAGGTACACTATAAGAGTAAAATAGTAACACTAAATACCTGTYCATTTAAAAAAAATGCTCTAAAGATAAAATACTGAAGAAGAATACAAGAAGAGCAAGCTACAGCTACAAAATCGAACCAGATCTGTGAGGTGAAGAAACTCAGGGTTCAACCTGCATAATGGAGATTGTACCTCAACCTAAGTAAAATGCACGAGGTCTGGTTCTTGAAAGAGCATACTCAGGCATCAGAAAGCAAACAGACAGAAGGAGAGCAAGCCAGTGTGACTGTGAGAGCAAACACACATTTGCTAACTTGGAGACTAGAGACCATATGGTAGCCAGGAATTCAACTGAGTGAACATCTCCAATCATAAGGACTTTGCTAACGCAACATCAAAGCAAATGAACTCTTCCTCTCCACACACAGAGATTTCAAGAATTCTTTCATGTATTAACAGGAATTGTGCTAAGGATGTTTGATCTGCTTTTCTTCCTGTTTTTCCAGACTAAAGCTGTGACAGAGGACGACAAACGTTAGAAAGACAATACCTAGAAGTCACAATACAGCTGGGAGTGGAACAACAAATTGTGAAAATGCAAGTCAACCAATCAACCCGAACTTTAATCCAATGCAGCACGTGAGTGTTATCTTGTTCTAATACATAAGCCTCAAAGTTACATTGATTCCACCAGTAACCTTACCAGAAGTTTTAATAAATCAAGTCTCACTGTTCATGTATTTGATAAGGTAAACACTATAAGACCAGGACATGGAAACACAATGCAAACTACCCTTCAGATTCATTTGGGCAAGAAAATCCTCTATAAAACCCCAGATCTCTTTTAGATAGAAACTCAGAGTTGCAAGATTGGCAAGAAAGCTGTGTCTACCTTCATGCTTGGAAAATGAGGGGAAGGTACTTCCTATTCCTCTTCCCCCCTCTAGCCCCCATCTAATTTGTTAGTGTACTTTTAACTAAACCTTTCAGCATCGGACTTCATCCTTTTAGGAAAAAAAAATGCGTTGGCTTTTGCTCTAAGGTTAAAAAAAATAGGTAAAAGATTATTTACACCACTAAGTTACTCAGGAAAAAAAATATTTTTTGTTCTGTCAGCAGTTTCTACATACGAGTTCTGAAGGACTAGTAATCAGCTCATTACTTGATTCACATTAATTTAGCTAAATCATTCATCGTAACTTTTCCCTATTGATTTTCTATGTTTCTTGCATTCATTTTTCAGGCTTCACAAATTTAGATTATAAGGACAGAATCCCTCATCTGTAAATGTGGGTCTCCAAGAGTAATAGGCTTCTGTGAGTCAGTATATCACAGTATCTCACTTCAGCAATCACAGATCCTGCTTTTTAAATCTCTTACTCTAATAAATTTTAAAATTCTGTCTTCCAGATGATGATGAGGTTAAGCTGACAGAGCTGATTCTGAATCCTCTCAACCAACGGAAGAGGAGACAATCTTCTGAACTATGGCACGGAGACATGCCACCAAGATTTTAAACGTGTACAGTCTAACCTCAGACAGTAACAGCTATTTGTCCATCTCAGAAAACGGCACAAACTCTCCATTCTGAGGTCTACTATTGTTCCCTTCCTCTTCAAGGGGAGGAGGAGCTACACAATACATTCTTACCCAGAATTGTTTTATACCAGATCAGTTTCAAACCTAACRTCTTCTGGCGTTTTTCCAAAAGCTTACTGAATTCCATTCCCTGGAGACCTCAGGAACACTGCAGACCTCTCTTTCTCCTGCACTAAATCTTTATGTGATATCTTGTATTTTCATTGAAAGACTTGCCCTGAAGTATTATAAAAATACAATAAAATAAAATAATTTAAGGGGGAAATGAATGACCTGCTCTCATGAAAACCCCATCTTCTTTTTGGTATTCTATAAAGTGAAACTAGGTAGCTACAAGGTAATAAGATGCGGATTTTAAGATGGAAAACCAAGCTGCTGCATACAAAATGGCTGGGGAACATGCTGAAGTGCCTCACTGGAATGAGGACATTTTCACTTCATTTCACAAGTAAAAGAATATATGGACTCTCACAGAATCAGGCAACAACACCTGACCTTGCAAGGCAGATACTGTACAATGAAAGCTCAGGATGTAATTTTCATTCATATTCATAGTCTAAATCTCATATACCAAGAACAAGACTTAAGTAATGTATATGTGTACATATAATCACAAATGTAACATTCAGAAGTACTTCAAATGTATATAATCATTAACAGTTTCCAGCTGTAGGACAGCTGTAAACACATCTTCCATAGGGATGTGAAAGAGTAAGCTTTCCACATTTGGTGAGGGCAGAGATGTTAAACGATTCAACTGTACCATGAAGCCACTAGAACATCTTAACTGTGGATACCAGAAACCCTCACAATTCACAGTGCCATTTAAGTACATAACAGCGGGAGCACAACCGCTGTTTTGGAGACTTCCCAGCACTGGTCCTCACATAGCAAACTGGTAGGGTTCTTCAAGTGGGCTTCCCTCCCCCCTCCTTCCTCTCTCTCTTTTTTTTTTTTTTAAATGAGATAAGAGTATTCTCAAACATATCAAGCCTAAGTCGTGATTTCAGTACAGTTGGCTTAACCCAACATCCCTCTTGGAAGTTTGAGGGGAAGAAAGCAGCAATCCTTCTTAGCATCCTGGATTCAGTGAGAACTGGAACACCATGCTTAGTATCAAAGACTACACTCTCAGAAAGACATTGTCTGACTTTAAGAAATTCAGGAAAAAAAGTAAGACAAATAATTAAAGGAATATGTTTGGAAAAGATTTAGCTCATCATGGTATACCAAAATAGCTCTAATGTACCTACTGTGGATGTAAGTTATAAAGAATCAGAAAATTAAGGAACTAGAGGATATCTGATTAGCTTTAATTTCATATAATTTCTCCATTAGAGGAACTGTAGGCATCCTGTGTKAGAGAGAGCTGTAAATAGCATCTGAAAGGAAATGGGCAGTAGGACTGAAACTCTCATCATTCCCTGTGGCCGCTGGAAGGGTATCGTTACACTCAAGTATATGGCTCGGTTCTGGCACTCGCAGATCCTTCTGTGCACCAAATTAACTGCCTAAAATAGCAGCAAAACCAGTCTTTTTTAAAATGTTAGAAAACAAATCTAATTAATCAGTTGAGTCAACTAAGGTCTGACGAGCAACAGAACCAGCAGATGCAA
Organism: Rhea americana; assembly: GCF_003343005.1. NCBI lineage: Eukaryota > Metazoa > Chordata > Aves > Rheiformes > Rheidae > Rhea > Rhea americana. Next base: position 3,106,238 of record NW_028187111.1, read on the forward strand.
GAGGATACCAATGCATGAGAAGAGATGAGAAGCAACTCCACCTTTCAAAGCTGAAAAATTTTAAGTTATCTGCATTCCATGGAATCATATCTTTACTGTGCAATGCTGAACACTCTAATGCAGATCTTCCTCATTCATCCGGAGCCAACTGAAATGATACCATAAATGAACCCATTTAACAGCTCACTGCCGTTGTGAGATYGTCACCTGCCCTTCAGGGAACCACTAATCTTGCAAAGCCAGAAGAAAAATAACCCACAAAGAAAGAAARTCTTGCAGGTTTAGAGACCAGAATGGCTTTCCTATGGGGGTTCAGATAGTTRTCAGACTTGACACAGGGCAATGAAATGAAGATGTCACCTTTGACAGTAGCAGAGTGTTGACYCAATATATCAAGCTCATTTCACTGCTCCCCAGATTTCTTGCAGTGCTAGTTACCTCTCAGAGTCTATAACCAAGCAGCTCCCTCCACATTACAAGTTGTGCTGACTTCCTAAAATATATCAGGGTTAACACTAACCTAAGCTTTTAGGTCTATGCTAACTTCTCATATGGTTTGCACAGCTTCCAACCCTCTACCCACTTTTGTGTGTTGAGGTTTTAAACTGCCAGTTCTGTAGGTTCCTCTAAGAGTGGAGGCTCGAGGGGTTCAGTAGAATCTCCTAAAGTC
>NW_028187111.1:3107008-3165791 GCF_003343005.1 Rhea americana
TCAAGGCCGAAGGCAAAGCAGGGGCCCAGAACAGGCGCTAGGGAGTAGCACGGACCCCGGTGGGCGGCTCCGGCGCGGCCTGGTCCAGCAACAGCACCCAAAACAGGCGCGGGAGGGGCGGAGGGGAGGGCTCTGGAGGGTGGAGGGGGGGGGCCACGAGCGCCCCCCTCACCGCACCCTGCCGCTGGGCCCCACAGCGGGAGGAAGGGGCGAGGCGGGCTCGCCCTCGCCGCTGCCCGCAGCCGCCCAAGTCGGCGCCCCGGGGCCGGGGCCGGCACTGACCTGCCGCCGCTCCGAGCTCTCCCTTCTCCGCGCAACGCTTCCGGCGGCTCCACGAGGGCGCGTCACAATCGCGCGCAAGCCTGTGGCGTCACAGAGCGCACGCGCAATACGACAACTCACACGCACTCGTCGAAGAGACCGGTACTAATCCCGCCTAGAGAGGGATGAGCGACAGGTGAAAGGGCCAATCACAGAGCTCCAGGCCGTCCTTGCGGCTCAGGCAGCCAATGGACTGAGGAAACCGAAGGGAGTGTGAGTTATGATTGGTGGTGCCGGGAGAGGGCGGTACACTCAGGGGTTGTTGCTAGGTAGAGTAAGATGGCTGCTTTGGACAGGGTCAAGGTGTTGGTGCTAGGCGACTCCGGTGAGTGTCCCTCCCTCTTCTCCTCCTCCCCCCGAGCAATACGCGCGCGCACAGCGAGGGCGGGGGAGGGGGGGAGAAACGGTTCCCGCCCCCCCCCCAGCTAACTAGCGGGGGGGAGGGGCCCTCCCCCCCCCCCCCCCAACACACGCCCCACCACCACGGTGACGGGCGGCGCGTGCGCGCGCGAGGGGCGGCTGCTGTCTCGCGCTGCCTTCAGCCCATCGCCGCCGCCCGCCCCGACGAGAGACCCGCCCGGCTCCACCCGCCGCGGCCCGCGCGGCCGTGACGAGCAGTGGCGGCGGCCTCGCTGAGCTTCGGCGCTTTGCTCCTCCGCCTCCCTCCCGGCTCTGTGCCGCGGCCGTTGGGCACTGACCGGTGGCCGTTAATGGCCGCCTGGCGCGGCGGCCTCGGACRTGCGTTCGAGGGAGGGGGGGGCCGCAGTGCGCTAGGCAGCCGTTACACAAACGCGGTCGTTCACTGAGTGCGTCTGTCAGTCATTTCGCAGCATTTGACCTGCTTTTATCCCAGGCGCGTCCACTGATCGGGTGTTGTCCTCTACGTGCGTTTGCAGGTGTTGGAAAGTCTTCGCTAGTTCACCTCTTATGCCAAAACCAGGTGTTGGGGAACCCATCTTGGACAGTGGGCTGCTCAGTGGATGTTCGAGTAGGTGATATTCTGACTTTGTACACAAAACTTAAAATGCAAAAGAAGAGAACGAGCTTGTTTCCAGTGTTGCGGGCAGTGCTTTTTTGTTCCAAGCTCAAATCTCGGTTGGGCTGATTGAGATTTCAGTTCTTCTAGGGGATGCAAACTAAGCTTAAGCATTTAATAACAAAAATTTTACTTTTTGGATTTTGATTCCAATCTTTAGTTAATTTTTTCTTTTCATTATTTTGCCCCCCAGAAAGAGATGTCTTTCAGTGTTTCAGTTTGCTGAAAACTTTAATCTGTTAGAGCAAAAGTGTCAGATATGTGCAGAGCACCTTTGTGAGCAAATTGTGACTTTACAAGATTGCTATCTGAAGAAGCCAAGATGCCTGTTGTTCGTAGAGCTTCCTTATGCAGAGACTACTAAAGTGCTGTAAGTTTATGAATGGCCCATGTAAATCAGAGGATGGAGAACTTAAACTAAACTTCCCTGAGAAACAGTCAGCACACAATTAAATTGTCAGCCAAACATATTGCAGAACAGCTTTTGCTGGCTCTTAATAATTTGAGAGTACTGAGCATGGCCATAGAATTGCTTCTGTTGCGGTCTACTCATTGCAGAGCCTAGTATTGGAGGAATGTGACCTTACTCACCTGGTAGTTTTTGGCCTACCTGCAGTCCTGTATAGGATAGTGATAAATGCTTCCTGCCTTCATTGTTGGATGCTACATTCTTCCTAAAATGTTTCACCATAGGTTATGAATGATCCTGTCCTGTTATCTCTGAGTTTTATCTCAAAGAATGCCAAATTATATATCTAAAATTTTGGGAAAGAAACATTGAAATCGTAYTTGACTGTGGAGCAAAACTACACAGCAAGTCCTGGGAGGAAGATTGCTGTTTGATTCATTTACTTGAGATATCGAGAATTTGGAGAGTAAAAAGATATCATCATTCTGAATCTGGTGTAGTCACCTATGCTAATACTCTCAATTATGCAGTATTGTCTTTTAGTTTTAACAAATGCAAGAAATCACAGCCTCATCTTTTCATCTGCTTTAGCAGCCCACTATTTCCAGACGCTCCACGACTCCTTAGGTTTGTTGATGTTTAGGAGGAAAGAATAGTCCCTGCTGATTCACCAAGCTTCATCTCTTGTAGGAGCTGCAGTGGTTACTGCCTGGCTCAGTCCAGTCATTCCTCTTCTACTTGAGAAATTTGGAATGATGTCAATGTTAGAATTTACAAAGTTCTATGCAAATACAATAGTCCTTTCAGCTGAATGTTTAAGTGTTGTGTAGATTAACTCCTGCAAGGTGATGCTGTAATTATGTATGGTATGAATTTTCCATCAGATTCATGACTACAAAGAAGGGACTCCAGAAGAGAAGACCTACTATATTGAGCTGTGGGATGTTGGAGGTTCAGTGGGTAGTGCCACTAGTGTGAAAAGCACACGAGCAGTATTTTATAATTTGCTGAATGGTAAGTTTACATGGAGTGAATCTGTTTTTATTACTTTCTGCTACCAGCTGTCTCTTGGGTTTGGGGCAGGATTCCTTCAGTCTAGTTGAGTGCTATGTTGTTCTCTGTACCGATTCCCAGTACATTTATCCAGGAAGGACTGATACCGTTCTTGAACAAAATTTTATGGACTCAGTTTTGAACTGGAAAACTATTTCAGGCAAGCCTATGCAAATGAGCTTCATCCAGCATTTTACTTCGTGTTGCTATCCTGGTGTTGTGCAACTGGCACAACAGGGAGTCTTCAAAGTTGCAGTGGTGTCCCTTCTGGCTATACTTGTAGACATGAGTGCTGGTTTCACTTTTCTAGGTCTGATATAGAGACTCAATTTATATTTTTTTGTCTGTTCTGTTCCAAAACCCAAACCAGGGAAAAGTTTGCTGCCCATAAAGCTCTTAAATGAACTTTGATGGTTATATCCCACCCTGGCAAGTTTGAACAGGTCTCCCGTAAAATCGCAATAATCTAATAACTATCTTGGCCTCTGTTCACTTAATTTGGCAAGTGATTTTTAATAGCTGAATCTTGCAACTTGCTGTTACTAGAAAGATAGATGTTATGCCTTTGAAGGGATGGTATCCCTTCTTTTGAAATATTGATCTGTAGGTCTAGTAGTTCATCTGTAACACTAAAGTAGCATATAAGAGATTATGAGTATAGTATTTATAATGCAGTATCTCATTAGATACTGTCTGGGTACTATTAGATACTGTCTGTTAGACATGCAAGGATAGTTCACTGAAAATAAGAGAATGCCAGATTAATCACTGCTTCAGAAAATTTAGTCCCAGATGTTCTATTTTGATTCTCATTTCATGTTCATCATCATTTGAGGGCCTTTCAGTAATGTGTTAAGCCATACAAAACATTTGTACTCTAATTATTTAACTATTTTTTTCTTTTTCCCAGAATAATTGTGAGTAGGTGTCTCTTGCTTATGTTGTTTAGCAAGACCCCTCTAAATAAGGTTAAAGTTGAACTGTGCCCTCAAGACAGAGGCCTCAAAGCAAGTTGCTTTGCCAGATATAAAAAGTTGGTTTCTTTTTGACACCAAATCCATGATATTCCAGTTTGTGTTGCTCAGACTCAGAAATATCCTAAACAATACATTAGGAGATGAAGTTTTGAACTTTTGTTTCTGACTGAAAATAGATGAAAATTTGAAAATTGGGTTATTTTATTAGCATTGCACAAAAGATACTAGTCAGTTCACATATGAAAATTGTAGTCTCTGGTAGCCTCTAGTTTCTTTCATGAGATGAATTTCTTCAGTAGAGCTTGTCTCACAAATTGCCTCTCTCTGACCTGATGCAAGAAAAGGAGTGCATTGCTTTGGCCTGATTGCTTGTCCTTTCTGGGCTTGCAGTGATCTGAAAAGTTTGAGATCAAAAGGCAGTTAATGTTTGGTTACAGCAGCATCTGTGCAGACTGTCAGGGAGACTTGGTTGCTGAGGAGGTTAGCTATCTTTCACTCTTGATATGACCACAGATCATCAGCTTTGATATGTCTGCATCTATTTTGTAGATGGCAATAGTCTGGGGCAGTGAATAGGCAGAAACCACAGTAAGATGGTGGTTTGCAGACATTTATATAGCAAGAACATTTCTTTCAATAGTACACGGTCGTGCTTGCTCTTTCTTGATGTTGACACAGTCCTTTCTATTGTTCCAACTACTTGTGAAGCTTTTCAGTGAAGCAGGTAAGGAGACTGACCAACTGAAACTGTAAGTAGGGGAGAGAGGCTGTTATTTAGGCTGAGGATGTGTGGAAGTGGAGAATGTGTCTCAAGTTATGCAGCAGTACCTGTGAATCTGTTGTCATAAGCCAAGTTTTCTTGTATCAGGTTTTTTCTCTCTGTACTGGGCTTGGACACACAGTCAAGTTGCTCTTTTTCTGCTAGTACTGAGATAAATGCTTTYAAAGAGTGATACGGTTGTGACATGTTGGGAAGATGCTCATTTTCTGGTAGAGCTCTCATAGGAGTCTCTGTGCAGAGTAATGTGGAGCAGTGGAGAATGTGTTTGTGGTTTGCTCTTACTGCATACAGTGGGTGGCATCTTTGGGAGCTAAGGTGAAAGTTTATATGAAATAAATTTTCTACACCTGTGGGCTGTGAAATGCATGTTGAGAACAAATCCTGATAATGATAAGGGGTATAATGCTGTCTTATCCTTAAATAAGTGATGGTTTAAAGTCTGGAGGAAGTGAGAGCCTTCCGCAGGTGGCAGAAGGTGTGAATAAATAGAAGATACTTGCTAGCAGGAGTTGATAATCGAGTTAGGAACTCTGGTTATCAGAAGTGGGTGTCTGTTAACAGCACAGCTAGAAAGTTTGGCTGGCAATTTTCCTATCTCAGGATTTACATTTTGAAGGCTCATGGTAATGAAAAATGCTGGAAGCTTAATCTTAAATACATGGAATCTTATTAGTTCCTACCAGCCATTTGGTGGACTGTGAAAGTTCATCAGAGGGTATTTCCCTTTTTGGTATCTCTGCAAGTACATAGCATCAGTTCTTGAAAATGCAGGAAGGTAATGGGGCTCTGTAAATCCTTCAAAACAAAAAAACCCAGCCTTTCTGTTTCTTAGATAGTGTGAAAAGAGAAGAGTTATGTGTTTACCATGTAGGTAGAACAGTGAAAGGCTGTATTATTTCCTGTGCTAATACAGAGTTTCAGTATCGTTAGGATTAGATTATTAGAAGGTTAGAATAGAATCAGGGACTGCCTGCCAGCCTGTTGCAGATTAAAATTTAAGATGGGTGTTTTTTTCCTCCTTTCTTGAGTTTTTCCTCTTAGCTCTTATGCAATTCCTGATAAGGAGCTTTAAAAAACTGTTGCATTATGATATTTTCACCTTAACTCATTCACTGTAGTTCAGCCAGTTATATTTCCCAACGTTGGTTCCTAGACGTCTGGGAATCTGCAGGTGCTGTTTTGATAGGAAAAGGAAAAACTGTGTATCATGAAATAGCATCTTGCTGCTTACTTTTTTACTTCAGGGATAATTTTAGTGCATGATCTAACCAACAAGAAGTCATCCCAGAATCTATATCGCTGGTCTTTGGAAGCACTCAACAGAGATGTTGCTCCAACAGGAGTTCTAGTGACAAATGGGTGAGTGAAAAACATACATGTACCATAAGACTTAATGATTCCAGGCTATTTTGGAAGTATTCATTCATCCCTAAGATGCTTGAAATCCACAGRAAATTAGACAAGGCTTGACTCTAAGAAGGAAAGAAAAAACGGGATATGAAAGAAATTTTTTTTTCCCACATTGCTGAGCAGGTCATTCTGCCTCTAGATTCTGTAATTATTTGGCTATGGTCAAATGTGGTTTAAGCGAAAAACTCTTTTCTGTGTCCTTTATTTGTCTGAGGCCTGTGTGAGAGTGGGTCAGTTTCCTGATATCCAAAGACTTGTGTATCTTTTTCTGAGATATGCAGAGCCATTTTCAGGAAATGTCACGCAACATGCCTGTGTTCTAACAGACTTCCCCTCACAGCACCAGGAGCAAGGAAGCTTGTTTAAATTTGAGCCAGGAGCCTGGCTTAAAAATCTGTTTAAAGATCATGGTCATAATTAGCTTCCCACCATCTTGCCAAGTATTTCCTGCTGTATTTTCATGCTGCTGTTATTCATACAATAAGGAAGTTTTCAGATCATTGATATATCACACACATGGGCAGTAAAAAGGGGTAACTTTCTGAAGGGAAAAAAGCACAGTTGTTTATCTGTCTGTGCTGATATAGCGGTTTTTAAGAAACATGAAAAGGAAGAGGGATTTGCGTTACATGAGATGGAAGTTTCTTCAGTTTTCTCCACCTAAAGACTATTCATAACTGTTTTAACTTTTGAAAGCTTCACTTCTATCAGGGACAGATGCCTAGTCTGTCACAATTGCTGGACTTGGACTAAGTTCTTGGTGTTAATTACTTCCTGTTAATTTTGCTTTAGGTAATAATGAAAGACAAGTTATTATCCTAGTTGAGGGGAATGATTGGCATTTGTATTTTCAATTACCCTTCTATAAGATAAATAATATTTTAGTAAAATATGTATCTTCACTAATATCTGAATCAAGGCTTGTTGGAATTCAGCTTACAGTGGCTATCTCTACTGGAATGTGGAAGAATTAGTAACTTGACACCTCAAAAATATTATTGCAACCATCTTTGATATGATGTGGAAACAGATAGTGTTTCACAGTGGCAATTTATTTCCTTGTCACTCCTTAAAAATATTTGTAGGCGCTCTTGATACTAAGAAATGCCAGTTTGCTGATACGTACTGTCTGCACACTTACAGCCATCAGTCCATCCATGATTGTGTCTGCTTTCTTCAACAGTGATTATGACCGTGAACAGTTTGCTGATAACCAGATTCCACTACTGGTCATAGGAACTAAACTTGATCAGATCCCAGAAACTAAGCGGAATGAAGTTTTGACCAGAACAGCTTTCTTGGCTGAGGATTTCAATGCTGAAGAGATAAATTTGGTTGGTATCTTCGCCACCAATGTTATTTTTCTTTTATGTAGCAGTGATTCTGATTTTCAGTAAGCAAAGACCTTGTTAGAAAAATCGAGCTTCTGCACAATTTCCCAGTAATGCTGGAGTTAAGCAGATTTTGATTGGCAGTCCCCTTTGCTTGATGAAGCAATCATCTTTGTTTCGTTATAGAGGTATGTAGGGGATAGATAAACTGGTCTGAGTTTAGAACTGAGGAGTTAAGTTTTCTCTTTCCTGTTCTTAGTCCTGACACAGACTATGTTTGAATGAAACATCAAAACCCCATGTTATTTATTTTGGTACATGTTTATGTGTGTATGTATGCTTGTGAATGCTTACATGCACACACAAACTTGTATACAGCCTGTAAAAATCATTAGCTGACTGAATAGCTGCTGGTGGCCAAAGGTAAATATGGAGACTTGGATTTTCAGGTTGCTTCACAGCAGGGAAACTGATCTTTGCTGCAGTGCAAGGAGCCTAACCTCCAGGCCAGGCTGGAGATACAGGATAGTGTAAAGGAAAGTTGCGGATCAGATACCTTGCTTAGCATCTGATTAGAGTTGTATCTGTGTCTTTTTCTGATGCTGTACCTCTAAAACCATTTGGTTGCTGTTTGTCTTGAAGAACTTGGATTAGATTTTGTGTTTAAACCTCCTACCTTCAAAATTCTGTGGCAAAGGAAACCTGCCACTTTATCTAAATTTAAAACACTTAACAGTTTGTTATCCCTTCCCAACCAGTTTGGTCCTCTTTATTTACAAATCACTGTTTTTCTCTCAAACGAATTTGAAGCTGTGATCAGAGCAGATACGTTGTATTTGTCTTAGTTGATTGCGTGTGCATATTTCACGGAAAAGTATTCGGTTTCTTCATGTATGGCTTCCTTTTATTGATTTTTTTTTTGTGCTTAGTGTGTTGTTGTCTTTTTTATGTTCTAGGATTGCACCAGTCCTCGTTACCTAGCTGCGGGCTCATCCAATGCTGTCAAGCTAAGCAAGTTTTTTGATAAGGTAAGTCAAGTCATGGAAGTTATGTTTTACTGTTCTATGTATTGAATCCTGTCTGTGCTTTGAGCATGGAAAAAGAGTTACTTACTCCTTTCACTTTCCACTTTTTGAGCTGGTTCTAGGAAGGTATGGGGAGGCCRAAGATTACTCTGCATTTGGAAATCTGATTCTTGGTCCGTATTATAAAGCTGCTGTTAGCACTGTTGTTCCTGGTTAAAGCAAGGCTCAGGAATCAAACAAAATGTGCTGCTCTCCCTTCCACACAAGAGAGCATATCAAGGCCTGCTGTGAAAATGACAGAAGGAATGTTYTGGTTTAAGCCGCTTTGTATCCCCTGGACAGAGTGATCATAGTGAAGCAGATCACATTCCTGTAACCAGTCGTACTTCAGAAAAGAGGAAATCTCTCATGAATTTCCTTTGCAGGAGAGAACAGATTGTRCAGTGATGCACATTCTTAGACTGACGGTGTTGCTACCGCAGGTATCATTCAGCACAGAGTGTGTAGGTTATTCTTGGAGAGCAAGTCAGGCTGCCTGAAGTACTACTTAATGCCCAGGGATGCTTAGAACCAGTGAAATTGTTATGGCACCTGCAGAATTCCCTAAGTATGAGCCTTTGCTGGTGCTCAGAACCACCCTGCCTGCACAGAGAGGTGGAAATAACATTAACTCTGATGCAGTAAGGAGATACTCCAAACATTGCCTGCATTACTAACGGGGGCTAATTACATTAAGTATGTAGAAACTGAGGATAACACTCAGCATTACTAAGAATGTTGGAGGTGTCAACTCCTTTAACATATAATAGCCTAGCACTTAGAGTAATAGGCCTTGAGCAGGAAACTGGGATTCAGATCCCTCTTCCCACCGTTTGACCATGAGTTTCAGTGCTCATATGTGAAGTGTTGGCTGAAGCCCGAGGTTATAAATGTGTTGTGCCTGCTAAGATCATTCTCTGATTGTTTTTCCCAGGTCATAGAGAAGAGATACTTTTTAAGAGACGGCAATCAGGTTTGTTACATTTTCTTCCATCTTTATTTTGTTTCTCCTAGTAGAATGCTATCTGTGGATAGAGTATTGTTTAAAATATGGGCTTTGTGTGACTTAAATGCTTATTCATGCTGGTTGATGACTTTTTAAATCTGTGGGAGCACAGCTACCTTACATGGACAGAAAAATGGCTGATTTTTGTCAGTGAAATTGTGATTGACTGTGAAATAATTAAAAAATGCATATATTGTAGAAGTTGCAAGACTGACACGAAAGGGGAAAATAGTATCTCTCTCTAATCTCTTAGCTTCAGTCTGATCAGTTGCAGATTTAGGCCAGTGATGCTGTCTTGAAGGTCAATCAAAAGGTTGTTTTCACAGCTGGACATAGCATTTTATGTTTTCTGCCGGTAGTTTCTGTAGAACAAATGGAGCCACCGGAAGAATAACAGTATGATACTAGCAGTAATTCATTCCTGAATGGTTGAATTACCTGGTTTCAGTAAAGTTGCTGAAAAACTAGCAAAATGACTCTTGTTTTGGACAGGTCACTTCARTTTTCTTTGCCCCTCATTTTTGCGTCTGCAGTCTACCCTGCAGAGGATAGTGAGGTTCTGCTCATCATAAYTGCAAGGTGCTTGCAAATTACAGTGAATAACATCACTGAAATACAATCAAACTAAATATAGCTGTGCTAAAAGTGCCTTAGGGAGAGTGGAAAAAAAAAGTGAATTGGGGATTACATAATGCTTATTTTTCATTAGGATTTTCTTCTGCCTTTTAAAAACAAATTTGCTTTTTCCCATTTCAACTCTGAAAGATGCCTTTTTCTCCCCCATCCCACCTCCACATTCTAATAGAAGGAGGTCTCACTTTCATGGAGATAATACGTTAATGCAGAAGTCTGCTGGTGTGCTGGCTGCCTTTGATTTATGATGTAAGATTTTTGTTTCACAGAGTGGTTGAGGTTGGAAAGGGCCTGTGGAGATCATCTAGTCCAACCCCCTTGCTCAAGCAGGGTCACCTACAGCATGAGACAGGATCACATCCAGACRGGTTTTTTATATCTCTAGAGAAGGAGACTGCACAAGCTCTCTGGGCAAACATGTTCCAGTGCTCTGTCACCTTCACTGTAAAGAAGTTCTTCCTCATGTTCAGACAGGACTTATTGTGTTTCAGTTTGTGCCCATTGCCTCTTGTCCTGTCACATGGCACCACTGAAAAGAGTTCTACCCCATCCTCTTGACACCCCTCTTTATGGTATTTATAGACATTGATAAGATCCCCCCTCAGTCTTCTCTTCCCCAGGCTAAACAGGCCCAGCTCTCGCAGCTGTTCCTCATAGGGCAGATGCTTCAGCCCTCTGATCATCTTCGTAGCCCTGCACTGGACTCTCTCTAGTAGCTCCATGTCTCTCTTGTACTGGGGAAGCCCAGAACTAGATACAGTAGTTGAGATGTGGCCTCCCCAGGGCTGAGTAGAGGGGCAGGATCACCTCCCTTGACCTGTTGGCAACACTCTTCCTAATGCACCCCAGGATACCATTGACCTTGCTGGCCACAAGAGCACGTTGCTGGCTCATAGTCAACTTGTTGTCCACTAGGGCTCCCAGGTTCTTCTCCACAGAGCTGCTTTCCAGCTGATAGCCCCCAGCCTGTGCTGATGCATAGGGTTATTCCTTCCTTAAGTGCTGGATCCTGCACTTGCCCTTGTTGAAGGGCAGTTAACCAACTCTGCCCAACTACCAACCAAAACTGCCCAACTCTCCAGCCTATCCTGGTCTCTCTGAATGGCAGCACAACCCTCTGGTGTATCAGCCACTCCTCCCATTCTGGTGTTGTCAGCAAACTTGCTGAGGAGGCACTCAGTCCCTTCATGCACGTCATTGATGAAAAAGTTGAGCAGGACTGGCCCCAGTACTGGGCCCCAGGGAACTCCACTAGCTACAGGCCTCCAACTAGACTCTGTGCCCCTGAGCACAACCCTCTGAGCTCTGCTGTTCAGCCAGTTTTCAGTCCACTGCCCTCTATGCTCATTTAGCTGCACTTCCAGAGCTTCTCTAAGAGGATGTTATGGGAGAYGGTGTTGAAAGCCTTGCTGAGGTCAAGATACTCAACATCCACTGCTTTCCCGTCATCTACCCAGCCAGTCATGCCATCGTAGAAGGCTACCAGATTGGTTAAGCAGGATTTCCCCTTGGTGAATCCATGCTGGCTACTCCTGACCACTTTCTTTTCCTCCCTGTGCTTGGAGATGACATCCAGAAGGAGCTGTTCCATCACCTTTCCAGGGATGGAGGTGAGGCTGACCAGCCTGTAGTTTCCTGGATCCTCCTTCTTGCCCTTTCTGAAGACTGGAGTGACATTGGCTTTCTTCCAGTCGTCAGGCACCTCTCCAGTTCTCCGTGACCTTTCAAAGATGATGGAGAGCAGCCTGTCAACATCCACCAGCTCCCTCAGTACTCGTGGGTGGATCCAAACAAGGCCCATGGATTTGTGGATGTCAAGTTTGCCTAAAAGGTCTCCAACCCAGTCCTCTTCGACCAAAGAAAAGTCTTCCTTTCTCCAGACTTTCTCTCTCGTCTGCAGGCCCTGGGATTCCTGAGGGTTGTCCTTAGCAGTGAAGACTGCAGCAAAGGCGGCATTCAGTAGCTGCCTTTTCTGTGTCCTTTGTCACCAGGGCCCCTGCCCCATTCAGCAGTGAGTGCATGTTTTCCCTAGTCTTCCTTTTGCTACTGATGTATTTGAAGAATCCCTTCTTGTTGTCCTTGGCATCCCTGGCCAGACTTAATTCCGAATGGGCCTTAGCCTTCCCCATCACATCCCTGCRTACTCTGACCACCTTCTCATATTCTTCTGAAGTGGCCTGTCCCTTGTTCCACGTTCTATGTACTTTCTTCTTCTGTCTGAGTTTTGCCAGTAGCTCCTTGCTCATCCATGCAGGTTTCCTGTCCCCTTTGCTGGACTTCTTTCTCCTTGGGATGCACCGCTCTTGAGCTTGGAGGAAGAGATGCTTGAATACTAGCCAGCTGTCTTGGACTCCTCTTCGTTCTAGGGCCTTAACCCATTGGATTCATAAGATCTAAGATTTATCTTATTTGATCAGTTTTAGTGAATAACCAGAGATTATATGCTTTATGGCCACGTGCAAAAGATGGCCTGCTGATGACTTCTTTGATCTACTTCACTATCAATAGCTCAAAAGCTTAAAATGGATCTTAAATAGTAGGCAGTCACATTTAAAGAGACAAAATCCAAATGGGAATTAAAAATTTCAGTATAACCTCATAATGATATGATTTGAAACTATCTATTTAATGTAAATTGTATAAATGTGTTTGACTGTTGTGCAACAGGTCTCCTCCATCATTCATGTTTTGTGTCATTTTTATTATAAAATTATTCAGGATGAAGAAAATTATAAGTTCTAAATTGCTTGCAGCTATGGTATCAGTCAGAGCTAAGATGAAGAAATAAGTTTCTTTTAATTAGTGACTTTAATAGTAAAAGTGCTAAAGGAGATAAGTTTTTTTTGCTATAGTATCCTGCTATTTTTGAGTTATAATGATTACATTTTTCTTTTCTGAATTCCCAAAGCAATTTTGATTAGACAAACTGTTGTGCGAAATTGCCCAGCTTTCCCCTAGGGGTGATTGCTTTTTAGAGTTGAACAAAATAACTCTTTGATGAATATGTTGAATATCTGTTTAAGTACAAGTCTTGGACCTGAAAGCATTTACAAAATTTAAATTACAGAATCACAGAACAGTTGAGGTTGGAAGGGACCTTTAGAAATCACCTACTCTAACTGCTCCTGTTCAAGCAGGATAACCTAGAGCAGGTTGCCTAGGACCTGTCCAGATGACTTTTCAGTATTTCCAAAGATGGGAGACTCCACAATGTTTCTGGGCAACCTGATCCAATGCTCAGTCACCCTCACAGTAAAAAAGTTTTTCCTTAGGTTCAGATGGAGCTTCCTGTGTTTCAGTTTATGCCCATTGCTTCTCATCCTATCTTTGGGCACCACTGAAGAGAGTCTGGCCCCATTCTCTTTAATTTTAATTTTATTTTTTTAATTTGATCTTTAATACAGAAACTGTGTTTCTTCAGTGCACTTTAATTTTGGGTAAGCTCTTTAGCTTTTCTGATTTGCCAGGCAAGTGTGTAACCTGAGCAATCTAGTTTGCATTGTAAATTACATTCTCTTTCCATGCTATACATATATGCCCACATTCTCTTGGCTTTGGGCAATTGTTTCATCTGTAATGCTTGTATGACACTTTCCTTCTTAATATACTCTATTTGTTATGAGAACATGGCATTGCTTTTGGGATGTATTTACTGAGTCTTATTTCTGCTTGTTTGTAATTAGTTCTAGAGTTATTTCTAGACTGTAATCTCATCGTTTCATACTGCTTCCAGTAGGACAGTCCTTTAATACAGTATTAGAGATCATTAGATCTCTTTCTTTTATGAGATTCCTGAGTGCACTGCATTGTGCATCTGTTTGAAATACCATCAAGCCAGAGAAGCTTGTGATGGTTTGGAGTAGATTTTCTTTGTAAGCACTGATTGTCAYGAGGTAAGCTGTGTCTGCACATAGGCTGCAAAATCAGAAGTGATAATCCTTTGCATTGTTTGCAGCCTTTTCCCTGCATCCCTTTTCCCTGATGGTTTTCTTAAAGCTTTTCACCAACTGTCCTTTCAACAACGAGTGAAGTGCTGCTCTCTCAGGGTACGAGGGATTAAGTCTCAACAGCTGATTATTACAGCATAGTAACACTGTTTTATAGTTTTAAAAGTAAGTGGAGGAAAGATTCTTATATGCAGTTGCAACTGGGAGAAACAGGGACTTTGGGCAGTATTTGACCAAGAAATTAAGACTTTCATTGCAACCCTTTCAAGAAGCTTTAGGGAGCTCTGGAGCACAAATGATCCAGGCTCCAATTTTATATCTTGTTTAATAGATGGTGCTCCTCTAGGAGTAGGCTGAAGCATTTCAGTCCTGATTCAGGAGCCTGCATGGAAGAGGAAGGCGTTATTTCAGTTGGCTTGGCAACAGGCATATTAACGAGGGCTAGAGGGAGCTCATACCAATTCTGACGTGACATCTTTTCCATCTCTAGATTCCTGGCTTCACAGAAAGGAAGAGGTTTGGAGGAGGAGCAGTGAAGAGCCTTCATTATGACTGAACAGTGAGAATAAGTTGAAGATGGATTTCCTGAGTTTCTAACAACATTCCCATTGGATGTTTAAAGACGATAATGCTTGTGTCAGGCAGAATAAAATGAAACCATGCTTTGGCCAGGTAAACTGCTGAAGCTACTTTTGCTGGAAAAGACTTGAGGAAGAATTTCCAAAATCTAATTAGAGATCTAAACTCATTCTTAGGCTTGCAGGCCTTCTGGATATATGGGAACTTTAGAGGGATGTGTGCAATAAATTCAGTGCCTCCCACACTGCTGTGGGAAATGTTGTCATGCATAGCATGTATATTTGATGTCTTTTTCTCCATTTTGGAAGATTTATGAACAATCTTTGCAATGAATTACATTAATCTTACCTCCAGCTGAAAGATGATACTGAGTGGGCTTCTCATATACAGTAAAGTGAAGGAAAAACAAGCAAAATGTAAGGATGGATAAGGAATGATCTGGAAAATACAGAATGCCATTATTAAATAAATGGTGTTATCTCACCTGGAACACACTGTTCAGCTCTACTCAGAAGTGATAAAAGAGAAATAGGCAGGAGATTAAAAAAAATTTGAAGCACAAAAAATCATGGGTGGAAAACAAATGGCATTCATTCTGCTGCTTTAATTAAAATTGTTTACTTTGGAGAGGACAGAAAAAGTCAGGTACTCCCRTTTATCTTTTCATAATTGAAATTCCCTGTTATTATATCAAGTTAAAAGGCAATGCATTGAAAGTTGATGGAAAAAGTATATTTTTATAGAATACTTATGTGGAACTCAATGTGAAATGATCTTACTAAAACTGAGAGCTTAGTGGGTTCAGAAAACATGAAATACAAGAACAGCCGTTGTTGAATTAGGATGGATAGAAATTTAAAAGGGATATAAAGCCCCGTAAAGAGTAGGAACCAAGTAAGGATGCTCAGAAAGAAGTAACTGTGATAGGGCAGTTTCCCTCACACATCTAGTGCTAAAGATGTAGCAGACTTGACAAAGAGGCCTGCTGCTCTGATTTGCTGTGCCAGCTGTTAGTTTTCTAAATATCTCAGGCTCTATATAATTTCTTACCTCTCCAGAACTATAAGGAGTGGTAAAAGCTGGGTTCATGGCAGTTTCTTCTTTCCTCTTCCTTCCCTTTCCTTCCTCGTAGTTACCTCTAATGGTTAAAGCCTCTGGCAGGCAGAGGTTGACTAAGAGCTAGAGTTAGATATAAATACAGTTTAATAATAAATGGGAGTAGAGGAAAGTAAATGCTGGTGTGAAATTGACATTGAGCTGAGTTCTGCAGTCTCCAGATTACATCTGCCTGCAGCTTTTCTCTAGCAGCTGCCTGGAATTAAATGGGAAACTGCCTATTGCCACTAATCAGACACAAAAATGAAAGCTAGGTGCACTAGTCAGACTTATTAAAAATAAAAACATGAATACTTTGCTTTTCCTTTCTACAGGCCATTTCCCAAAGGTTCTCACAGCATTTGCAAACATTAGTGCAGTACATTTTTAGATGGCTGTATGAAATAGGATATTTGTTTACACTTACTTTATGATGTGGGAAAATAAGGTTTCAAACTGTTCATACCAGATAACCTGTGCTTGAGTTATGCAGCTGATGACAGTACCAATGTCTCTCTCCGCTCCTTTGACAATGAAATCTGAARTTATTTTCCCAAGGTCAGATGCTATTTTAGGGTAATCAGATCTGGGCTCCCTCCTGTTACCAAGGAGCTGCAGAGAGAGAGAGAGAGAAACTATTTTCTCTTTCATGCTATGGCTTCTTTAAGAGACTTGAAAGTGTTGCAGAGTAAGGGAAGCCAAGAGCACCTGTTTAGACTAAGATACTGCTCTACATAATGGTAACACAAATTGTTGATTTGGAGGAAGCAACTTCCAAAGCAGCTCCCTTCARTTAATCAAAAAAGAAACATTGTGTAGTATGGTGGAAGGTGGCCTAAGCCTTAGACAGGACTTAACTTGTATTTGTGCATTTCGCTCGAGAGGCTTTACAAAGAAGAAACTGATTCGTAATATGAGAAATCTTTGAAGGTGAATTCATGCTCCAAGAATAAGAGAGAATGTATATGTCCAGGGCATCCATGGAACGGAAACTGATGGTAGTTAGGATTTTAGGACAAATTAAAATGAGATACTGTTATGATAGGAGGGAAAGAAGATAAAGGAAACAACAACTAAGGAGGAGTACATGAGCAAGCAGCAGGCCAGTGTTAGCAGGTTGAGAGGGGAGTTTATTCAAGGCTCTAGCTCCTGCTCTGGGCTCAGCTACGTCTATCTGCATGCCTTTGTCCACCTGTGAGCCATGAAAACTCATTGGGAATTTCTATCACCTACTGAATTGACTTCCTGCATGGCCTGGCAAGCAACTTCACTGGTCAGTCTCACTATTTCCATTGGCAAAGTGAAGGATGCTTCCCTGGAGGCATAGTCCTGATGTATCTGTCTATCAAATTACAGAATCTGTATTTTTATTGTTTTAGTCTTGATCATTTAACTTGAAGAAAATGAGGACCGAAGGTATTCCAAGCTGTTTGTGTTGTCACAGTATTTAGTCTGATAAGACCTCTGACTCTGTCCTGCCATAAACTCTTTCAATTTCAATACAGTTGGTTTTAATGCACTGAAATATAGCTGTCKTCTGGTTATATTTCTAACAGTTAAAGGCCAAATTTATGTGCTGTTCTCTATCAATAGTGCTGAAGAATGACTGCAGACCCATCTGACCATGATTACAGTGTTTTAGCATTTGCAGTCCCAGATCAAATTGCCATGTAAAATACACATTTTTCTCCTGTTCATTTTTACCTGCTTTGCTTCTTGTAACGTTCAAGCAGGGACAAGTTAAAGTTAATAACACATTTTGAGTTATGTTTAACTAAAATCCTGAAATTTCTTGATTTTTTATATGCTTTGCTTTAGGATAATYGCAGTATCCTTGTTTTGTAGTTCATATATATAACCATCACATGCTCTCAGTTTTAGCTCTATTTAAATATCTCCATGCTGTTCTTGTTTGGAATAGTAGCTTCGGTTTTCCTAAAGGTGATAGAGAAGGAAGCTATGGAAAGCAGGCAGAGAGAATAATAAACAAATGGGAATTGGCATAAGCCCTTCCAGGCATCGTTAGCCTGCTGGGTAAGTTTGGTGTGGAATTAGGTGCATCCTCTATTTTAATCGGTGGTGGTGACTCCATGCTCAAGGGCCACCAGTTTAACACAGTGCCTTGGTTGTGCCCATATTGCTGTTGTGTATAGATCAAGAATATCTCGCATCTGCTATGAGGTACATTGAATGATCAGGATCCAGCAGGTGACTTGGAATGACCATCCCTTTTCCCACATCTTCTTTCATCCATTTGCTCCTTACTGCCGCCTCTCTTTCATGCTTCTGCCTTACACCTGTTTTAAAACCTCTGAGCAGCTGTTTTAAATTGTCACTGTAATAAAGCTGTGTTCAGCTTTTTCCCAGATATTCAGTGCTCTGCACAGCCTAAACTATGTGTGTTTATGTCACAGGCTAGAGTGAAGTGATTGTCTCATACCTGTGTTAATACAGTGTTAGGAGTCCAGTGTCTTAGGTATTTTGATATAAATAGATTCCCAATCCAGATAAAGGATCTTATTTTTTAGACCTCAGCAGGTAACCACAGTCAGGTATAATCTTTCTTCTTAGGACAAGAAATGAGTAATGGAGTCACATATTCTGGTGATGTTATATTTATATTTAAAGGGATTGCTTTTTTTTTTTTTTTTTTTTTTTTTTTTTTAATAGAAGAAAGCAGAGGCAGTTTCCTTGCTTTTTGCACCTCACCTTTTTCAGCTACCAACAAAATGCCTTAGCTCCAGGCGTGGGGCTGTGCCACCAGGTGCTGTCTCTGTGTCAAACTTCGTTTCTCCTCCTATACGTTTCAACTTTCTTTTCTCTGTCCCTCTGTTTCTGCCTCCCTATTCCCTTTCTCCTTCCCTCTCTGATGCCTCTGTCTGCCTGACTGACCTCTGTGCAGCTCCGTCCCCCTTTCTGTGTCTCCAATTTCTATTCCCCCTCCTGTCCCTATGTCCCCACTCTCTTTGTGATCCCCTCCGCTTATTCCCCCAGCCTGCCCTTTCTCCCCCATTTCTTTCTCTCTCCGTCTGTCTCCCTCCATGTCTTGTTCTCTGTTTTCCTCTCCCCGTCTCTGTCTGGCTGTTTTTGTCTCTTGCCATTTCTCTCTGTCTTGCTGTTTCTCTTTTCTCTCTCTTTTTCTCTATCCTWTTTGTCTGTCTCTGTCTCTCTGTTCTGTTTCTCTATTTCTGGTTTGTCTTTCTTTCCTTGTTTCTCTCCATGTCTCCCTCTTTCTCCTTCTTTTCACCTCACCCTCCCTCTCTCTCTTCCTTTCCTCTCCTTCTCCTTTTGTTTCTGTCTTGCACACATGCACACTCATCCCTGTATCACACATCAAAACTTTTTTCACCCATTTCCTTTAAACTGGACCTACTCTCTCTGTTTCCTCAGCAGAAATACATGCCCAGATGCTGTGTGCCTAGTGCTGTCAGTCTGAGCTGTCAGTGAAGGTGCCTTATGTATATACTTTGGAGATGTGTTTGGCTTCCCATGCACACACAGGTCAAACGTACAGCAAATGTACAATGAGCCTCCTCTCTTCTCGAAATGCTTGGCACAGCTATTCTGCCTTACTGTGGGCACAGTCAGAAGTATGAATATGCCCTAAATAGGGAAAAACTCCCAAATACGCCCTCTGATTTCCAAACAGAAAAATAGACAACCCATGAGTATTGAAGTTCCTGAGCATACATTTTTGTTCTAGTAGCAACAGGATTGCCTGCTTCTTGCGGCAGTGTTGTGTAAAGGTACCACTGGCTTTGGGGGTGTAAAACCCATCCATTAGGGTTTGGGTGCAACTGTAATGCAAATGTTCATTATTGATAATAGTTTGTAAAGGCTGCTGCAATATGCTCCATCTATCACAAATGAAATATTAACTGCTGTTTCTGTTGACTAGCAGTCAATAATTTTTTCAGTTAGGTTCAGTGAAGCCAGTGCTTGAATCATCATTTCYCAGTTGATAAGGAGGTGACAGGTTTACTGTAGGGAAAGCTGCATCTTTTTTTCAGCAAAGGGAGCTTTATCCTTCAGTGTCGTCTTCTTTTGTTACCCAGCTCTTCTATTAGAAGTTATGTTCCTGCCTGGCTTTCCTTATTAGGATGCTGGTTACTTTGATTCCTTTATAGGGCTGAGCATATCTGTGGCTTAGTGCACTAGTTTTCTTTGACATAAAGCCATTATCATTATTGATGAACCTATCACTAGCTGGCAAGTTACCAGCAAGTGCTCAGAGGTAAAGCTTTTCTAAGGCTCTGCTTTGCTATAGTCCTGTGCACTAGGGCTTCAGATGAACATGGTGTTTTGGGAAAAAATACTGGGTAGATGTTAGATGGAAGAGGGGAAGGAGAACAAAGCCAGTGCCAATCCTCTCTAATTGCAAATGTCTAATCAACTGCAAAGCTCCTTTACCTAGTGAGGACCTAATATGTAATGAAAACATTGGCCTTACAAACTAAGGTATTATCTCCTTGCACTAGTGTGGTTTTATCAGCAAAAGGGGGAAGTGGGATATGGGATCCCTTTGTGTTTCTTTATGGTACATGAGAATAACCAGTGAAAGGGAAGAAGTTGAGTAAAATCTTCATCACTAAACTTGAGTACTAACACAATGGAAAAATGATATGCAGTCGAAGGGCTTTCCAGCTGAGCAAGCGAAGCTGCAATAAACTGATGCCCGAAAACCGAAGCTAAACAGATCTTGAAATAAGATGTAGTTTCCTAACAATGAGAGTGATGACACTTGAAACAGTTTATGGAAGAAAGCAAAAGATTTATCATTGTTTGGAGTTTTTCTGGTAGAATTGGGTAGCTTTCTGCTACCTTTACCTGAATGATTTAATTCAATTTTGAGGAGAAATCCTCCAGCTTGTTTACACATGAAGTTGGCTTGGATGATCAGAGGTCTCCATGTTCTCCAAAGAGACTGTGAAATCTAACTTCTGCAGTCTGGCTTCTTAGCCTATTTCTGCTGCAAATATTATTAAATATAGACACGTGCTCTCTTTCTTCTGCTTTGGTTTCATATCTGTGAGATAAAGCTTGTTGTGCCCCTTGGGCTTAGTAATACACGGAAACTCTAGTTCCATACCTACTAAATTGCACAGACAAATTCCTACTCAGYATATGACCCCTACTTCCTTCAGAAGGATGTCTGCTACAAGACAAACTCTAGCTCTTCCTTGACTAAATCAACCAAACCAGAGTCAGTGCAGCATTGGAAATCCAACCGAAAGATCAGAGTTACTTCTTTTGAATAGGAGAAGGAGCATGAAGTAAAATAGTGTGTGATAACCTATGCACAGTTATGCTTCCATTGACCTGAGAGCTAACATTTACAAAGTGGAAATGCACTGCTGGCTTTGGGTTAAAGATTTATTAAAGGACGAGGAGGCCTAGTAGCTTTGGAGGTTAGGACTAAGTTCAGGATTTTTATCTTGCTGTCTGACACTCTCCTCTCTTCCTGAGGCTTGTTTTGCAATGGCTGATGTGGACATGGTGGGCCGTCCTCCCCAGATGAAACAAAAAGGTTACATCACAAAATTTAATGACTGTCCAAAATCAGCTCCCTCCTCACCAGTAGCACCAGAGAGGGAAGAGCAGAATAGGCCAAAGTGACTAATTTTTTTCCTGACTCCTGAATGTGGTTCTTCCAGCCTGAAGGCAGAAGCATCACAGCAAGGTGCAGTGAGCAGGTGGCTTCTCCAGCCTCTATCCAAGCAGCATCTGTTTTATGCCTAAAAGGCACTTGTGCTCTCTACTGCAGACAACTCTAATGACCTTTCCTACACAAATAAATGATAATAATTAACCTGTCTGGCACCTGCTGCTGAATGACCCCAGAAAAATGACAAGGACCTATTTCATAACAGCCACTCTACAAAAATGTACGTGTTATTAAAAATGTCTGTTTTGCTGCAAAGCTGTTCATAGTGACAGAAAAGTACAAGTATTGCCTTATTGTCTTATATTATGACAAAGGGCTACAAAAAGGAATTCAAATAAACACGTTCTAAAAGTGGTATACTAGCAAATAAAGGAAAGATCTGCTCTAGAGAGCTTGTGTAGGATTTGGCAGTGCATAGTAGATTAACAGAGAACAGATGAGAATTAGGGAGGATGAGATCACAGAAAGACAGAAAGAGGTGGGAATGAATAGATCAATAAATATGTACCTTAATGCATTTTAGCTGGACAGGGCTAGGCAGAAGATGAGATTTATCCTTTTAGGAACAAGATACCTCACTATGAAAAGCAATGGTCCACTGCAGCAGCAGGTCCATGGTCCCACCAGGAAAGATTCCTGTCTCAGTCACCTCTTGCACACACTGCATGCCTGTGCCGAGTCTGGCAGCTTACCTAAGTAAAATTCCCAAATGTTTCAAATCTTTTGCTCTGATACAGCATCTGCTGTAGTTTCCAGTGTTCTGTGGCATAWGGTAGAAGATGGCACATTGGATTTCTAGCAGGGCATGTTGTCTGTACCAATGACGAAACCCATCACTGCTACTCTGTGCTGCTGTGTTAATGCAGGCCTGGCTAGTCCTGTTCATACTAGTCCTCTTTTTTAAGCCACGTGAACATGTTCAGACCTAACCAGCGCAATAGTGTGTAGCCTTGCACTGTAGCTCCTATGTGCACAGGACAGAGCAGCTTTCATTTTGGGACTGGACAACCACTTGCTACAAGAAGTGATGGTGATCTATGAGTTACTAGCTGTAGTCCTATCACCACGGTAGCACTGGCAGGCTACAGCCCACACTTGGACCCACTGCACTAAGTATYGTACAGATAGTTATGAAGGCGTAGGCCCTGCTCTGAAAAGCTATACCCCAAGAGGCAAGTACCCAGGCGAGAAGACAAGGAGGAATGTACAGCCTTGCTTCTGTCACACATAAGGAACCATGCGTTGCATAGGAGGATGCTAACAGAGAGCCTAGTGACACAAAGGGGCTGCTGTCACCTTATTTCTCCCCATCTTTTCTCCAAGGAACCCAGATCCTTCACCTCCAGCACCTGAACCTGTGATATATCCRGAAACAAGAAGGCTTTTAACACACATGTTCAGAAGTCTAGTTATTTGAGTCTCCTTTGTCTACTGGATCAAACACAAGCTGCCTTGTCTTCATTTTCAAAGGTTCTTCCCATTGTCCTCATCTTTCATTCACTATTGAGATGTTGAACAGTGGATGCCATTTTCCAGGTGTTAATTTTTCAAGTAAACCCCTGGTGTCTTTTCTCATTCTAACTTTCTTATTTAGATGAAGTCCTCGTAAATCTCCACAAAGCTTCTGAAGATGCCTGTGAAGATGGTTTGTACCTGGTAAGCTGCTGTATCATACAGGTGCATACACATCACGTGATAGCTAATACTGATGCATTTTTTTCTTTTGCTTTTTCAAGATTTCTCTCTTGGATCTTGTCATTTATTTCAGCTAGAATCCTTTGGGGGTAAATACCACATAGCACATATGCACTGGACAGATGTCCTAAGACAGGTATGGCAGAATGATAGCTGAGAAGACACTGCATTTCTCTACTTCTAATTCATTATGCTTATGAATCATGTTTATATGATAACAAAGACAATTGCTGTAACATTAATGAAGTTCATGTGTACTGATTGTTTCATAAGATCTGTATTTAAGAGCTGCTGCAACTAACTAAAGGGGTTGGCTGGGCTAGGTCAGAAACACCATATAGGAATATAAGGAAAAAAAAAAATTGACTGTGAGGACAATCTAACAGTAGAACATGCTGCCAAGGAAGCTGTGCAGTCTCCATCCTTGGAGGTTTTCAAGTCTGGACAAAATCATGAGCAGCCTGGTCAGATCTCCGAGCTGACCTTACTTTGAGCAGGAGGTTGGAATACAGACCTCCTGAGGACCTTTCCAACATCAATTATCCTATGGTCCTGCAGTCCTAAGATCAGAGTTGATAGCCAAGGAAAGCTAATATGGAATTTGGACACAACATATGGTTCTGGAAAGGGCCAGCTCTCCCCCTCCACTATCAACAAGCACAGAGTATAGCTGCTTTAGGCAAATGCCTATGTCTGGCTCAAAGGCAAACCCTCCTCTGCAGCACTTAAAAAGTGGCAGCTCCCTGTGGCTCTGAAATATTACTCAGAGTGGTATGGAGACCTACTGGTCTTTAGCAAAGAAAAAATGTTGAGACTTGCCCCTCTTGGAGCCACAACTCCCTCTGACTGCCATGGGGTCACACTAGCTGGTCACTACTGTGGGGAGTGAAGGCTTCCAGGGTGCTTCAGGAGATGAGTGGATGTTAATGCCAGGGTCACATTCAGATTTCAGCCTGTGCCCTCCAGACTTCCTCCTGGAAAGACCAGTAGAAGAACAAGCTAAAGAAAGGAGAAAATATTGCTTTTTTTTCCCTTTCCTTTGAGGAGAGAGAAGAATCCAAAGTAAAAATAAATAACTAACATCAATTATTTTTTCTACAACTTGTGGAAATGCAAAGTTATTTTCATTAGAATTCTGTAGCTACTTGCTTTGTTCTGCTCCTGTCCTTATTCAACAACAGCTTTCTTGAAACTGTAAATATTTCAGAATTTTAAAAGCCCTCTTCACTAGCTCTAATCACTGGGATAGAGAATCCTCCTTTACTTTTGGCCCAAAACTGCTGTGTAATGTTGCTACACAGGGTTTCACAAATATCACTATCTTCACCAGAGCTGGGATGTGATCCTTTCTACCCCTTGTGTACACAAAGTAGCCTAGCTCAGAAGCATAATGAACAAATATTTGTTACACATTTAGAGTACCATATGTGAAAATTGCTAGAGGTATAATTTTCCGAAGAGTGTTATAAAACAGTTGCAAAAATGGCTTTTTTTTTTTTTTTTTTTTTTTTTTTTTTTTTTTTTTTTTTTTTTTTTTGCTCTTAAGTACCTTCTTTTTTCCCTCATGTGTAGGAATTAGAGTTCATTTTTTAACAGTTAATGGGAAAAGGAGCTGTGAGGGAACTTTGAGGGAACATTTATCTTTAAATAAGTCCATGGATTGGTTCAGTGGAGAAAGGCCTGTGTTTGGTTAAACGCAGACTGGGCTGAGTAAACAGTTTGAAAACTCCTTTGGACTTTCTCACTTACGGCACAGTCCATTTGCAGTCAGCCCAGTTTGGTCCATGCAGCTGCTGTYACCCAAAAAGTATCATCTAGAAGCATTTGTTTGAAGAAGGCAACGACCGATCACTTTGGCCAAATACCTGCTTGGAGTTTGCATCTGCTCAGAGTGACAAAGGAAGCAGGGGGAGATGCCTGGGTTGAAGGTAAGRGACAAGGCACCTGTGAGTGCCAGCTATGGGACTGTGTGTGGAAAACCCCCCTCCTCAACACCTCTGTTCCTCTGCTTCATTGCTGGAAGAAAATTACTTTTCCATCGAGTTTCCATTTTGGGTGTTTGCTGGAGTTTGTCTGCAATGAGGACTGAATATGTGGGGTGAAAGTGGTCCCTGTGGAGGGAGGTTGGTGAGAATGAGCTGGTAGAAAACTGTCAGGCTGAAAGCAAAAGGTGTGAGGTCCGGGTTTGGGCTGATACAGTTTTTTTGGCCAGATATAGCGTGACTATTTCATTTAGTTTTAATGTGCMTCTCTTCTGTGTATCAAGGTGTGTTTAAATGTCTCTTGGGATAAAGGCTTTTGCTGAGTTTCATTTGAACAGGTTTTTAAATCTCTCTTTTCATCCTTTTGAAATCATTCTTGATCAGTCTGTCCCAGTTCAAGAGCTTTTCAGTAAGGTATTTGTTCTTCTCCCCTCCCTCCACACATCCCCCTCCTTCCACTCTGGCTGCCAGGAGGGTGTTTCCCCCTCAGCCTATGAGCTCTGGCTTGTAACATCTGCCCAGCTGTTGCAACCTTCACTGGGAACTTCCCCAGCAGCCCCTGGCACAAGCACTTGCTTTGCTGTGGGAATTCCTGGGATCATGGGAAATGCCTTGCCAAAGGGATACAGCAGGGCATGGCAAGCAGGGACGCTCGGGCTCCAGATCAGGCTTTAGCACCGTTTTCCTGGCACAAGTCATGTCTTCTCCTCTGAGCTCCAGCACTCCCTGTTGGTGCTACAGAGCAGCCAACGGGAACTTTCCCCTCCGCGTTTTGTCAGAGTCTGCTGTCAAGCATGGGGGAGTTTTGGAACAAGAGCAGGAGGTTACTGTTTTATTATTTATTCATAGAAACATAAACATGGCCATCAGCACCTTGATGCCTTAGCGGTGGGTGTCAGTCACCCCTGTGTCATAGGGATGCATGAATAGACCCATAGCAGGCAGGCACAGCAYCATCTCCTCCCACAACTGCTGGGGGTGTCAAGAGCTGATATGGCTCTGCCCATGCTCCTCCCCAGACCTTGGAGCTGCCGTTGTTTTTAAGCATATGTCAAGTTCTGGATACTTCTGATACATATGCATGTGTGTATATATATATATGTAAATAAAAAAGTGTTCATGGTTGCATGTATAAGTACATATATATATATGTATATACATACACACACATATACACGTGCTTCCCATCCTTTATGACCCAGGACTATCATTCAGCAACGGCTTCCACTGACTCATGATGGATGTGAGAGAAAGGACTTGCTTATATTGATTTTAAACTTGCTGCCTCTTTGTCTCATTGAATAGCCCTTTTTCTTGTGTGACTAAGCAAAAGCATTCTTTCATCTTCTTCAGAAGCATTCATTATTTTATACAGCATTCTCATATGTCTTCTWACTCATCTCTGAAGAGTCCTGTCTTTTCCATCCTTCTTCATATAATAAAATCTCCTGTGCCTCTTCCTTGCCATCTCTGAAACTCCCTCAGCTTTCACTGTCCTCTTTCAGCAGTGAGACAGCCCAGTCTTGTATCACTCCGGATGAGGGGCCTAGTGCTTTCTGTTATGGCCATGACAGTATTTTCTGTCTTAGTCTCCATTTCCTTCCTAGAAACAYTTGCACCTTGTTGGCCATTTTGGCAGTGACAGCGCATTGAGTGGAGAGGGACACAGAGCTGTCCACAAGGACATACCAGGTCTGTTGCCAGTGCCTCCCCTCTTAGACACTTGAGCAGGCAATAGTTGAGCAAGTGCCGTCCAGATACCTAGAGATATTCCCTCTACCTAATGTTTATCCTGTCTTGAAGCAAGGCAAAGTGATTGGCCAGTTCCAAATGAGCACTCTTGAAATGGCTGAGGACTTTCCTGGAGGCTTTGATTCCCCTGCACTTCTCAAAGAAGTAAGTTCCCTCAACCGAYTGGAAACTCAAATGCTAAAACAGCCCAAGAAGAGCTTGTTAGGGGTGATCTATCCACTTGCTCCTCTCCCAGCAGTTGAATGTGTGTCAGCTTGTGCCAGTGCTGTTCATAAACTCTGCAATACCGTGACATTTGCCATGGTCACAGACACTGGCCATAGGCTTTACCTGTAGTCCTGCAACCCCATGGGGCAGAGTTAAGGTTAGGGTGCAGTAGTTGTCATCAAAGCTTTTTTTTCTTGTGCTACCATGTGGCTGTGGAGCCTCACACAGGCCTGCCTTGTCTGTGGCCTCGTATTTTTATTTCCTGGATGTTGCAGGTTGTGTTAGACGCTCYTGTGTCGACTAGCTGAGCTGAAACAAAGTGCTGTGCTTTTGTATAGGAATGGCTGTTGTTTTTCTGCAACCTGCAGCAGCTGCTGATTGAGAAACATATTATGCAGTGTTTGAAGAAAGGTCTTAATTATATTGCAGTTTATGTATTCAAACTTCAAATGCATTTTTTTCCATGCCTGCTTTCTAGTGAGCAAAAGATTGTGGTTCACAGGCCAGGGTTTGATACCCATTGAGAGCATTCTGCTTTGCATCCCAGTTGTTCCAGTCGATGAGCTTTGCTGAGCTTTTTGCATTGTGCTGGGCTTCTGTCTCCCTTCTTATTGAAAAATGGCAAAACAAATACGAAGTGCAATCAGATAAATTCCTAAAATCAAATTTACAATTTTAAATCCTGGCTACAGGATCATGAACAAAATATTAGAAATAGTAATTAAAAGCAGAAGTGAAAATAAAGGACTGTAGAGAAGTTTTTGTTTTACAGAGAAAGGATTTGTTCAGTTACACAAAATAGTCCCTTATCAACCTACTTGACCTGGAGCTGCTCAGAATATTGCTAGGAGTCATGAAGATGAGAGAGAGACATAAAGGGAGGTCACTTTGGACTAAAAATCTAGTTTCCTGTCACAGAAGAGTTAATTTTCAGCTTTCCAGCATCTTCTAGAAAGATGCTCTGGTTTGGGTTTCATTCCCGCCAGCAAACTTGTGTAGACAGAGCCCCCCTACATCTGTTGGGGACCACCAAAGTGAGAAGACCTTCTGGGACCTGGCTCGTGATCATGACGTGCAAAGCAAGCAGAGAGGTGGGGTGTGCGCACCCAGAGGGTCACCAGGGAGAAGCCACATGGAGCATTTGATCCTCATGCCATTGCTCCAGACCAGCCCACAACAGCAGAGGCCACGCGAGGTGCTCGGAGAGTGTCCTGGAGAATGAAGCACCACCAGGACAAATGACCAAGTGCTGTGCCCCAGCACCTCCCAGGACCCCCTCTTGCTGGMAAGGGGAGAGGACAGTTGGCCTGGCAACTGTGCCTGCTCTGTGGAGACAGCAGATGAGGGAAGTCGTTCAGTAGGACCAGCTGAATCCACCAGCTTTGGCGGAAAAGCCCCCTGCAGTAGTCACACGATGCTCATCACTTTAGTCACGGTCTGCATGAGCTGGGGTCGGAGCAATAGCTGAGCACTGGCTCTCCCTCATGCTGAAGCATTTGAGTTCTTTCATATTTTTAGCATTTGACAACAGTGATTTTTGGAACAAATCAAAACCAAAGAAACACACCTCCCCCAACCCATAACATGAACATTCAAATAGGCTTTAGCTCACCAGCTCTGTGTTTCTGCAGGTGTGCTGAGGTGGGACTTTTTTGGCAGATCAAGTAGTGTTTTAAACTGACCTCTAAGGGACTAAAGAAGAGATGAGTCTTTCTGAGGCGTGCCATAGGGAAAGACAAAATAAAGCAAGTGGGTGAGAAAGCCCACACCAAACAACCAAGCAAATCCTTGGAACCCAACTCAGTCCAATAAATCACTAGCAGGGCAAAGCTTTCTCTCCCTCAGCTACAGCCCTGCCAATGAGAGGGAAGTGTCTTTTTTTTTTTTTTTTTTTTTTTTTTTTCCGTAGCCCTCAATGCAGTTACCTGAGGATATTTTTTTCACAGCAAGGAAAACTGATGTGACCAAACGGTGATGCAGCAGCTTTCCCCAGCCTGGTTCCCAGCGGTGAGGTGGGCACAGCAGCACAGAGCTCCTGCAGGGTGAGATGTGACCCCCCCGGAGCGCCAGCTCCCCCTGGGCTCTGCTCACCGAGCCCCYGGCAGCTCCCTTCCTGCAGCTGTCTGTCCAGCCTGGTGGAACTCTGCAGCCCCAAGGACCCAAGAGCCACCTGCTGCAGGCTGGGCAAGGTGCAGTGCAGCACGAACGGACTGCATGGAGGAGCTGCCAGGACAAACCGCTCGCTGTTGATTTTTTTTTTTCCTTCTCTTATTGCAGCAAGCAGTAGCAAAGGGGCTCTGGGGGGGAGCCTAACCGGGATGCAGCGGCTGGGGCAGGGCAGCTGTGTGGGTCACTGGCTTTTTCTCCTGAAGACTGGGTGAAGGGTTTTTCCCAGCACAGCCCTGGGGCAGTGGGAAGCCTCAGTCCTCCTTGACTCCTGGGTGGCTGTGGAGCACACCCAGGGTACCAGATGTGCAAACTAACTGTGTTGTGGAAGAACCACACACCATGGCCTTCCCCCTCTCCGCCAGCTTTAGTTCAGAACATTTTGCAGGTGTGCACGATGTCTGGCAGAGCAGAAGGCATGTTGCGTTAACCCTCTCCCCGCTGTGCCGATGGCAGAGCCTGCCAGGCCTCACCAGCTGGACCTTGAGAAGATAAAAAAAACCTCCCTCCTCTTCTCCCCCCTTTCCTCCTCCTGCCTTTTTGCCAAGGCTGTCGTGCAAGCTAATGCTGCCACCACCTTTACATTGCTGGCAAAGGCGAATGCAGCAAAGAGGGCTTGGTTAATTCTGGAACTGCTGCAGTCCCATTAGGTATTGCTGCATTTCCGTTTAAAAGAGAAAAAAAAAAGAAAAAAAAAAGAACTAAGGAAAGAAAGAAAGGAAGAAACACTCCAGTACAATACACTTGCCAAGGCTGCTTAGGTGACCTGCTGCTTTGCATATCAATATGCTTCTTGCAGAACTCTGTAGAGAGCACAGTCCTATCAATTTATGTTCATTTGTAAGAAGGAGGAGAGAAATATCCTCTTTTAACCTACTGAAACCAAGATGTTTTCAGGTTCAGGCCAAGCAGGGCTTCAGCCAGTCATGGTCCCTCTGGCAATGCATGGCCTTTTCTAACAGACTTCAGCCCACAGGCGAGACCCCTTGAGCATTTTTCAGACCCAGCCCGCAAGCACTGGAGGCTTCGGCATGGTGCTGACCCTCCCTCACCCCTATCTACAGGACGTCTGTCCTCCCTACCTATTAGAGCACGCCCATGGGAGGGTGGCTGGCATTTGCTGTGATGTGTCAATGCTTGGACCTAGGGTTAGCTGTTTTGGTGCATGAGTACGGCGGTTGTGTAGCTACGTTAGTGTAGCTGTAGGGTGCGCATGAGTAGCATGTGTGACCGTATCGAAGCCCAAGCGTTAGGGCTCCCAGTCTTTGCGATCCCAGCTCTGCTGCGTTAAATTAGACGAGCAGCCCAGACGCTCCTGCAGTTGGTAGAGGGGAACATTAATATTTAACTCTCTCCCCAGGCCTTGACACTGAAYCCATGGATCACGGCCGAAGTACCTCTGTGTTCATGCGGAGTTCAACGGAGCTGCTTCATGCCTTTCTATAGGATGCGAGGGGACTATATTTACATTTCTGTCAATGCAAAGTTGAGCTCTCTGTTACACCTTCTTCCCTCTTGTGTCTCAGGCTTATTGCAGGGCTTTTCTCAGCAATGATGTAGAGCTGGGGGCTGCAGTCTCTGGTGTCCTTGCAGCTTTTAGCCGTGCTCTCCCACAGCAGGTATAAGCAGAGCAAGCCTAGGAGAGCACACAGGTCTGTTCCTTCCAYGTATGTGTTTCTTCGGTGGGCATTGCCTTAGAGGGCTGGATTATAACCTGGTAATAGTTTAATCTTTGCTTGCCGCCATGGTGGCAGAGTTCAAGCCCAACTGGGTGATATTAATTTAGGGCAAATCCATGACACACTTTAAGTCCCAGCAGAGTTTCCTTTCCCCTTCATCCTGACCAAGTTCTGATTTTTTTCAGACTGTTGGTCATGGGGATGGGTCACAAGACTTATCACAAGAAGCCCAGAGCCAAGTGGCTCCCCATTTCAGTCCCCAAGTACCTGAAGTCCGTGACTCARTGCACTCATTTACAAGGCAGTCTGTAGACTGTAGCACATTGAGGAAATCCACTTYTAAGTTGGTGGCAGTTTTAACTTCGACGGTAGCTAGCATGCCTCCAGAATATTGGTGCGTGCTTCTTTTTCCTGTACATCCCCCTGCTGTTCTTGAGTCATACTATATCCATGTTATTTGGCATGCTTCTAACTGGTGCCAGATGTGATCAACRCGTACGTGCAGATTTAATAGAATAGGAAATCCTGTCTGTTTTTCCCAGTCAAGCACATGGTTAGCTAATGAAGGCAATCTCACACTGAGGAGCTGAGAAAATGGTCCATAGAGATAAACAGGTAGATCACCTGAGCAAATCTCAGTGTATACAAAGAGTTTGGAAAAAAAAACTTAAGGGTTAGATTGTTTGGGGAGGTTTTGCTCACRTTTTAAATCACTGATGTGTTTGTGGGGTTTATTTTACAGTACATGTCCGGATTTGGAAATGAACATGCTTCTGAGGATCCACGCTGCCCTGGAGCTTTACCAGAGGGACAGGTACCAAGTTCTTTAATGTGTTATTTTAAATGTCATGGAGTAGAGTGAATATCTGTTCCCTGTGTTTCTTTTTGTCTGAAAACATTTCCATTCTTTTCTCTGCCACCACAAAAATGTTCGGGAGCCTTCTTTATGAGGCACTAGAATATTAAGATGCTGGCAAAAATCAGAATTAAAGATTTCCATTCAGACTATCTGTTCTCAAGTTCTTTGAGAACTTCCAAGTTTCACCTTGGAGGTTGAGGCTATTCTGAGTTACTTCTGGTCAGTAGCTTTTTTTTTCAGAAAGGAGTTCGGAATAAAAATGGCTTGGCCACGTTGGGGATGAAGCAATTGGCTCTAGCACCGGAATAAATTGGAGTAGAAGCATGCAGCTTGGCAGAGAGAAGGTGCTCACACAGAGGATGTGGCTTTTGGGATTTCTATAGGAGTTGATTTTGAATAAGCTGGAGGATAGGCCTGTGACAGGACAGCAGATTCTCTGTAAGGAAGGGTCAGGAATGGATGCAGCAATAAATGACAGTTTTATTGTTAAAAGTAAATAAATGTAAACATATTAGATTACAATAAATTATGTTGGTTTGTTTGGTTTTAAAGAAAGGCATCACCACCCCTTTGTTGCTATCCGCTCAGTCCATGGATGTGAGAACGAATCATTGAAGAACTGAAACTCTCTCACCTCCTTTATGTTGGTCTCCTTYATAATAGCTTAAATTTGTGAGGCTTGTTGTGCCCTCCCTTGAATCTCGTGTAATCCCTTAGATTTGCACGGCAGCATTTTATGCTTACTTAATGATTTCCCTTGGTGCAAGTCAGCTCTTCATCATCTGCATACATCATAGTGTGCAGAACTAAGGTTAAACAGGGAACTTCACCCAGAGCGTTTCCTGAGTTTTTGTATCTCTCCAATTCCAACATTTTACATGAAGGATGCCAGTATAACTCACAAGACCAGGATGAGCTAAATATATATATAGGTCCCCCAGGTCTGCATTACACTATGGTATACCTGTGAGAAAGAGAAATTGCTGTGCTGGATCAGAGACTAGCGCAGCGTCTCGTTTCTGAGAACGGCTATAGCAGACGGGTAGAGAAAAGGTGTGTGAGAGAGGCACCCTGTGACCAGGAGATCGACAGCAGCAGTGACTGCCGATCTGAACAAGCAGTGCCTCCAGCCTCGGGCCAAAGCGCGCTCCTTGCAGGCTGCAATCTGTAACTTCCCTTGGCAACACCACTCTCTATAGGGTGAGGACATCTGAAATTCATACCGGTGCATGTAAATTAAATGCAGTCCTCCAGTTCCTGGCTGAGATACCCTCATCTGGACAGAGTTTGGACTCAGTGTCAAAAGAGTTAATAGAAAATCTGAGAAGGAGTGAGACAAAAAATCTCCAGTCCCAAGGGTGGATCCTTTTCCCTCTGCAGTATTTATAAGGCTGGCATCTGCAGTAATGCTGGCTAAGATAAAAATGACAAGGGCTATTGATCCCCCTGCTTCACTGCGCACCCACACTGACAAGATAAAGCTGGAGGGCTGGAAAGCTATGTGCGTTACACGAGCGTTTTACCTCTTCGTTACATTAACCTGCCAGGGCAGCGCTGATACTGTGTGGGTGACTGGTCTCCTCAGCTGCAGCTGGGTGGCAGGATGCTAAGCTGGGCCCTGCAAGGGGGAGCTGAGAGAGCAAGTGCCGGTTGGCTGTCCCACCGGGGCATTTCTCCCTGTGCTCAGATGCCTTTGTTTCTCGCTGGTCTCAAATAGATATTGGCCTACTTAGATCAAAATGTTTAGCTGCTCTTCTCTGAGAAGTCACAAACTCATAAGAGCTGTTAAACCTGTGCTAGCGTGTACCCACGGCTCTGCAAAGGAAAAAGCGTGTCCTTTGCGCTCCAGAGAAGGAACGTCATTGCCCAGAAGCCCTGCAGAAAAGCAAAGACTCCCACACAGATCATTCCTGCTCATGGGTAACCAGCTGCACTGGCAGAAGGCAGCGTTACCCCATGGAAACGTCTGCTCTGGGCACCCCTCTTCTAGGCAGAGGGCAGGGCAGGAAAGAGGGGTCAGCATGTCAGGGCACGCAGCTTCGGTAGGGTGGGAGCCCTTATCATCTCTCTGCAAAAACTGGAGAAACTTGATGTTTCCCCATGCTCGAGCAGCCCCTCTGGATAACTGGCCTCTAAAAGGTGTGCTTAATAATCTGCTTTGTATTTTATGAACTTTGTTATTAGTTCCCTTTGCCCATATGTTTCTTTCGCAGATGCCCCCAAATGCCCTTTACAGATTGCTCCAGCAGCCGGTGAATCTACTCTGAGCTCTGGATGATACCTGCTGGCTATCTAAGCCTCATGACAGTAGGATAATATCACTGCCTGGGCTGCGAATCGGACCATGCAGTAGCAAGGATGCACTCCATCTCATGGCATCAGGCTGCCAGGTGCCTAGCGCCATTCCCTGCTAGGGATCTGAGAGTGGAAACCTCTACTGTTGCATCTCACTCTTTATTTTTCTCTCCAATCAGAATAACCCGCAAGTCTGTCCATATGGCCTGTATGCAGAACAGCTCTCGGGCTCTGCTTTTACCTGTCCCCGGCCCACGAATAAGAGAAGGTACCGTAACACTGACCCCGAGCAGCGACCAGGTGATGTGTGTGTGTGGAGGRAGCAAGCATCAGGGAGCAATGGATGGACTGGCTCCACGCAACTAGCCTTTTCTGCAGCCCTTGTCAGTGGGAAACACTGAGAGGACACATTCAAAATACTTCACCGCTGGAGCTGGCACTCATAAGCTAACATAACTGACAGTGTCAGAAATTCACCTTGGAGCATGACTTTTCCCTCACCATAGGAGCAGCCCCTACCCTCTGGCCAGGACCGGCGAGGGCTAGCTYGTGCTGCACCATTTCGCAGTGGTCCAGCGGCTCAGGCCAGCGCCTGCCCCTGGCATGCTGCTTGCCACCATGCCATCCCAGCAGCTACTGGAGACAGCTTGTTCTACTCTGAAGCAAATGCCCTGCRCTGCTCTGTCTCGGTCATCTTGCTCTGGCCATTATCTGATTGCAGAAGAAGAGTTTATCGTTTTGCTTTTTCCACAAAGGCTTTTCTGTCCTTTCTGTTCCTTCAAGCGAAAGGTGAATGCATCATCGAGCTGCCTAGCAGTGCTCCGCTTGCCGGGCTGATGCCAGCTCTTGCCGTGCGTGGGAAAGGGGATGAATCATTGTTTGCTGCACGAAGATGTCCTTGATGGAAATTTTCCAGCTCTCCAGGGAGAGCTGCCTCCTCCCCTCTCCCACCCACCCAGCCAAACTGCAACCAACACCGTTAACACATCAGAGGCTTTGGCAGCCCTGACTAGCTCAGGCTTTTGTGCTTACCTCTACCCTCCTGCCTGGTTAAAAGCCCTTCTTCTGGCTCGGCTGTACATGAAGCAGGTGTGCTGGCTGTGACGCTGGGTACGGAGATGGGAAGCAGGAGCTGTAGCAACGGGCACAAGCAACAGAAAGGAAGGARAGCACTAGTGCAGAAACCCACATATACCGACCCAAGGCACTGCTGCATTTCTCTCCTTAGAGGAGTAGCAGAATAGCCCAGATCATTTCCCCTCGCTTTGACCCTTACTGCAGCTCAGCAAATGGCTCTGGGSTGGTTGGCGACCCAAACTAGCAAGGCCAGGAGGCCACAGCAGCTCTGCTGCCATACTCAACCTCAAGGGAAAGTGGCCTGAGCTCATCGACAGGCCACTTGGMAAACCCAGCAGTTAAATTGATCAGGCCAGGGACTAGAAGATCTCACAGCCTGAGCAGGGCCACTGCTTGGACAGAGACCCCTAGAAAGAAACCCCGAGAGTGATGGAGATACAGGAGGCCCCCCACAGTGTTGGGCAGTGTCATACCTAAAATGCTGATCTTCACTCCCTTCACTGATGAGCCTATGGATGCAATCAGCCAAGTACAGGATGCGACTTTCAGTAACCTATCGAAATGCAAATGCTGGCTGTGATCTGCTGTCTCCTGAAAGCTCCTCTGAGGTTTCATTTAGACACTGTGCTCTTCCCTGCCTTCTTTGAACAGCTTTGTAGCTCTGGTTAAATAGCCTTCACCCCATAGAGAGCTGTATTTCAGCCACAGGTAAAGCTTTGTCTTTTTATTTTATATATATATATATATATATATGTACACACACATAAATGTGTGTGTGTGTGTGTGTGTGTGTATACACACACACACACATATATATATATTTATACATCTGTGTGTCTGTATGTGATTATATATAAATACACATGTAGACATCTACCTACGTTTAACAGCTTTTCCTGTGTGTACTCAGAGCCTAGAAAAGAATCCATATCTCTCTGAATGTCTCTAGCTGTGAAATATGTTTGAGATTTAAGATACCTTTTGGTTCAGCTGCTGCGAGGGGAATTTCATTCAYGTCTTGAGGAGTTAAATCAGCCAGCAGTCATTCAGAGAATTTAGCCTCTTCCTCAGCCTAATCTAAGTCTTTTCTTTCTTTCTAGCTGGCTGTATCGGATCCTCCCRTCTGTTTGCCACAAACCCTTCCAGCCTCTTGAAGAGGGCCACTTGACACACAGCTGGGATGACATTGAGCCTGACCCCAACCAGGTAACCACGCCGGGAAGCACCCTGGCCAGCCTTGCTGAGCTCTGTCATGGGTTTTACAGCTAACATGCAACATGAAGCACCATTTGTGTGGCTGTGAGCATCTATTTGCTCAAGCCAAATTCTAGTCGAGCTAAATCCCAAAAGTACGTTTAATAGCTGCATCCTCTCCCATTTGCTCCATAAAAAGCTCATCATGCCCAGCCCAGCAGGCCGAGCAGCAGCAYGTCTCTGCTATCTCTCCTCTCCCTTCCCGGGCTTTTGGAGAGGCTGCTGGCTTCCAGCCTGCTTGTCTGCAGCCCTCGTGGGAAATCAAGCTTCATTCTAGAGAGTCACGTGGCGACATGGCATTTGTCTTCCTTTCTTACGGCCTTGCCATCATCTTTAATCATGATTTCTTCCCTGCCAGCCCCAGAACGTTTGGCTTTGCTAATCTGGCTCTCTCCTCCTGCCATTCTCTTCTCAGCATAATCTCTTGTTCATTGGTTTTAGCTCCTCTCAGGTTTTRCCCTTTGATGCATCATCATTAGCTAATTTCTAGCCTTCCGGCAGCCTTGCCATTTGTCTAAATATTTTCCCACTTCTGCTGGAATATGTTTTCCAGTCACTCACCAAGGAGCAGTATTTAGATGTCTTTGGTGCTCCATCTCAGATGAAGCTCCAGTGACGTCTGTTATCACCTCATCCATCCCTGATGCCCTTTCATAACCTGCATCTAAGATTATGGTTATTTGTGATTAAGGTATTTCCAAGGTGCCCGTCTCTCAAGCAYTGCAGGCTGTTTACATGCACTACATCTGCTACCTTAGGGACTAGCCATGGGGGAGGCATCTGTATAAGAAATGCTGAAGCAGAAGAAAGCTCTGCAGCTTGGGAAAGAGATGACTCTGGGAAAGGGATGGCTGGGAAAGTGAATAGCCCTGACTAATGGCGAATTTAAAAAGGAAGGAGGAGGGCTTCCTTCAGAAAGTACAAGATGTTGTGAGTGCTAAGGGTTTATGTGGGTTCAGATTGGACAAATGTGGAGAGAGAAAACCTGTTAAGTAATACCAAACRTGGAGACACCATATCTCAGGAGCACCACAGACACTGGAATCTGGCAGAGGAAGTAACAAAATAAGTTTCCTCATTTTAAGCACCCACTGCTGGCTGCTGTTGGATATTATGAACTTTTTTTCTGAATCAGTGTCCTCATTCATATGTTCTTATGTCTGAGAATGACAAACACAACAAACATGCACCAGACAAAAGGAGCACAAAGCCCAGCCGTGGCCCAGCRGCTTGCAAACCCTTTGGAGGAGACAGAGCCAGATGCCATTTTCAGCTATGATCAATATTCTGGCTTATACATTGATTTCCCACTATTCTTGTTCAGCAGTAATGAGAACTCCAGAGGTTTCCACAGAGACCAAAGTGAAAATGAAGCTGTTACATGGGAACTGTACTATACTTATTGTTTAATCTGTAGAGTTGCTGTCATCTTTGATATTCCTCAGTGAGAAAAATTTGCTCCCCTTTAGGCCATGTTTATACCTGACATTTATTTCCCTTCTTTTCCCTAGTCTCTCTCTCTCTCTCTCTCTCTCCTGTCTTCTGGGTCTTCTCTCTCCTTCCTTCTGTGTGTCCTTTCTGCCAGTGGTTCCCAATTCCCAATCCTGAAAGCTTAAAGCAATCAGCAGATGAATAGTTCATATTGAAATGTCATCACTGGCCTGCACAGCTGTCACGCTCATAAACAGGAGACAAGGAAGTTCACACTGCTGAGTCCTTGCTTCAGACTGGCAGCAGATTCAAGAACTTATTGTGCCTATGCTTTGCATTTATGCTAAGTTCACATTTGGGCAGTTGCCTTAGCAGGAACAAAAACAAAGGAAAATATGCTTGGAAGAAGYTAAAAAGCCAAAACTGAGGTTCATCGCTATTTTATTAGCTCATCTGGTATGTGTAAATACCTCACAGGGGTCACATCTGACCTGCTGACAGGTGCACTTGGCATCCCCTTCCAGATGAAGCAACTTTTCCAGCAGCCTGTTCCTCTCTGTCCAACCTCTGAGCAGTTTGATCTTGAGCAAGCACCAGCATTGAGCCACCTGGGTCTCTTCATGAGTCATTGCCCAGCAGCAAATGTCTTGGTAGACAGTGGAGCCTGGGCTGCCATCTCCTTCATCGTGCCCAGCCTTTTTCCTGGTTGTAACATATGCCAGTCCCTGGCTGGGTTTGTGTGAGCTCTTAGCTCATCTTTCGTCCCAGCTGTGGGTCGTATAGCTAAAAAGCAAATGATACCCGTGCTCTTCTCCAGCTCTCTCTTATCCCTTCCTTCAAAGCACTCTGYGGCCTTCAGAAAATAAGCTTTGAACCCCACTACTCGTTCCCATCTTATCAAGAAAGAAGCACAGCCTGGAGTCTCGTGGTCTCTGCAATCACAGAGGTGGCCTGGTGAGCCTGAAAACTGGTGTCRCAGCTGTGCCCTTTAACAACCAAACCGTCCTTTCTCCTTCACAGAGGCCTCCAGCCATGCTCCTTTAAACTCCTCCTCCTCCTCCCTTAATCCTTGAGACCCTCCGAGGCTTGGTGTATACCAGGGCAATTCACAACTCTTTCACGCACACAAGTTCTGCCTCCCTCTGTGCGCAGGGAGAGGTGGGAGGAGGGGGCGAGCAGCACAGCTGGCCCAAGCAAAGGGGGCCTGCCCCCAGGCTCCTGCGGTGGGACATCCTTCAGAAGCAGACGGCTCTGGAGAGTGGAGCAAGGAGAGCCAAGCGGCGGTGCCAGGCCTGTGGAGCAGTGATTGAATTAGTGAGGAGTCCTGCTTTGCTCAGCGTTACTCGCCGATGTGTTTGCTGGGTCCAGCGTGGTCGTATTTCTGTTTTGTCCTTAGACCTCCTCTCAGGAGGTCTGAGGAGACCCTGACAAGTCATTTGGGCCCCACAGTTTGATTTTTCTTGGAAAAACAGAGCAGTTCTGCAAGCAGCCAGACTCCCCGAGCCTGGCTGTTTCTTCACGACGGTCTGTAAGACGAGGTGGGCTCACGCCACAGCCATCCCTCTATGTGCATGGAGGTGTGGATGTGCAAAACTTGGCCTCTTAGACTTTTCTTARGCAGTCAGCTGTTTTTTCATGATACTTAGGAGAATTTAGTTCATCTATACACCCCTCTCAACTTTAGCTGAAATTTCTCCACAGAGTTCAAAATTATCGGCTAGGGCAGACGCACACRTGCACAGAGTCCCATAAGCATTGTTTTCTTAGGAAACCAGCCTAAAAACAGTGCAAGAGCTCCCAGGTCATGTAGTTAAAYGTAAGAAAGAATTCCTGTGTAAATAATATTAACGCAGGGGATACTTGCCACAGCTGCTGGCAGGGAGATCTGGCTGTGACCCAAACACATCCCGATGGCTGCAGGTRTTTGGGCTAGTTGATACCAAAACCTTTTCCATGGAAGGCGCTCAGCTGCAGCACCTTGTTCCCAACAGCTGTGAAAAGGTACTGATGATGATATTAACAGTAATAAATACYTTGGAGTCCTCTGACACCTTCTGTCTGAGGATCTCTCCAGGCTTTGCAGGAATTAATTAGTGCAGCTCGCAGCTTCCTGTCATGTAGATATAGATACGTGTGTTTTGGATATGGGGAAAATATGGCTGAGCAAGAAGAAGCATTATGCTCGGGTCATGAAGGGAATGAATCATCCAGTGCAGAGCAAAGCACAGGCGTGTGGAAATATAGTTGTGGAAATCCAGCTCATTTGAAATTCTTTGCTCGCAACGGCGTTGTTAGTAATAGAGGAAGAGACAGCATTTTTATATTTTAACCTTGGCACCACACAGGTCAGCTAATTATTTTACAAAATCATGCTTCAAAAGGAAAAAGCAGCATAAATCAAAATACACTCGTAAAGAGAAAGCCACCTGAGGTAGCTGAGGGCAGGCAGGTGAGGGGACAGGGTCTGCTTTCTTCTCCCTTTCTGTCGTTCGTGCTATAACCACTGCTGTTTCTTTCTTGCTTGCTTTTGGTTTGCTGGAACCTAGCTGCGGTGGAAACCTTTCGAGATCCCGAAAGCCTCCCAGGATAAGCTGGACTTCGTGAGCGTAAGTCAGGCCTGAGCTTCCCAG
Source organism: Rhea americana (assembly GCF_003343005.1). NCBI lineage: Eukaryota > Metazoa > Chordata > Aves > Rheiformes > Rheidae > Rhea > Rhea americana. The sequence goes on from NW_028187111.1 coordinate 3,147,343, forward strand.
CATCCTTCACCTTCATTACTCCCTGGGGTTTAGATGCGCATACTGCCAATTTTGCTGAGGGGGAAACTGAGGTTGGGATGTGTGCGGGGTCATGAGGGTTGATGGTGTTGCTCAGGGCTCTGAATCAGCAGCACAGGCACAGAGGTACTGTCYAGCCCCACATCCTGGAGCAGGCGGGCAGAGCACTCCAGCCCCCTGCAAGCCGAGTACCCAACCTCGGGAGGAGGATGCAGGTTCCTCTCCTTTCCGCCAGTCCATGAGGCTTCCCACTTCCCTGTGGTTTTGCACATTCACACCATCACAGGGAACCTTAAAAAAAAAGAAGAAAAAAGTGTTCTGGCAGTAGGTGCACTTTGGAGGATGCTCAAAGTTCGGCAAACAGCAGTGGTTTTCGCACATCTGYATTTGCAAGAGGGAAGTGGGGAGGATTCATTCAGCTGACAGTGGATTTAGCTTATCTCTTTACCTTTCAAAATGGCCCCTACCTCTAGCTCTTCCTAGACCAYGGACTGAAAATCTCCAGCTTCCAGGGATTTCAGAGAATCCCTTAAGATGTTAAAGAGAAGCCAACAACACATCTGGACAAAGGCTGTTCATGGAAAGGCTGTTAGCAGTCCACGGAGTGGGGAGGGAGGGGCGAGCCTCAGGGAAGGAGTGGGTTGAAGGGAGGAAAGGGGGCTGCTCTCCACCCAGCTGTGTGTCACTCACTCCAGATGTGGGTTGGTCTCCAGGGACTGCACACCTTGTGTGGCGCTGGCGAGCCCCGAGGACGCAACGGCATCGCTGTCCACATCTTTGTCTGCAACACCTCCATGCTTGACAGGTCAGTGACTAGCATGTTGGARGCTCAGGCTTCTCCAGGCTAGCGCCTGCAAGCGTACAGGCCAGGAAAATGGGCTGCCCATGGATAGGGGGTGCCACCTGCTCTGCCAGTAGCACTCGCTCTGTGTCCCTGTGTTCTTGTGCGTGCAGCCGAAGTGCTTGGCTGGCAGGCTTTGTAAAGCAGGTCATGCTCCAGTGTGAAAGGGTGGGGAGCCATCAAGAGATGGAGGGAGCTGGACATGGGGATGCAGCAAGAGGGGATATGCTAGATTGAGGTGCTCTTTTCCAGAGTTCTCCTGGGGAGATGAAGAGCACTGAGTAAGCACACAGCATCTCAGGAGCATTGCTAGCTCCTTGCAGCTGTTGGCGGGGGAGTCAGCCTCTTCCCCAGTTCACAAAGACTGATTCACCCAAGGTCACAAAGAGAAGGAGCTGGCAGAGCTCGAAGGAGATCCTGCTTCAGGCTGTGCCCATTAAGCCTCCTTGCTTCCTTTATACCCACCCATACGTCATATTCACTAACTATTGCTGGTGCTGAAGGGGGACATCTCTGCCATGCCAGTCTCTCAGCCCCAAAGACTCTGTGATAGTCTGTAGAGTGTGCAGGTGCCTGGAGTTTATGAGACCCTGAACTCCCTGTTCTTCTTTCTCTTTAGATGCTTTTATAATTCAGATGGTGACTTCCTGATAGGTAAGTGGATGCTTTGGCTTTTCATTCCCCCCACGAGGGTGCATGTGGGTTGCCACCTGCCTGCCTCTTTGTTCCTCCAGAACTTGGCCCCTATAGCCAGCTGCAAGRATTTGGAGAAGAGGATTGGCCTCACTCTTGCACCATCCAAATTCGATGGTTTGGCACCAGCTGAGCTGTTGGACTCATTCCATCTCTCTCATGCAACTCAGAGGGCAAAGGTCTATACCAGGACTCAACTTTGTTCTTGAAAAGTGACCCAGGTTCCTTGGCAAGATAGATGTTCAGAGATTTTTCTTAACGTTGCAGATTGGTATTGGACACACTGTGGAGGTTTTCTGGAAAACATAAGCCTTATGATTACTGAACAACTCRTAGCTAGATGCCTTCATTGCTTCAATCCAAGACTATCTGGCAAGGTAGCTTAGCTCCTGCATTCCCCCAGCCTTAGGCAACTGTGATAAGTGCCATGAAAAGTGTTGAGGTTGGCACATGAAATGTAGACATGCTGAAAGAAATTCTGACCAGTGTTAGAAGACTGAAAGCCTGTTTTTTTTTTCCTTGAATCTTTTTTGCCTGATGAGCAGAAATACCTTGGGCTCACYAGTAAAAAACACTTCTCCCATAAAATAACTATTTATCTGTACTTGTTCACCTCTCACCACCGTGAGGCAAAAGCACTAGGACAGGTTTTGCAGATCTGCTGGTTTGTCAAGTCAAAATGTGAGCTGTCCTGCACCATGGCAGTCACAGAAAATAATGTGGACGTAAGTGAAGCATTATTTCTACCTTCAGGCAGCAAAGAGAATTAGTTATTCCCAGACATCTCACACTACTGCAACATGACAAGGACAGGTACATGCGCTATTTTATGTGAAGATCATGAGATGGACAGCTATGGCCCCAAATATATCAAGTTCCATTTATCTAGGCTAAATGGCAAAAATGATTGCTCAAGACTGTGACTTCTAGCAAGGCATTCCCCTGGATGTGGAGAAACACCAGAGCTTCCGCTCCAGCACCCATAAGCTGTGTGGAGCAGTTGATCCACCAGTTAGTGGGGTCTGGCCCCAGAGGTCCAGGGCAGGACCACACTGTAGATGGGAGCGAGGCAAATTCTACAGCAAGAGAGCATGATGTGGGGGAGGGCTGGTCCTCATGCTCAGTGTGAAAGATGTGACAGGTCTGGGGGACATTTTTGCAGTGGAATGAAGGAGAGGAAGGCACCTGCTGTGATCAGAGAACCATGCAGTTGGTCTAAATGCCCTCTGCACAGTGCAGACACCTCTGCTGAAAGGCCATGCGTGACAGAGAGCAGGGAGCAGCTCTTCCTGACGCTGTGCTGCCCTAAAGTAGGGCAAAAAAGGCCCGCAGCACTTCCAGCAGGTGCTGCCTGGGGGCCTGTTGCCCTCCAGGCAGAAGGAAGATGACATTCAAGCTGCCGCTTCCAGCGCTGAAACCCCGGCCAGAAACCCTTTGCCCATGCATCTGTCACTTCAATTGCCTTTACCCACGTTTTGTCTCCACAGTGCCTCAGCAGGGGAAACTGCTCATCACAACCGAGTTTGGGAAGCTGCTAGTGGAGCCCAATGAGATCTGCGTAATCCAGGTGAGGGCACAGACTGACCGCGGAGCAAACTTTAAACAGCCTTTGGTGAGCTCTGAGAGCTGGATAAATGCAGCTCTGAGGCGATGTKAGAGCTGCCTGCTTAGGTCAGTCTCTGCACCCAGCTCGCAAAGCCGCAGCGTTTCTAGCTCCTGCATGCAGCTCTCCTTGATTTGTCCGTCAGCAAAGTTCTGAAACAATCTTGGTATTTGCTTTTTCTCTTTACTCCAGCARGGAATGCGTTTCAGTGTGGAGGTGTTTGGCGAGACCAGAGGCTACATCCTGGAGGTGTACGGTGCACACTTTGAGCTGCCTGACCTGGGACCCATCGGTAACGATCTCCCATCAGACCTACTGTGAATTTCACAGGGATAGAGTGAGGATCTTCAAGCCAAAAACTGAAAAAAAATGTGATGGTTCAGTCATCCCTATATTCCCCTGGGGCYGAAGGGACCATTTTTTTTCCACCACCTTTTCCGCTTTCTCTCTCCCTTCTAGGATGGGAGTCCCGGTCTGCTGGCTCTGAACCTGCTCATACCAAAAGAAACTCCAAAAGCCTATCATTGGTGCTTCTCATTTGTTGATAGGGCATAATCTGAAGTAATTGGAGAGCATTTACACAGAAAAAGGAAAGGCAGAGTTCAGAGGCAMCATTCTCAAACCTCCATTTTAGAATTTATCAAGTGTTTTTTCCCCGCTTTTGCTAATAGCCTTCTCAGAACATCATTGCTCCAATGGCTGGACTGTGCTTTCTAACCCACAGCCTGAGTCATGGTGCAATGGGAAAGCCACGTAAAATGCCAGAAAAAAATGCCCGCATGTGTGCACAAGCCAGTGTCAGCCTGTGCAACCTGAGAAACTTGCTGCTGGCCACAGAGGGACCATACCTAATTAAAGCATGTAAACACCCAATCATGAACCACAATGGTGTATGAAATTTTCTTTTCTGGAAGAGAACTTGAAAAAAATGGTGAACTAGCTGTACTGGGAAAACTATGTTGTTTTCCTTTATCTTCTCCTCTACTGTAAAAAAAAAAATATGGAGGAAGGGCGAGGGAAGTGTCAGCTACTGTTCCYCCTGGAAAATTAGAGATCAATAAAATGAGCAGCATAGGACTCAGATCAGCAACACATTCACATCTCCRTGGTTGGTGCTGGCAGAATGAATCTGCTCTCAATGAGCACAGGTCTAACTCCCTCATAAATCACAGCTCCTCTCTGCCAGCAGCTTTCCCTTCTGCGCACTGTCACAGATGATTGGGAAGAGACCGTCTCTTGCTGCCACGGCAGAGGTATTGCAACAGGGAAAGGCACCTGAGCTTCCTCTGAAGCTGTCCCAGCCTCACAGCCACCACTTCCTAGCCAACACTGAAGTGTTTGAGGTTTTCTCACCTTCCTCATCCTCAAAATACTTGTCCCCATACATCTCTTGCTGAGAAAATACCTCATATTACATTGACCTGGTTACTGCTACTAACATAGTCTTGATGCAGTTTCACTTCTCTTATAACAGCTAAAGTAACTACATCATTAACTAATATTTCTTCACTTTTAGACGAGTGTTTTGGGGAGGGTGTTTTTTTTTTTCTCATTTCTATTTCTTTTTCCCCAGATTGGGTTTGTTTTGTAGCCCTCAGTGAGATCTAAAAAACTGGCCATGCTTGAAGGAAATTGAATAAATATCATATGTGTCCTGGTCGAAGAGTGCTCTCTACTTCCACACTGAGTCAATGGTGATTTTTCAGCAGCTTTCCCTTTAGCAAGCTGAGGTACCTTCTCTTCACCCAGTTGTTACATTCTGTGCCTCTCCACTTGATTACTGATATTGTTACACCCACCTATTTGTAAGAAGTTTTCCCATTAGCTAGTTTTTTAGGCACCCTTGGAAAGTGATTTTTCTTTCTTTCTTTTTTTTTTTTCCCCTGTCTCCACAAGTCAGGAATCTATTATAACATTTACTTTCTAGAGAAAAGAAAATGAATGCACTTGCCTGTAAAACCTTTCCAGGGGCTGGTCATTATGAGAGCTCCTCTTCTCACCACCTACCCATCTTCCCCTCAGAGAGCAAGATCCTTTGTATTTCGTTCTTACTTTATTCTGASTTCACTTTCTACTTGAAAAATGGCAGCTGGAGGAAAGAACTGACTGTTAAACCTYAGCAGCAGGTAGTAACGTCTTGTATTTTTATCCCAGAAATTCAAAGCACTTTGTAACAATAATACTAATGAGAAGAAGAATGCTTTAGCACCCATATGGTGCTTTGCACTTTGAAATGCACTCCTTGCACTAACCAGCCCCACAATATGACTGGACTCTGTATCACCAGCCCTTATTTTATTACTTTCTTCTAAGTATACACCCTCATGACATATCTCACAACTTCTCCATGGCTAAATGTCCAACCAGCAGGTTGTCCAGGAAGAGAGAACAATTCATCCCTCATTTTTTTGCTCAGTTCCCAATTGTTACACATCTTTAACTGAGGATGAACTATTAATCTTGTTCAGAGAGAAACAAGGGGACATTAGTCACATGAGGGGAAATGGTCTTAAATGCTAGGATGTATTACAATTACCTACTCGTAGGAGCAAAAGCACATTAATATTTTAGGTTTTGTAGTGGGCTGAGAACCAATGAGAAGGTCATTCAGAACACAGAAGGACACCCACAAAGCCAGGAAATTGTAACAGGCTCTCACTTCGTTAGCAGGCTGCCCAAAGATTTCATTTTTTTTTCTTTCTCTCCTAGGAGCCAATGGTCTGGCTAACCCTCGGGATTTCTTGGTGCCTGTTGCATGGTATGAGGATCGYCAAGTGCCAGGGGGCTACACAGTGATCAGCAAGTACCAGGGCAAGCTGTTTGCAGCCCAGCAGGTAAGTACATCAGGGAGGCCAGATGATCACAGAATCAGTAAGGTTGGAAGGGACCTCTGGAGATCATCTAGTCCAACCTCCCTGCTCAAGCAGGGTCACCTAGTGCATGGTAGACAGGGTTRCATCCAGGYRGGCCTTGAAGATCTCCAGAGAAGGAGACTCCACAACCTCTCTGGGCAACCTGTGCCAGTGCTCTRTCACTCYCACAGTGAAGAAATTCCCCCTCACATTCAGGCGGAACTTCCTGTGGTTCAGTTTCTGCCCATTGCCTCTTGTCCTGTCACATGGGACAACTGAAGAGTTTGTCCCTGTACCCTTGACACTCTCCCTTCAGGTACTTATGCACATTGATAAGATCCCCCCTCAGTCTGCTCTTCCCCAGACTAAACAGGCCCAGCTCTCGCAGCTGTTCCTCACAGGGCACATGCTCCAATACTCTCATCGTCTTTGTAGCTCTACACTGGACTCTCACCAGTAGSTCCATKTCTCTCTTGTACTGGGGAGCCCAGAACTGGACACAGTACTCAAGATGAGGCCTCACCAGGGCTGAGTAGAGGGGCAGGGTCACCTCCCTCGACCTGCTGGCAACACTCTTCCTAATGCACCCCAGGAGACCATTGGCCTTCCTGGCCACAAAGGGCACATATTGCTGGCTGATGGTCAACTTGTCATCCACCAGCACTCCCAGGTCYTTCTCTGCGGAGCTGCTCTCCAGAAGGTCAGCTCCCAGCTTCTACTGGTGCCTAGGGTTATTTCTCCCTAGGTTCAGGACTCTGCACTTGCCCTTGTTGAACCTCATGAGGTTCCTCTCCACCCAGCTCTCCAGCCTCTCCAGGTCTCTCTGAATGGCAGCACAGCCCTCAGGTGTGTCAGACGCTCTTCCCAGCTTGGTATCATCAGCAAACTTGCTGAGGAGGCACTCTGTCCCCTCATCCAGGTCGTTGATGAATAAGYTGAGCAGGATGGGACCCAGCACTGAGCCCTGGGTGACGCCACTAGCCACAGGCCTCCAGCTAGACTCCGTGACGCTGATGATGACCCTCTGAGCTCTGCCTTTCAGCCAGTTCTCAATCCACCTCAAACACTAAAGCACAGTGACTGGCAGAGCAYGACATAGGATATACAGCTGCACTGATTTGCAGTCTCAGCAACTGGCCTGGCCTGCTGCTGCTGAAGCTAATGGTCCAGCAGCACTGAGCCCTTGCCTTGTAGGCCTATTTATCTTTCCAGTTGTGGCGGATTGGTATGTAAAGATGTTTGTAAAAGCTTGATTGACCAAAAGACTTGCTCAAAGTCTTTGCCTCATGCTTTCCACGTCTTTCTAATGGTAAAGAGCAGTAGCTGGGGCTGCTGGGAAAACCGAGGGTTTCCTTACTAGAGAGCCAGTGTTGCAGTCAGCCTTGTTCATGCACAGTCAGCCTTTGGAGACTGAATCTGCTCCCCACCTCTAGAGCAAGAGGAAAATCTTGGTGAGGAAAACCATGTCCTCACAGCGGTGGGCTATGGCTAGGTGRCTTCATGCTCCATGCTGTCAGTGTGCTGCTTACCAGCACTAAATCTATTCTTAATTTGAGAAAGGGGAGTGCCCTGTACACATGCAACATGTTGGAGAGGCCTGTATGGTAATCTTCTGTCTCTGTTCTTATTGCTTTGATAGGATTTCTCYCCCTTCAATGTTGTAGCCTGGCATGGGAACTACACACCATACAAATACAATCTGGATAACTTTATGGTCATTAACGCTGTTGCTTTTGACCACGCGGTAAGTTCTGGAGCTGTGCAAAAAAGGGCAATGCTTTGTGAATACCATAGGATCAAAACTCGACCTGTGCTCCAAGGGCTCGTCACCTGTTAAATAATACATTGTCCTGTAAGGAATTGTGTGAAAGCCCTTGAGCTTGTTTCTCTGGGCCCAAACCAAGCTCTTGTGGGTTAATACACCCTCCTAAATAGACATAACTGGAGGTAAATCAGCTTATTAAATCACTTTATGCAGCTCAGCACAGAATTTCTGTGCCCTGAGGAAGGGCTGAATACTGAAGCCAACATACACCAAGTAACTCAGGTATCTCTGAGTTCTCAGTTTCTGAGACTTTTTGCTTCAGATTCTTGTTTTGATTTATCTCTTACAACTGTACAAATTCCTCCTCCTGGTTCCTGTGAGACCAGGACTGGAATCATTTTTGAAGAGCTGGCAGCTTTCAGTGCAATAATTTCTAGATCTCATGGAAAATAACAAAAGCCAAAATCAATGTGAGCAGCTCTCCTAAYGAGGAAACCAGCCCAGTGGGAGATGTGCCCGCAGCTACGCCATCTCTTGGCATTGCTTTTGCAAGGGGATGTGCAAGGAGACTGGAGCATTTCTAGTGAGACAACCAACAGAAAATGTTGTTCAAACTCCAGAAAAGCCTGCCAGGAAAAGGATAGTTTTGGAATCAAAGCCCAGAAAATCAGTTTACTGGGCTATAGACCTCAAAAATCCTTGAAGCAAGTCACAATTTCTTTGTACTTTCTTCACCCTGTTTGTAAACTAAGAGGGACTATGAGGCTAAATTCCTAAAGTAGGATACTCCTGTTCTCTGTAACATGCTAAGAAAAAGGTATTTCCACATAGAAGTGATGGAGACAATGCTCCTGGAACTGCAATATCTCACTTGAACACCCAGTAAGTCTCACTTGCTCTGTCTCTCAGCTTCCTCTTCTACTCAAGGAGGGATTAATTTTGACCCATTCGGAGGAGAAAAGGGAAGGAAAATAAAYGAACTTGAGACCCTCAGAAGGAAAAAATAGGGAAAGACCAAGGACTGTTATTACTGCACRTTGTTTGCTTTTTCATATCCTGACACTTCCTCACTTCCTCAGTTCAGCAGTATCTGGATCGGAAACAGGTGCCAAGCCCATCTGAAGATCTAACAGTCACCATCTCCCTGCAGATGCCTTCATTGGGCCCCCTTCCCAGTATAGCTCCAGGGCACAGGCATGCCAGGCTCCTGGCTGGTGCTGCTCTCCAGGCTGCATCTGTCCACAGAATCACAGCAGGATTGCCAAGSTTGGCAGGGACCTCTGGAGATCATCCAGTCCAACAACTCGGAGGAGGGTCAGTTAGAGCTGGTTGCTCAGGGCCGTGTCCAGATGGCTTACGAATATCTCCAAGGCTGGATATTCCACAATCTATCTGGGAAATCTGTTCCAGTGTTTGACCACCCTCACAGTAAATTTTTTTTCTTGTCTTTAAACAGAATTTTGCATGTTCTAGTTGGTCTCCCTTGCCTCTTGTCCTGACAGAGCTGGTATGGTGAGATCTTTCCACCATTTTTACCTCCTCTTCTCATGTCTGTGAATCTCAGTCTTCCAGCTGGCCTCTYCAATGTGGGAAGGAGAGAAGAGGAGCTGCAGCGTTAATTCTAGCATCCTCTTTAGGCAAGGAAGAGGAAGTAATTCAGATTGCAAGGCAGTCCCTCACGTGAGTTTGTGCCCTGGACTCTAAGGGAGTCCAGGCCAGGTGCAGGGAAGACTCTCTGAGGGCAGCCAAAGGAAAGGAAGAATCAACCAGTCTCATCTCTTGCCCCCATGTTCAGCATTGGATTGAGATGCTGAGTGTTCTCACACACAGTCACACATCTCACCCACACCATCAAGTGCAGGGTGTAAGAGGGTTTGGCAAAGGAGAGGCTGCAGTATTCATATTTACTGGCAAGATAATCTGAGTAGACAGTTCTGAGCCCCTCTCTGTTTCATGCTATTCACTTTTTTTTTTTTTTTCAGGATCCTTCTATTTTCACTGTCCTGACAGCCAAGTCTACCCGTCCTGGAGTGGCAGTTGCTGACTTTGTYATATTCCCCCCAAGATGGGGGGTAGCTAACAACACCTTCCGGCCACCCTACTACCACAGTACGTCTGCTGTTCATTGCTTTTGCCTGAGTATAGGCATGCAGAAAAAGCAAGCCCCTTTTTTATTTATTTATTTTTTTTATGAGGTTGCAGACARAAGAAGCTATTTGTTGCCCTTGGCACAGTTAAACTCAGTTTCTTGAAGTCAGTGAGTCCTCCTTGGAAAAGGAACAAAACTAAAGCCATTCCTATTTACAGCATCTTAGGAAAGCTGAGAGGTGATAGGCTGCTTGTGGCTGCATAGATGGCTGTGTCTATTCAAGGGGCTCCTGCAGAGATCAAATGCATATTAAATTTTGCATTGCACAAACATCAGAAATTGTCCTGTCATCTAGCCATTAATTTCTTAGTATCCCATTAGAATATGTAGATAAAGAGCAGAAGAAAGGAAAACACTACATCACAGGTGGAGAGAAGGACAGAGAGCCATAGAGTTGCCCAAGGACACTCACAGGGTGAGATCAGTTACAACAAAGGACTGCACTGGATTTCCTGAACCCTTACCCCACTCTGTCACCCGGTGTGTAGTGGTACACCTCAGTGCACTCATAGTTTTTCATGCTGTTTTAGCTTTGCCCACAAGAGTGAATATGTATAYGGAAGTGGTGATCCAAAAATTTCCCAAGCTGGTTTCTTACTGACCAACTCATTCTTCCTAAGCAATATTATGAGTGAGTCATTTGACACATCTTTACTATGGTAGGGGTGCTAGTAATGARGCTCTTACAGCCTGCTCCTCGTTCTAAATGCTCCAAGCACAGTACATGAGTRAGTTTGATGAAAAAATCCGTAACAACCCAGTCTTACATGAGATGCTGACAGTTTAAGATGAAAATTAATGATTGTTTGCATACATATATAGGGCAACTGTACTTTGAGCTAAATTAGATTTGTTGTTAAATATTTCAGATCCTGAATTGTACCTAATGAAGACTGAACTAGTGGTGAAAAGGCTGTATTTAACATAGCTACAGAAGTATGTCCTGATTTTGCAAAAACTGACCACTAAGCATAAAGTTGCCATATTGTTTAGTCACACCAGGTCTACCAAGGCTGAAAGACTGGGATGGCAGTTGTTAAAGGAGCACAACTTAATAAGAACTGGATGATTAGATTTAGTCATCCTTAGCCAACTTAGCAGTATATTACTCCATTGGTTTCAGTGGGCCTACTTACAGTACTTTTCCTCAGGGAAGGACATAATTTGGCTCCCTGTCATTGGACATACACTGGCTCTTGAGAACTAAGTAGATAATGGATGAATCTAAATCATAAGACACTAAAGTGCTTGGTTGAACTGGAGGTGGTAGAAAAATATGGAGCAAAACAATTTCACACCTAGGACTTAGGGCAGCAGACCAGGCTCTCCCGGTAGAGCGTTGGCTAGGCTGCAGCCTTTCACTTCTCCATTTTGTGCCTCAGTGCCTGTAACACAGAGATAATTATACTGAACTTCCTTTCCAGGGCCTTTAGAATTCAAATCAAAGCCTGAAAATATCAGGTCAGACTTTATGTAGTCTGTATGCAGTCTATATGTAAGTAGAGCTTACATAGCTCTAAGTACTAGGAAAAACACAGGCCTACCAACACCAGTGCATCTCTTCATTAGGGAGCTCCTGGTTTCTGAATCCGGATAATTAAGAGTAGAATAAAACCTGTATGTAGCCCAGCTTTACAAGCATTGCCTATTGGGTCACAGATGTCTCCTCTTGTGATACACTGCTTAGGCGCCTCCGTTCCATATACCGCCCACTCTATATACTGTGAGTTACAAGGAGCTTATGGTCCAGCTGTGATGCCTCCAAATCACACTGCATTGCAACTTCTTCTCTTCGCCTGCTCCCGCAGGGAACTGCATGAGCGAGTTCATGGGGCTCATCAGAGGCCACTATGAAGCAAAGGAAGAAGGCTTCCAGCCTGGAGGGGCCAGCTTACACAGCATGATGACTCCTCATGGGCCAGATGCTGACTGTTTCGAGAAGGCAAGCAAAGCCAAGCTGGAGCCTGAGAGGGTTGCAGAAGGGACTATGGTAAGAACCCAAGAAAGACAGTAAGATTTTGTGTACAACATGGTCTGCTGCCACTGTGCGACTCTGAAAGAAGAGTTTAGCTTCTTGCGGCTAAGATGGATAAGTAATCGAACCAAACTGTCCCAGTATTCACATCCCCTACTGATTAGTACTGATCAGTTCCCAGAAGCGTCCTTGGAGATATGGGACACCAGGCAGCTTTGATCATCTGCCTACATAAATTGATGCTTGAGCAGGGAGCTAGGAATTTTCATGCTGATTAAGTTAATTTTTGCCTTAGCCTATAAACAAATAAGTGAAATCCCTGAGTGTCCTCCTCTCCCTAGCCCCTGAAACATAATAATGACGATCATCAACCACCCTTGTGCCAGAGCTCTTGGAATAACATGGCTTTACTAAATGTGGAGGAAGTCCAAAATCACATCAGAGACCTAATTGATATCAGTGTTCCAATGCCAGCTCTCAAGAGCTTTCACAATCTCTGCTGGGAGTTGCTTTCTCCCCCTGGGTTGAGCAGGTTAGAAGAGCCACTTTGCCTGAATTCAAACTCTCTCTTTCTCCTGCCCTAATGTACCTTCCTTTTCCCAATAGGCCTTCATGTTTGAGTCTTCCTTCAGTTTGGCTGTTACCAAATGGGGCCTCAAGACCTCCAACCGCCTAGATAAAAATTACTACAAGTGCTGGGAACCTCTGAAAAGCCACTTCAATCCTAATTGCAAGTAAAGAAATTGTTGCTTGCAGTACAAATGAAGACAGGGAAATGCAGTATGCTTACATGTGCTGGAGTAGTCAACTCAGGCAAGTTCTCCAGCACATAATGGTAATTCCAGCAGCCATTGAGTCACTAAAAAGATCATGCCTATACAACTTGAAACACAGTAAAAAATACCACTATTATTAGTTTTCATGTATCCAATTAAAGCTTTTTGTGTGACACACCGAAGCTGAAATACTTGTATGGCTGTCACCGTGCCAAGTTGCTGTGAATGCTGTGCCTTGCACGGCTATGACAGTCAGTTCTGTTTCACAGGGATCTTCTGAAAATATGACATGAGGTGTCATCCACAGGATAGGTAACTAGAACTCAACAAAGCGTTATGCTGTCTGTAAGGGAAGAGCTTTCAAAGTAAGAGCTGAAGACTCTCCTAGACCTACCTTCCATCACAGCAAGGCATTTCAAACTGTTCTCTGTGAGTGGTTGCCAAGAAAATCCTTTATGGTTGGGACAGTATCCTGCAAACTGGAAGAGACTGGAGCACGCTAAGTGTTCCACTGCTGAGAGAATACTATCTTTTCAATCTCACATCCTAGGCATCTTTCTGCACTTTCTGTCAGCACTTCACAATTTTTCTCCCCAGTTACGTTCCAATTTGCACCTTAGTGAATGTGAAAGGGCTTGGCTGGCCAGCCCGAACCTGTGAAGGTTCCTGTGAAGGTACCTGGAAGAAAAGTTGAGTGCAGACAACTTTATGGAGTACCTCAAAAATCATTGGTAAAATATTCAAGCAACTTACTCTTTGTACATGGGGATTTCAAACCACTCTCCTATTTCACTGGGTGGAGGCAGAAAGTGAAGCCCTCAGCATGCTAGGCACCAGGTGCACAACCCAGCAATCCCAATCCTCAAGCCCGTTCTGTATCCACATACTACTTTGTTGTCATGTCAAAATTAGGATTTGAAGGATTCAAGTTAAGTAAGACAGCAAAGGTAAATGTTGCTGTCAAGCCATTTGTCTCATTTACGTACGTACTGAACTATCCAGTTTGTTTATGACACATTTATCTTCTGTATGGATCTGATTTCTCCTAATGAGCCCACCAAGACTAAAGAGAAGTTTGGGCAACAGTCTAGAATATGAAATGGATAAGTTTGGTGCCATCAGGATCTAAGCTTTTTGCTCCTGAAGAGAAATAAACTCTAGTTTTACCAAAAAGGGAGAAAATTTGCAGCTGGGACACCTGAGTTCAGTCAGACATGTCCATAGTGGATTTGGACCTGCACCAGATTCATGGGGGATAAAAAAGCATTGGCTTTCAGCTAAATATTACATTATAAAATCCACAGGGARGTATTTACTTTAAAATAACCAACTTAGAAGACCACATTCAGGAAAATCAATTTGCCAAAAAAGTTGATCTTATTAGACTGATCCAGGCATAAATGCTTTACCGGCACAAGGGGGAAAACTTGTTTTTGGTTTGGAATGTAAATTATTATCCAATGATATGCATGCTTGAGTCTCCCTTGCTACAGACTCACTGAAGTAGACATGGGTTGTAATATACCAGTCAAGGGTAAAGTTCTACGAGGCACAATCAATTTTTTGTCCTCACACCCGATTTCTGAACAGAAAAATCTCTTTGATTCCTCTAAGGACTTAGTCCTACTGCCTCAAACCAACCCCACCTCCAGGAGTGTGATATGCTCCTTTCAAAAAACAGCTTGGAGAATTCTGCAAATAACAACAGAGAAAAGTAGGGCAGCCTTTCTCCAGGCACCATGCTCAGATCTGCAGGGACATAGCATCAGACACTTTTATCTGCAAAGGAAAGGGCTGTGGCAGGTGCAGTGAGCCAATCAAAGGCTGACCTAAAAGACTGGAGGCGCTGTACTCACCTACAATCCACCCTGAACAATTTGTTCAACTGGCCTGAAACAAATAGAGCTGCAAGGGAGAATTTACACGTGTGGCAACTTAAGCTCCAATTAGCTAAGGAAATGGGTCCTGGGAGATCAAATTAGTTTGTGGCAGCAGGAAGATAGTTAATTTAGCATGCTCAGACAAGCAATTATTTCTTTCCCTAAATACCACTTTCTCCATGCATTGCTGCCTCTCTCTGCATTGACTCACAGTCTTATCCTGTACATTTGTGCCAGTTTTTTAGAAGCAGTTCTGCAAAGAGAATAATCCGGGTTTGTCTTAGTTAAGCTAGCAGAAGAACTAATCGCAGACAGGCCCAAAAGGGTTGCTGAGAACACATATGGAACTGCAAATGCAGGGCACAGCCTCGAACAGCTGCTGTATGCAGAATTAGTGCCAAGCCTGCCACTGCCTGAACATTTCATGACTCAGACAGAAAAAGGGAAAACTACATTAATTCACTTTCACTGAAGAGGACTGCAAATGTCCAATCTTTACACCCTAATCATGCCAGAAAGGAACTTATCGGAGCTGTTTTTGCTTACTTCACTATCAGAAACATAGATGGTTTTCACTGCACACAAAGGGAAGTTTTCAACTTTTGCATAGAAGTACCATGGCTTGACCCTGACCTCAAGATTTGGAAAGAATACTCCTCTTTACAATGTCTGACAAATGAGGAAAAGGTTTTGTTGTCGAGATCATGATGGCACCTAGAGGCCAAATGAAAATTCAAGTCTGAATTAAAATCTTTCCTTCGCACTCAAGTTTCACTCCTTTGACAATAATGATACCATAGAACCCTCCTAAACCAGTTATCCTGGAGAGAAATGACTGATATAAAATTTGCAGACAAGACACCTTTGCAGACACAAAGTTCAGATGTACATGAAAAGCTCACATGGTGAGCTTTTAATCATGCCCCATTTCCAGAAGTAAAATGGAATTCTCCTAGACCATAAAGGAATGTCAGATCTTTTTACTTTTTGTTCTGCACTCACAGGAATCGGAGAAGTAGCAGAAGTGYTATTAATCAGATATAAAATGACAATGTTCAGCTGCRTCAATCTCATACAGTAATTTTATCCAGAAGTTTATTACAATAAAATACAAGCTTAAATTCTATGTTTGTTTACTAGGGAAAAGAAAAATTAACTCAACTTATTGGAAGCTGGCAGGCAGGCTCCTAAACAATTATTGAAAATATACCACAGAGGTTCCCTATTATTTGATTAAGGCAAGCTACAAAGTCAAACTCACACCAGGAAGAAATACCTAGTACTCAAGCAACACGGTTCTTTTGGAATCAGCCTTATACTCACTGAACATTTTAGCCTATGAATTTTAAACTTCAGCCCAAGCTGTTCTTCATCAGTRGCAACTTCCACAGTCTAAAAGGAGCCTCTCTATGTAGACCCAAAGGAATAAATTGTTGAGTTCAGGACAGCCTCTATTTATCTACATTAGATATTAATCTTTTGTACTGTTGCACCTCCTGTAACTTTTAAAGATATACAACAACAAAGGGGTAATTCAGATTTATTCTTAGGAAGCAGAAATGTCAGTATATACTGAATCTTATTTATTTTATTTGTGTCTCAATAGCAGTGCTGCTTGATTCCAGCACTGATTCCAGGAACTTAAAAAAGACTGAGTGGCCGCTTGTATTTACCTTCTTGGATAAGCTTCTCTCTACGATCCTGTGGAAGAAATAAAAAATGTTCATCATTACTCTATGAAAGACGACACTTCAATCAGCCTAGGATAATAGAAAAGCAACTCAAATATTCAGCATTGAAGAGAATAAGATGGCACCACAAAAGCACAGATCCCGACAGCCATTGCGGTTAAAAAGTAAAAAAACAAMACCAAAACAAAATAAAAAAATTCCAAGACATATAGCTTCACCAATCAGCTAGGAAAGTGGTGCTCTGATTGGTCTCTTTGCACATTTATCCCTTCTCACAGACCAGCAAGGTCCAACTCCTGTGACGTATTTTTCACCAAACTAATTATGTCCTAGTTAATTTATACAGTAGTTTCTACCTCCTCCTCCTGAGAGAGTAATCTACAGTTTAAGAAGTTTCTTCACAATGAAATCTTTCATAACTTGCCTAAATGTTCCTTTGTTCCCATTTACCCTATTTGTATCTCACTCTGCAATCATGTGCCATTCTACTGATAGGTAGAGTGACAGTATCTAAAACTTGAAGACATTGTCAAGATCCCTTCTGCTGGACAAAACCAGAAAAAAAAATCTACTTAAGATTAAGTCTGAGCAATTTAAATTTATCTTCTACTTCCTCAAGCCACACAACAGTCAYTTCTTAAAGAAAAGAATGTAATAACCACCTTGCTTTATATAATAYTGGAAAACAGACAACTCCCCCAGAACATCAGTAAGGGAACTGGAATAAGGAAAAGGAATTGTCTTGTAGATTGCATCAAAGATTTCAGCTTAAATATTCCAAGGCAAGTATGTCTAGATTTCACTTTCATTCAAATTTATTTTCAAGCAATTATATGCTAAACCACCCAAGTGACAAAAAAATAGCATGACAAAAATATTACAGAGATGCTAATTTTTGAAGATATTTATGTCAACATGTTCTTTAAGTTTCCCAAAATCTGTATTTTGGATTTATTCTAGAAAACAGCATTTCTTACAAATATTTTATTGATTTTAGCTGATGTTTGTACTTTCTGGTCTATGATTTGATCTGAAAACAGTTTTTTTTTTTGCAATAGAGGGAAATAAAACTGTTTGACAACAGTCGCAAATTCAGTAGTAAAAACAGCTATTGCCTGCCAGTCAGCTATCATTTTCTCACATATATATCTGAGCATTTTAAGAATGATTTACCAGTGCTTGGACTACCACGCTTACATTTCAGGAGCCAGAAGAAAAGCAGAATAAACCTTTCAAAAGCATAAAAATTCAAGTGAGATCAGGAATGGGAATTGGGGTTAGTTCTCCTCCTTATCTACTTCACAAGACTGGAGAATGGTCACAACGATCTTGTCAGCCTGTGATCCATAAGATGTCTATTTATTTACTAGAAAATACAGCTACTGCATGTCAACAGCTGGAAATAATAGCCTGTTATCGTTCACTTTCATAGTGCTGGGGAGAACTTTAATACAGTCAAACAGCCTAATCAGGCAGATTGACTGGATATATAT
The DNA here is from genome assembly GCF_003343005.1 of Rhea americana. NCBI lineage: Eukaryota > Metazoa > Chordata > Aves > Rheiformes > Rheidae > Rhea > Rhea americana. Next base: position 3,165,079 of record NW_028187111.1, read on the forward strand.
TTGTGGATACAATGCAGGACACTTGGTACAGCTGGACTCTGCAAGTAACCATAAAGCGGTAAGCTCAGCACTAGTCTTCCTCTCCTCACTGCTCTCCTGGGATTAAGCATCGTTAAGGACCAAGGGTCTCTTGCTAACTCAGTCTCTAGGCAGAGCTCTGTTTTACGGCTTGGCCTTCATGAAGGCTCAGTTTCGCGAACACACTCACCCTGTCCGTCTTAAAGACGTATATCCAGAAGAGGATGGGCCCTATGGCATACAGGGCCCCCAGGAAGGACGTCTTGGGCGTGGGGCGGAAGGTCGGGTACACGTTCTGCGTCCTCGCGTAGGCCCAGCGGATCAAGGCCGGGTCTTCCTGGGGGGCGAGAGAAAGCGGCAGTGAGCCCCCCACCCCCGCCGCTGCCGCGCAGGGGCCCGGCCCCGGCCCCCGACGGCCGCGCAGGCCCCGGGCAGCCCCGCCGCCGTTCGGGCGCCAAGGTCGCCGGGAGGGCAGCGCCGCCAGCGCACTCACGATAACGGCCGGCCGGTGCGGGTCGTTGAGCTGCAGCTGGTATTGCCGCTTGAGCTGGGCGCGGATGGCCAGGCGCTCCGCCTCGGCGCGCCGCTTCTCCGGCGACGCGTCATACGTGGCGGGGTCGAGCTCGGCCGGCAGCGAGACGTAGCGGTTGGACCCGTACGCCTCGGCCGCCGACCCGCCCGCCGGCCTCGCCGCC
>NW_028187111.1:3165922-3216958 GCF_003343005.1 Rhea americana
GCCGCCGCGCAGGGGGCGCCGCTGAGGCGATAGCGGGGCCGCCCCGGCGGGGCACGTCCCGCCGCCCGGCAGAGGCGAGCCAGGCTGGTCTCGAGTCCGTTGGGTCGAGAGACAGCGTGTCCCCGCCCGGCTCGCAGCTCTTGGAGGGGGAGGGCAGATAGTTCCCGGAGGCCGCGGTTACTGGCGGCCGTTGGCGGCGGCCGTTAGAGAGCAGGGCTGCGGGGCACGCGGCCGACCATTAGGGCCTGCAGGGAGAGCACGGTATGTGGGGTTACCTGGCTCTGGGTCGTAGGTGCTGCCATCCGCTGTTTTCGGCTCCTTGGACGTCTCCACGTTTGGGTGGCTGCAGAAGGTCGTTTGACATTGACAAGCTTTTGCGACTCTCATTTCACACCTCAGAGCCGAGGAACTCAACCGTTCCTAGCACTCGACTCCCAGCCTTGCAAAATTTATTCTTAAAGGTAGGTAGGTAACCCAAGTTTCTGCAATGGGGAAGAAGAGCTGCAGACAGGAGATTGTGATTTTCTGCAGCCASGTGAGAAACAAGGAACCCCCCTCGACCAGAACCCAGGCAGGGCTGTGCAGTGACCCACGGGAATGTGCTCTGTTTTGGCGTTGCATGTCGATCTGTGATGTGGGGTTATGAACAGTCATCTTGTGAAAAACCTCAGATGGCAGGTGGGAAACAGCTGCTAGTGCGGCTTCTAGGTGTGCCATTTCTCTTAGCGGTTTTATATCTGTAAGTACTTTCAGTTTCATACTCTGAGCTCTTGTTGAAGGAATTGAGTTTTCATTATTATGTTGGACAGCACCTACAGCTCCTGCAAAAATAATCCTATGGGAATTGGAAATACACAGAGCCAGTCAGGGAGACAGGAGCACAAAGATTAGCGGAGAACAGGAACTTCTCTGAATCCAGCAGAGGCTGGTACAGATGTAATCCTTTTCTCCTGTGATAGCTCTCAGGAGACTCGCAAGAACTGATTGATTCTTTGTTGACAACAGTCTCAGCAGGTTGAAAGGACTCTGTCCTCCCCTCTGAAAAAGGAACTTCTGCCGCAGAGTTGAGATGTGAGAAATGTGCTGGTATAGTTATTGTATGCCCAAGCACAAATTCAGGCAATGTTCTATGTTTCACAGCAGTACACTATGCACATTTAAGCAAAATACTCAGGTTCTCAAAAGTTACATCTTAAGCAGGATGAAAGTTGCAAAATATCACTGTCACTGATTTTCATCTTCAAATCATCTCTTTAAGCAAGGCCAAGCTGCTTAGATATGCTGCCAGATAACCTTCAAAATTATCTTGTGATGACTCACTGCTCTGATAAACTTTATTGACAGGTTCACAAATCAATGTCTGCTGATTAACACAAGGTGAAGAAAGCAMGGTCTGTCCTGTAAGTTTTCACTTTAGAAGTTTCTGTTTTGGCAGTATTACGAGCTTTTTCTTCTGCAGAGGTGTGAAAGCTATATGCAAATTGTGTTTCTGGAATTAAACTTGTCAGTTTTTCTTCTTTATGTATACAGAAAGAAGCAATGATAGTAGTTACGCTGATTGGAACCAAGTAAGGTTATGGCTGTATATATATCTTTATGATGTCATTTACACTGGGGTGACTGTACAGACGCAGGTAATGTTGGATGAGAGATTACAGCTTGCTCCTGAGTACACACAAAATAATATTGCTGACTTTATTTAAGAGGCTGTATTTTGACACCACAGTAATAGGGCAGAAGCTTGCCTCATACTATATGATTTCACTCTTTTTTTTTTTACCTGAGCACTTGGAAAAATAGATGATCTCCTCTTGGTCTGAGCAGCTAATTAGGAGTTGAGCTTTGGGACTTGCTTCCAACAGGAAGAAATATGAGTTGAATGTTTCTTCAGTTTCTGTATCTTGAGTATACTGGCACAGCAGGATGTACTTTTCTGTCTCTCAAATAGAARCCTGCAGTCTTCCCAGAAGCTTCCTCTCAGTGTTTCTGTGGCTTTTCTGTCTTCATTTTCTTCACAAACACATAGGTGCAAATCCAAGTGAGAATTTCAGCTGCTTAATTTGCAGTCAGCTCCCAAGGAAGTATTTCATACATGCCCAGTTCTGTTGTTTCCTAGGGCTTTCAGCATTGCCAGTGCTTTGGGCAGTGTCTTCTATTACATGAACAAATTTTCTCCCTTTACTTTCCCATTTCATGACATCACAGAATCACAGAATGGGTGAAGTTGGAAGGGACCTCTGGAGATCATCTAGTCCAACCCCCCTGCTCAAGCAGGATCACCTAGAGCACACTGCCCAGGATTGTGTCCAGGTGGCTTTTGAATATCTCCAGAGAAGGAGACTCCACAACCTCTCTGGGCAACCTGTGCCAGTGCTCTGTCACTCTCACAGTAAAGAAGTTCTTCCTTATATTCAGACRGAACTTCCTGTGTCTGAGTTTGTGCCCATTGCCTCTTGTCCTGTCACATGCGCACCACTGAAAAGAGTCTGGCCCCATCCTGTTGACACCTCCCCTTAAGGTATTTGTAGATATTGATAAGATCCCCCCCTCAATCTTCTTGAGGCTAAACAGGCCCAGCTCTCACAGCCATTCCTCTTAGGGCAGATGCTGCACTCTTCTGATCATCCTTGTAGCTCTGTGCTGGACTCTCTCCAGTAGGTCTATGTCTTTCTTGAACTGGGAAGCCCAGAACTGGACACAGTACTCAAGATGAGGCCTCACCAGGGCTGAGTAGAGGGGCAGGATCACCTCCCTCAACCTGCTGGCAAAACTCTTCCTAATGCATCCAAGGAGACCATTGGCCTTTGTGGCCACAAGGGCACATTGCTGGCTGATGGTCAACTGGGCATCCACCAGCACTCCCAGGTCCTTCTCTGCRGAGCTGCTTTCCAGTCGATCAGCCCCCAGCCTGTACTGGTGCATGCRCTTATTCCTCCCTAGGTGCAGGACCCTGCACTTTACCGTTGTTGTACTTCATGAGGTTCCTCTCCACCCARCTCTCCAGCCTGTCCAGGTCTCTCTGAATGGCAGCACAGCCCTCAGGTRTATCAGCCACTCCTCCCAGCTTGGTATCATCAGCAAACTTGCTGAGGAGGCACTCAGTCCCCTCATCCAGRTCATTGATGAATAAGTTGAAGAGGATGGGATCCAGTACTGAGCCCTGGGTGACGCCACTAGCCACAGGCCTCCAGCTAGACTCCGTGCCTCTRATGACGATCCTCTGAGCTCTGCCTTTAAGCCAGTTCTCAATCCACTTCACTGTCCACTYGTCTAACCCACACTTCCTGAGCTTGCCTACAAGGATGTTATGGGAGACAGTGTCAGAAGCCTTGCTGAAGTCAAGGTASACAACATCCACTGCTCTCCCCTTATCTCCCCAGCCAGTCATTCCATCACAGAAGGCTATCAGATTGGTGAAGCAGGGTTTCCACTTGGTGAATCTATGTTGGCTATTCCTGATCACCTTCTTTTCCTCCATATGTCTGGAGATGACATCCAGAATGAGCTGTTCCATCASCTTTCCAGGGATGGAGGTGAAACTGACTGGCCTGTAGTTTCCTGGGTCTTCCTCCTTGCTCTTTTTGAATGCTGGAGTAATATTGGCTTTGTCCCAGTCCTCAGGCACCTCTCCAGTTCTCCATGACCTTTCAAAGATGRTGGAGAGTGGCCTAGCAACAACATCCACCAGCTCCAACTCGTGGGTGTATCCAAACAGAGCCCATGAATTAGTGGATGTCAAGTTTGCCTGAAAGGACTCTAACCCCATCCTCCTCGACCAAAGGAAAGTCTTTCTTTCTCCAGACTTTCTCTCTTGTCTGCGGGCCCTGGGATTCCTGAGGGTTGTCCTTAGCAGTGAAGACTGCAGCAAAGAAGGTGTTCAGTAACTTTGCCTTCTCTATATCCTTTGTCCCCAGGCAGCCACCCCATTCAGCAGCAAGCCCACATTTTCCCTAGTCTTCCTCTTGCTATTGATWACAGGACCATTTAATGAGCTCCATGATTATCTCTAGCTTCATGATCATCTCTCTTCATAACTGACATGTATGTTGGCATGTATGTATAGCAGCAGCACTGCTGTATGGCACTCCTGTGGTACTTCTTAYCTCTAAGGGTTCCCGAACACTTTGCAGCCTGTGTTGCCTTGCCAGTGCAGTTTTTTACACTGGCATTTAAAGCTGTTCCTCTCTGCTCTGCRTCGTTTCGGAGTAACTGGGCACTTGCAGTCTTGGAACAATGGGAATCCTGGCAGGAATGGCAGTGCAGGTTACAGCTAGGAAGGAAGATTAGCATACTGGAAGATTAGCTGCTCCTGTGGGAAATAGTGGGTATTTTTTCCCTCTGCTGCATCACAGAGTAGAATAGTAGGCTTCTGTCCCTGCAGATCTCCCAAAGGACTCCTGAATAACCAGACGCATTTCCTCCATTCTGTTGGCTCCTGAGGTCTGTAATAATGTGGGACAGTTCCCATGGACAAGAGTAAAGATGATCTTACGATGAAGTCACTTGGCAAAGGCAGTGGGTTGAGTTCCCAGCTTTGTTACAGACATTATGTGATCTTATCACATAGTACGGGTGCAAGCTGTGCCTTCTCCCTCTCTCCAGAGCTCACAGCTGTAAGTTTGCATGCTTGGCATGCAAGCAATGCTGATTTAATTCTACTGGGAGAAAAACAGAAGGTGAAAAGCTACATTTCCATTAACAGTGTAATGTACTGTATTAGAAAATGGAACCACCAGCCGCTATGCTGAAAACGCCTTTTCATTTTATCTGTAATCACTAACTTATCCTCTCCCAAAGGATCAAGTTCCTTACAAGGAGCCTTTCTTCCGAGGTGCCACTTGTTTCATGGGGTAAGAAAATAACTAAAAAGAAGATAACTAAATCACTCCTAGAGATGCATGTTCTCTGATTTAAAGCCTCTGCATTGCAATTTGCCGTAGTCATTCTTCCTGATGTGATATTGTGCATTTTCTGTGTTTGAYAGCAGACATGTCTTTAACTTTCAAATATCATCCTTCAGCCAAAGCCCAAATTATCAATGGTAAGGGTCTAAAACTTGCATAATGCAGTGCAAGACAAAGAGGAAATACTGCAGTCAAAACGCTTAACAGAAATCAGTGATAGTTTTTTTTTTGTTGTTGGGTTTTGTTTGTTTGTTTGTTTGTTTTTCTCCTGGCTGACAGGAACTGCTCTGCATAGCGGAAGCTGCTACAGCAACAGACTGGACTCCAGCCAGTCCCTGAGCAGACCTGCTGTATTATCCAGTCATTCTGGGTCACCCCATGGCAGATTCAAAATACAGCCTGCTACTGCAAACCATCTTAGAAAAAAGCATTTTGCAAGAAAGAACAAGGCCTATCTTATCCCTCTCTTTGCCAGCCAGTGCACAGCTTTGCATCTCTAGCGCAGCATCACTTTTGGGGCATCACTGTAGTGCTGCTGCCAGCCTGCAACCTGCACTTAGCCCAGGTACAGCTACTGGGATGTCTTGCAATACACAGCAGCTTTCCTGCAGAGTGGTTGCAAGTCTTTTAAGCCCTATGCTCCCAACAAAATCTCTGTAAGTACTGGATTGTTGCAATGCTTTCTGAAACAGGGCAGCTCAAGCACAAGTCTGGGAAGTGGGCCTGCAGCATGATACAAGCAACATGCAGGACAAGATAAATCCTGCTGCAAACCTATATATTAGGGAGAAGGGACGGCAAAACTAATTAAGGTCCTGCCCACAAGGCTAGCGAAAAGATCTGTGGGTGCCCAAYACTGTTCCTAGAAATACAATCATATGCCAGCTAAAATGCAACTGACTGATTAGTAATCCAAAAAAACAACTGTATTGGATGTGGTCACAAATTTTATTGAGAGCCAGAAGGGTGGCAAAAAGGATACAACCCAGAGCAGGTACTAGGATATAATTTGAAAAGGCAGTTTTATAAAAAGAGCTAAAGGAATTTTCGTCCCTTTCCTCAGCTTCCCCTCTATCCCTTCAGTTTATATTGTCCAGAGAGAAGCAGAGGGTGTTCAGGGGGAGCCTGTCCTTCTCCCCATTGCTCAGATCACTGCCACCCTTGATCCTCCTCAAAATCAGATATTATTTCAACCCTTCAGCACTGATGTCACTTTGACTTCAGTGCAAACTCTACCACATTTGTTTTTAAGCATTAGTTCTTAGCTGTGTGATTAGTAACCTTTCTCTAAATAAAATAAATACAGCTCTGTCTCTCAGGGTTACTTGAAAACCTTGAAAATGTGACACCAGGACAGTGTGACTAAAGGCATGGCTTCGTGTTACATCTAGTCTAAATCTAATGGTGATCCTGCTATTCCACTGTGTTGGATTGCATTTGGATAGCAATGGATAGCAAATGCATATCTGCAGAATGACTCAGATCAGTTGCCTTATCCAGTGAAAAACTAGTCTTCAGGGGTTTTCTTTTTTGGAAGTCTTTCTAGTGGCTCATCAAAATAGCCAAAATTTCTATGCAGCTACATGCTCAGTTAAGCCAATCTAGTGTAGAGTTCTTGTATCCTCTCTGTCAGCACAAGCTGATCCTGAGGATCAGCTAACCTTTGTTCATGGTGGTTTTTCAGCCAGATCATGAAACTCATTTAACTCTCCTTTTGGCTGCACAGTAGCTTGTGTTGACCTAAGACAAGCAGCAGGAATGTACAGCAGACACTAGTGAGAGCGGGCCTCTAGCCCTGAACTAGAGTAAGCTGATCATAAAGGACATGCTGGTAGGTTCAAGCAATGAGACTTAAAATATAAGATCCAACATGTTTTTTTTTTTTTTTTTTGCTTTTTAATCAGGACTATTGGTTACTGACTGTTTGAGGTTGGCAGTATTGAACCAACCTGAGAATTTGCATGTGAAAATGCCTTTGAAGGCATCATCTGTTTTCTTTGTGATCAGAGGTATCTAAATTGAGTGAATCAATCAGGAAAATTAATCTTTGTCTGGAACACACCTTCACTRTTCAGTCTGAAACACACTTGGAATTCCCAGATTGTTCTGATCCAAATTAGAAATCTGAAATCAGAGACATTTCTATGCAAACTGTTTTGTTGAAGCTGCATGTACCTTTCAGCTTGAGTTTTAAGCAACCCAAGATAATAACATTAATTTTAGACCTATGTGATTTTGTCAGTAGCTTTTCAGTCGTGTTTCAAAACATATACAGATTAAATTTATTCAATGATATATAGAACAATCCTCTCTTTTCAGAATGGCCAGGGTAAGTGGTTTGGTGTTTCAAGTGAATGAAAGGAAAATAAACCAAACTAAAGACCTGARTTCCTATCTGCAGGATGATTGTGCGTGACACTTTCTCAGAAGAGACAGGATAAATCTATTGTTATCTCCAAAAATACTTGTGTCTGTCAAACGTAGGCTGAGTGCTAATGGTTGCCTCATTTGCATTAGTTGTCAGATAGAGTCAAAATGTTGCGGGGCTCTGTTTTGAATTCTCACTGTTCTTTTTCAAAGAAAGCAAGTGAAAAATGGGGCAGAAACTGGCAAGATCACTCATATCACAGGAATGTTTCTGAACAAAGTTCCTTGCTTCTAATTCCTACCAGTAATGGACAAGAAGGGTCATTTGATTCCTGCTCCAATTCCATATGGATGAATGGATTCTGATGTGTATATTTCCCACCTTCTCCTGAGGAGAATCAGTATCGGCCATCCACTTGCACAAATAAATCCATGATAAAAAGTGTACTTGAATAAGAAGGGAAGCAGTGTAAAAGGTATTAGGATGCAGCTTGTCTARGCTCAAATCAAGTGTCTGTAATTGTAAATGTATAGCTATATTAATAAATTGTCTAGATAAATGTAATTCCAGATAAACGTAATTCATTCTGTGTTAAGAACTGAAGTCTCTAGTATCTTTATCTTACAATTGTTTAAGGAAAAGCTGGCGCACAAAGGAAGGAGTTAATGTGGTTAGGAGAGTTATGAATAGTTCAATTGTTATTACAGCCAGCAGGCCACCTATAAATGTATATCAAATGTTGAGCTCAGCAGGAGTTAGTTACAAAACTAGGACACTTAATGAGTCATAAAGTGCCAGGAATAATGAGAAATGGCATTAAACAAACCATTTCTGCCTCTCCTGGGCTAATCCAGAGATGGTGACAAGAATCCTTCTGCTGTCTCAGCTCTTCCTGCTGAAATAAAATTTTTGACTTACAGTGAATTATAGCTGTGGCTGAGTTGCCCAAGCCAGGGAGCTAGTGCTGCTGGGAAGCTCTGGTGAAAGAAAAAGAAGCTGGCAGTGAACATCTTGTCTCAGCTCATTTGCAGAACATCGATCGTAGCACTTCCTAATGTAACTTATTTTCTTAGCTCTCCCTCTGCTTCCAGCTCTTTGCAAGTGAGACTATTAATAGTCATGTAATGTTGGGGGAAAGAAAGCTAGAGTGAGAGAGGAAAAAATCTTAGAATTAAGCACGCTGACAATTAAAAAGCCAAATGTCTGAGGATGAGTCATGTTGCTGGCTACGACTATGTGCTAGAAGCGTGTAACCAGTCAAGGGATAATATTATTTCTGGATTTCCCCTAGCTACAGCAGTTAGGATCCTGAATATACCAAGAAGCCCTCACTATCCTGACCAGCCGCATCTGGGCCATCCGCTTATGCACCCTTTGTCCGCTGGCCCAAGAGCTGTATTTAAGCTCAGACCCTTGGCTCTTGCCTGAGCCGCATTGTCTGTGTTGTTTCTAGTCTTGGACCTTACTGACTTGACTTTCCAGCTTGACCTCAGACCTGCCTTTTTAGTTTGGCTTTTCTGGCAGTGACTGCGTCTAGTCCAGGTTACTATCACTGGACTTGTCCTCCTCATCTTGTTAGGGTATGGTGGGATGGGCCCTTGTCAGTGAGTTTACTGCCATGCCTGCCTCTGTCACCCTTGGCTTCCAGCTCASCTTTCCTTGTGCAAAAGCCCATTCTTCCAGTTCCTTGATTACACMATCACTTAGGAAGTAGTGCTAAGTTAATCACATGACCGTAGGGATTGTATCCAGCACCAATGGGTAGAGTTCTGTTGACTCTTGTAAAAATTCAGAAAGCACAGTCAGTGAGAGAAAACTCAAGTATTGCAGGAAATGTGTCTTACGCTAAGCAAAGAGGAGAATCTTTTCTGACCTGCTATTCTTGACACATCACTGCCAGCAGCTGACATTTTTTCCTCTTTCCTCCTCAGGTATTTGCTCTGTTCACGTCAGAAAAGGTGAATCTGTCTGCTTCATTTAGAGCATCTGAAAGGTAAAGGTGCCCACTGTGAACTTTGTCTGCTTCTATCTAATGTAGGAGCTCAAGATTGTAAGTTATCCTATCCTGAGACATGGCTAAGAGGCTGTGAGCCATCCCCTAGGGAAGCTTGTCTTTCTTTATGGACTGTAGAGTGAGTCTGATTTAGCCTGGACACCTCTACTTCTAAAAAGTTAAAATTAGATGGAGTGAATTCTTCTACCTCCCCAACTCCCAGAGTATCCAAAGTGTGTCAAGAGTGCCGTGGCTTTTGTAACTTGAGGCCAAATGCTACACAGCCTTTATTTTACCTTGGAGGATGCTCTAATTTCTACCTAGAACCAGAGGTGAAATCTTCACCTTGCTGATAGCTCTATGACAAGTGGTTCTGGCACACAAAGCCATCAAATTCTCTGCAATGCTTACTAGAAATTAGTTAATGGGTTTAGCTGCTTTCCCTTCACAAACAAAATCCAAGTTGGAGGGAAATGCCACTGCTGTGTGTGGGAAGGTGCAACTAAGAGGGCCGGTGAGACCAGTCCTTCACAGACATGGCCATTCCTTCTCCTCAAGACAGAAATACAGTGCCCCAGGAGTTTGTGTGGTGGAAGACCTGTGTGTCCTGCTGGGACCCCCCTGTTGAACACAGTCTTGAAGGAGGACTCACTTTGTTGTATCATCCAGTCCAAAACTTCTCCACAGCTTGAAAATCACTTTTTAATTGGAAAATGAGCAGCAGTTTATAGACAATAGTGCTTCAAGAAGTCAAAAATTTCTTCTTTGTGCAGGAAAATGTTTAAGCCCTCTGTGGGGAAAAAGCAGCCTGGAGTCCATGATAGATGAGCCTTGAAGTAGGGGCAGTTCTATTGTACAGTTATGTAGAGAAAGAAACTGACTTTATTTTACTTTATATAATTGTGAAAAGTCTGGAGCTTAAAATTTAAGGCAAAGCGAAGCAGACCAACAGTATGAATAAAATATGTTAGCAGAGACATGCTAAATTTATTGTGACTGTTTGGAAATCTCTGTATCGCAGTAGGGAAGTACTTAGTTGTGGCAATGCAGAATGTTTTTTTTTTGCTCAAGTGAAATACAGAATACAAATGAGGGTGTTTCTGCAGAATGCCAGCTAAAGGGAAAGATATACAATGTCCAGCCTCGGTATTTTAGTGTTATAAAAAATTATGACAATACTAAAATTTTAACCTTCTGACCAATAGAGATGGAATGGCAGAGCTGTGCTTTCCTTGGGCTCTTGTTATCATTTTATGAATTGGGAACATTGGCTAAAAATATATATATTCTTTCGCATTGCAGAACCATGTATCTATCAGGTTTCACCTGTCTAATTGAGGAGATTGGCTAAAGCAGCTGCCAAGGTTAAAATTTGTCTCCTGAATTGGTGTCTGTTACTTTTCCAGATAACCTCCTAGTAGAGGTTTGCTCTCTGGATAAGCTGCTTTTACTTACGGTAGCATGTGCCTCTAGCCTAGCCAGTGTAACTGTCATTTGCAGCCCCAAAGGAAAGATTTTTGTTTCTGATGTGACCCTTGCAGGGCCCCTTTAGCAAAAAACCGTAGTGCTTGCTCTACTCTCTTAATGTTTCTTGTTCCATCCCCTCCCATCTGCTCCTCTGCTATTCACCTGCAGATGCTTCTCCATTGTGGAGCCCTCCCCTCCCACAACTGCTGATGTGCTCTCTGTGATGGTAATGAAGATACTGTGTCAAAAACAGTTTGACAAAATTTCCTCCCAACCTCACTATCRCAGATTTTCTGTTTTGATGCAACATTTCTGTTTTATTTGGCRGAAGCAGGAACAAATTCTCTCCCTGCCATAAAAAAATATATTTTGTTTTGTTTATTTTCACCTGCTTTTCTCCTCCTTATATCAGTTGCTGAGGAAAATGAAGAAGTAATTAAGAGGGGAAAGTGAGAGGGATGAGGGAGAATAAAACAGTGTTATTTTGGAGCTGTTTTTCCATCTAAAAACAGAAACACTACCCTGAAAAAAATATGAAAAAACTCCCTTCAGCAGAAGCTATCTGTTCTCCACACTCCCTCAAATCAATTCCTGCTGCATTGTGTGTCTCTGAATGTAGTGAAGGCAGACTAACATAAGGCACCCCGAAAATGTTGACCTCTGATAACATTCCTGGTTCAATTTTAGAAGTGCAGAAAAGCAATGCTAAATAGCTAATCCTATTTATTGCCTTAATAATTATCCATAACTGGTTCTTTTCTCTATACAGTAACTCTAAGTGGCTTCTCTCTGGACTGGTAGTGAAAGGCTTCTGAGACTCTACATATGCTGGTCTGTAGTTACACTGCAGTTTTGCCTGGTTTGCTGGAACATGCTTCAGTCCTACTCTAGGAGGATTATTATTGATCTGAAACTTCTGTTGTCTCTTCTGAATCAAAATTAGTGAAGCTCTACAGAAAGCAAGGAGTTAATAGCAGTGACACAGCAGAACTGTTTACTGGAACAGGCGAGCTCTCCCATAGGTGTTCACACTACTTTGTGGAGACCAAAAGAGAATCAAAACACAGTTCTGTAATTACACAGGTCATATCAAATATTTTGTGACAAAACTAATGTCCTTTATTAAGCTTTAGAATGCTTTTCTATTAGGGAGTCTTCTCTGGAGGTAAAGATATGCACAGCTGAATAGGGTTTTGAGCAATAAAGATGATCTCAGACTAATCAAATAGTGAAGGAGTTCAAAAAGGAAGGGAACACTGGTGTAATTCAAAACTCAATGTATGTTTTCAAGATGCATCTCTGCTGCAACAGTAAAAGTAATAAGGATCAACAGTAATTCTGGCTAGCTTTATCTGTACTGGATTTCAACCCAAAACAAAATTCTTTGAGGGAGAAAATAATGGTTTATAATAGAAATGCTGACCGGTCTGGAGCTATGATCAGTAATGCTTCTCTACAGCTTCATTCTTAACCCTGGGCTACTTTCTGCTGGTGAAAGTAGTTACTGCCAAAATACTAATTACTTGAAAGGAGCTGTGCTGTTACCACTTTTAGAGGAACTTACTATTGTTTCTGTATGCAGTGTTAAAATAAGTAACTACTTCAAAAATAGTATTATGATTGAAATAGAAAGAAAATGACATAAGGAAAAATTGAAATACAAGATCCTTGMTTAAACAGAGCCCTCTCATCCCTGTAGACAAATCTGACCACATAAAATCCTGAGCTGAGTTGAGATTGGACCCCAAGGTTCTCATTCAGAGTAGTCCCTGATGGACAGCTTTGCTGGGTTTCGATGGCAGAGGGAGGCTGCAGTCTCAGCAGGAGTACAATGAAGCTAAGAGCTCTGTCTCTTCAGTAGAAAGGACAAGCTTTTTCCTTAGCCCTGCAAAAAGGCACAAAGGGCAAAGGACAGACAATCTCTCTGCTTGCTTCTGTAAAATGTGTAGGAGGGCTGGAAAAAGACTGAAATACATTTCCAGGCCCCAGTCTTGCAGCTTATTAAATGTCAAAGCACCCTGCCATCTGTTGATGGGGTCAATGGTCTTTCTTAGGACTGCTTTAAAAGGTTTATGCACAACATGCCATCCTACCAAGAGGTGAGCAGGAACTGTGTACCTTTTCTTTGCCTCTCTCCAAGTAGAGGCAGAAGAGCTCTCTACAGGACAGGACCGTGCATGCCTGCTGCACTCTGAGGAAGGCTAAGAAGCTTTGTGCATAATGATCTCCCACTGGGGATGTGGAATTTACCATCAGTGTGCACTACAGGCATTGGCTGTGATGTGCAGCCTGGCCCACGCATCCCCAACCGTTATAAGTGGGAATCACATTCAAAGATACCTGTTGCTCTTAAAAATCAATGTGATTAACATGCATTTATGGCGATGGCTGTTCATCTCTTCTGTTTATCCATTTTTGTCAGGAGTTTGGGGAATTACAAATGGAGCAMATCCCATATGCTGCAACTTCTTAATGGAAATTGTACATTTAGTTTTCCAAGGAACTTAGAAGTTCCTTAGAATGTTTAGAGTTTAATAGTTGCTCCATAATCATCTTGAGATTTAGCCCTGCTATTGCAAGTGAGATAGTTATAGACCARTATCTAAGAGCTGGAGCAAAAAATTATGTATAGAAAGCTCAGAAAAGAATTCCCTCTAGTCATTGCAAAGGTACCATTAAGACTGGTTCCACCTTGTTGAAAGCCTGGCTAGCAAAGAATATTCTGCACCTGCGATATCTAATGTTTGGTTGCTGAGGTTAGAAAATGGTGAGCTTTTTCTGAGTTACCAAAAGAAATCATCAGTCACATCACAGGTTTCTGACATGATGAAGATGTGTCCTCATTGCTACCATGTCTGGTGGAGGAACTGCAGCCCTCGGGCCAGAGATCTACTGTGGAGTGCAAGGACTAGCTGTACCACATCATGGGCATTCTGCCTACAATATCCACAGGACCCTGCCTTGGGATTTTACAGAGCTTTTGCAGACCCTAGTTTTAGTGCCCAAATTTCATGAGCCCTTTGGGAAGAAGTCCAGCAAGCWCCTGGGAAGACGCTTCTCAGTTTTGTTGTGCACTTCTTCAATGATAATAATTGCCTTTCAATTTCTGAGTTTCCGAGAGTGGTCACCTGGCAGCTCCRTATTTTCAAAGACAGACAGTGTGGATGTAGAGACAACTTGTCGGGGGAGATGAAGAAAACAGTTGTTTAAGACACCAATGAAGACCTGCTGATGCCTTCTGGTAAGCTTTCATGAAACGCTGATTTATAGGCATTTCTGCTTATATAAAGCAGATCCTGTCAGTTTCTTTACTTCTCCTGGTATTTTTAGTAGCCTGAACATTTGCATGGAAATACAGTCTTGGTTGCCTGGGAAATCTGTAGGTCATAAGTCRCTACTAGCACCCTCCTAATCCTTCCATCACAACAGGCTCTGATACCTGGGACTTGGATGTAGCAATGATTTAATGTCTTTTTTTGTTTTTAACCACTGAATTGCCTGAATACAATTCATATCCATAGTGTCTGAAAAAGAGCAACAATGTTTACTTGTGTTCTTCCCTGTTATTAAATGACTGCTTTGGTAAGAATGTGTTTCTGTCTTTTGCATGGATTTTTGTTCATGTGAATGGAAAATTACTGTTCTTTGTAACACCATACATAATTCTTCCTGAACAATTCTATTCATTGTTACAAAAAATATTAGTAGCTAGTATAAAAGGACTCTTAGTTCTTGAAACTAAAAAGAATATTTCTTAATTCTTTTTTTCTTATTATTTTTAATGTTTAAATGAAAAATTTCCTTCATTCTAACAAAGAAGCCAAAAAAATGATGATGCCACTGTAGGACACCAGTCATACATGTCTTATAAGGAATAGCAAACAATTTGCCAGCATCTCACAACCTGAAATRTATTTGCATAAATTCTTGGATGAACACTCAGGAGTGAGAAATATATCTAGGAAACTAAGTTCTCAAACAGCATTTAAAAGTCTRTGCTGGTTTGGAAATGCATTTGTTCGAGAAAACGTGGCCAGCTTTGCTGCTAGCTGAAATTTGTGCTCCCCAGTGGCTCTTAGAAAGCCTTATTGAAAACTGAGTAGAACTGAGCCTCTGTCTAGTGCAAATTGCCATCCACACAGTGTTTCTTCTTTACTTTGTTCTCACTGTTACTGAATTCACCTTATTCTGACTTTCAAGTGGCGTCATTAGCATCCTATGTTTTAGCCTATATTTYTGAGGCATTTTTCTGTGTAGTATAATATTTAGGATAAAAAATGAATAATACAAAAATGGTTCAAATCCTGCATCACTCTGATTAGATTTCTATTACTATCTCAAAGCAGAGGTCATGCTGACCATCACGCTATACTGGGAGTGGTTGCTAAACAAGAAAAAAAACCCTGCTGTTTCCCAGATGTTCTTTGCAAAAATGGTCRTGGTTCTATTAGTCTCTGCTCTGTGCACTGCAGTTCTGAAATGGCCATGAGGGCAAATCAGTACCTAGCTGCTTGCAGTCAAGAGCTGCAGAAAACCTCACACACCCATGACTTGATCTTTGCCTTGGCTTTGAAGCCCCAACACTTGCCTAACAGTATTCATCCGTGTCCTGGGGTTTGAGGCAGAGGATTATGACCTGAAATAGAAAATAAGCAGCAAAGAAATGGCCAGCGCTGTGTCTTTGTACAAGCCAAGCTCCACGGGAAGGTCGCCTGGGGCCCCTTTGTTCCCGGGGGAACACAGAGGGGGTCTCACTGACTGGGACTCTCCTTATTCTTTGGCCTGCTGTAACAAACCTTCTAAGATGGCGGGTTACATCTTTCCTCTGCCTCAAAAAGGGACCAGCTCTGACACTGGAAACATGGCAGTGCAGTCTAGTGCAATTTTAGGCTGAGCTGGTCCTTTGTCTTTCTGTACGGCCTTTTCAAGACCTATACAGTAAGGAGGAGCAAAAGGAAATGGCTTGGTAGGAAATTCCCTTAGGCTGTGAGTTCCTCAAAGCAGGGAATTGCTTTCTAATGGATCTGTCAAAAGCACAGCTTGTCCTGCGGTGGCAAGAAATACCACTGATTGAAATAGAGCTCCTGTTGCTGTGCAAACCTGTAGCACGGTGTAAACAGGGTAGAGCAGAAACAGAAGACATGACTKTTCCTAAATGGGATCCATTCTGATTTTCTAAGCACCATCAGATGCTCTTTGGAGCCATGCAAAGTGATAATTGGCTTCATTCCCTTTTGTCTCACAAGCTGCCAGGTCTCTAGTAGCAAGGAGTCTGGTGAGGAAAATGACTGTCAACAGTCAATAGTGGATATATGTTTTGTTTCCCCCGTTCCATCTGAAAGTGTTCCCTTACCAGAGCTGTCTAACAACAYGTATCTTCTGCCCAGACTGTGTTGGCCTTGTGTTACAGACTTAGATACTCTTTCCACTTACGTGGGTAGTGTGGGACTTCTGTCAGTGAAAAGAGACCAGGAACGCTGCCATCTYGGAGGTGTATGCCTTCCCCAGCCCGCCCTCGCAGCAGTCCCTGTGGGCTCTTCCGGGCTTTCCAGCTCTGAGATGGATCCAGGCAAAGCGTTGCATGAGGCACTGTCAGAATTTCTGTAGCATCACCCTCCGTCCCTTGGAGTTTCTTTTTCTCAGACAGATTTTTAGATCTTTAGGGATTTTTTTTTTTTAAGATACAGGCAATGGGCTGCAGCCTGAAAAGTATGAATGGAGGAAGGTTAATAAGTGAAGCCAAACTTTTATAGCGGGTAAACCTTTGGGATTCATAGCTGTAGCTTTTCTGCTTTTCAGGGAAGTGAGCCCTGCCCTCTGGTGGCGGAACTGGGAAGAAATAAATTAAGTTAAAAACCTTTTAGACGCTCCAGTTGCTGGTGTTGCAGCACCAGCAGGACAAGATCTCTGCCCTGTGACTCTGGCTAAAGCAGTGTTGGGCCTCCATCTGGGATCTTATTGCTCCTGAATTTCAAGCAATTCGCATGTTAGGTGGACTCCCCAGCTGCAGTCAGCATTTCCTTGCTGTGGTCAGAGGCAGATATCTTTGTTTTCTTAGATGCACTATCCTCTAGCCAGAACAGTACAATTATTTGTATGAAAATGTTTGTGATGAAGCTGGAGCAGCTTGTTCAGAACATGTTCTCTTCTGATGTTCAGTTATTTCAACTCCTAAATATGTGTCCATGGTTATTACATTTGAGAGCTTCCGTTACTGCCTCTGTTTCTTGGAGCTTTATAAAAAGCCCTTCACATAGCACAGTTAGGAAGTTTTTAACAATCTACAGTGAAAGATTCAGGTGACTCAGTATCCAATGCAGGCAAAAAGCAAGCAGGAAAAGAATAATTTTGCTGTTTGAAAAGAGAGTTTTTGGACCAAATGGGATTTGCTAACAACACCTGACTTGTGATTAGGATGTCTGAGTTGTTTGTGGCTAYGAAACTGAAGCTTTTTGTTTTCTGTGCATAGAAAAAACCATGCTTCTRAAACAATCTCCTTTTGGCCAGCAGCTGGTTTGTTCTTGACGTTGCTGGTAGCTGTTCCATGGGTACCATGTCCTCACGCTCATTCACTCAACACTCATTCCTGGGTGCTATTCCTTTTGTCCTTACCTATTTCTTTCAGTGTGAACTGAAAGTCATTGAAAAACGAGTCTCTTTTGGTTGCTTTTCACCTAAAGAAATATAGCAAAATGTTTAACATGATTAAAGCCCTTGTTTCTCACTGATGTATGTGGTGGAAAGCTGTTGCAGACAGGTGTCTTCCATCTGTTTATACTGCTTTCTGTGCTATTCCTACAGTGGAATTGGTGAGTACCATACATGGAGTCAATGACTTGAGTACTGAGGAAAAAGTGCAGGGAAATACAGTTACAGCTGCTCCAGCTATTAGTAGTGTCTTCTTCGCTGTGTTTATGCTTTTGTGCCAGAGCTGCACAAGACACAGCATCTTTCATGTGTTTGCAAACTTAATACCATTATATGTAAAGTACCTCAGTGCAGCATTCAAATGTCACTTGAGCAACTGACCATCTGCTTCTGCTCGCAGATGCAGCAGAGCACAGCACAGACAGGAGCCACTGCTCTTGCATCCACTGTTGCTGATGTGACCTAGTAGCCTAAGTCTGAGGATCCTTAGACTGCAGACTGCTTGTAGCTTGAATGGAACAACATTGCTGTTTGTAGGCACTCAGAGCACCAAGAAGATCCTGACAACTCCTATTCCTATTAACTTTGCTACTAAAGGAGGTCAGCAGCACCAAAGAGCTGACCTTCTCAGAGCCACAAAGCTTGGATTGCTGCACGTTCCCCTCCCTGCACTTTTCTTTGCACAGACAAGTGGGTGCAGACCATACAATGCCGTAGCAGTGAGATTAGAGTGTGATACTTGCAGTTAAGAATAAAGTAATTTCAGAGACTCCTGTCTCCACTGCTGTTACAATGGTCAGCCAGTGGGTGATAACACTACAGTATTATTTGGTGTATTTTCTTCATGGATCTTTAGCCGTGAACAAAGAAGCTTTCTATACAGCTGACCAGGTCTGTTTTCTGGTCAATACAGTGGTACAGTGTTACTAACTGTGGTTGAATATTCAACTTCTTGACTTTGAAACATTAACAAGAAGCATAAGACAGGAATGGACTTTGCAGGTGAAAACATCCACTCTCCTGCTGTCTACCCAACCCTCAGCATTACAGCAATACAGAGCAATAGTGCAATGACAGCTATGACATGAGACCTCTGTAACTTGGTTTTGAATTTTTACTTGAGCAAGCCCAGGGCTTGGTTCTTGATGCAATTATTATTATTGACCTACTGCTGGAGGGACATGGAGCGTGTTAGTAGATATGTGAAGAGGGTTGCGCATCAGTGTGGTTGCAAAGATAACTTGTTAAGCAGAGCTGTCTGTGCTTGGATGTTATAGTTATGTGGTTATTAGGATGTTCTGATGTGAAGTCACACTCAGGAGACTTTAGGCGTGCCATTTATAGCATTCTTTAAAATAATTAAAATAGCTCATCTGAAAGGACTGTATGGTCAGTCACAACCAAAATTAATTACTAGAGAAGGCTGGTGCAGTAGTCTGTTAGCTGGGAAATGATTCCTCTAGCTCCATGCATAGTGGGCTGCTCAGCCTGCTAAACCTAGTGGACCTAGGAAGGTTGGTTTTAAATGATAGAATAGTAAATTGAAATTTATTTTTAAAAGTGTCCCACAAACAGGGACATACATGGATTGGGCACTTTTGATTTCTTCACAAAATATATTAGGAACCTAAAATTATTGACAGTTGAATATTTCTTCTGCTTAATTTGTGCTTTCAAATTGGAATGCCAAGCCTGATATTCCATTAATTTTGTGGAGATTTTGCTGAAGCTCCAGCAGTGAAATTGGATTTTTGTAGGTCTGAACTGAAAGGCTGAACACTGAAAAGATATCTTTTCTCCTAATTGTTTGTCTGCCATTTGAGCTGAACTATTTTTAACGTAAACCAAACAAATCTCACGTTAATACGAATAGAAATTAATTCTCAATAAAATTTACACTCAGTAGTGTATTATCTTTGTGATAGTACTGCTAATTCTTCTGTTGCCTGTAGAAAGTTCCAAGAAAAAGTAAATTAGGAAATTTGGAATTTATAATGCAAGCAAGCAGCAGGAAAAAAAAAAATCATTGTTTGGAAGGATTTTCAGCTTCTCTTTTTGTAGATAAATAAAAGTTACTCTTGCCCTTTGAAAGCAATTTTGAAGAATTCTAGATTGCCTGGAGAAATAGAAAGGAATACTTTCAGCTTCCATTCTACCCTTTGATTTGCATAGATTTTTCTTGCTTGAGGACTGTATTTTTGTCACATGCACTCAGAGTATTAATTCATTGAACTACTTACGTATTTCATGACAGAGGTAAAGCCAGTGTTTTGGACCCAAATACACATCTAGCCTATGTAGTTTCAGAATGCAAAGATCTTTTTATAGATAGATATTAAAATATTATCTCAACTCACTGATCCCTGTAGAATCGTCGCAACGTTGTGGAAAGTCTGTGTCTCCCTTTAGCTGATGGGGAAATAGGTAATTTTGCAGAAGATGCTCCTCTTCTGTGCAGTGGAGGACTGCAGGCAACAGCCTTCTACTGGAAGATTTTTTATGTCTGAGAAGTAATATGGTTGATGATTCTAATTTCTTTACTTACCTTAACAACAGAGAAATATTTGTGTATAATGTGGTGAATTCAAAATGGTGTTAGTAATCAGACACAGAAGAACACCTCTGACAGTGCAAGACTAGTCACTTAGTGATAGTCCTCCAGAGAAGACACAGTCTCCTGTATTTCATTGTGTCCATGTTACCTGTGCCCAGATGGCAAGAAACAAAATGCAAAAGTCCTTATCTCAGGCCAGTATAATTCCGTGTTGTTTAGCCTGTGTTGCAATGTTGTATCAATTTCTCACTTTAGAAAAATGTACTCAAGTACTCAAGGAAAATTCATGCTGCTTTCTGGCCATTTTCCTCTGCTTTAGCTGCGAAGAACATCTCATGCGAAGCTTAGATCGGAGATACCAGGTTTGGCACCCTGCTCTTCTGTAAATTCCCTTCATGGTCTTTGGCAAAACACTTGCTCTTGCCATGGCTTAGCTGCTAAGCCGTAATAGAGAAATAAAATATTACTAAACAGTCTCCTGTAGAGGGAGAGCTACATGGCTCACAGTTAGTATAACAATGAGACTATGAATTCAGGCATATGCTTTCTACCCACTATGCTAGACATCCAGGACCGTATTTGATAGTCCACAAAACCCTGCATAGCCTATTTTGCTCCCTTTTGTATCTCCCCTTTCCTCATTACACCCTGCAGGTTGGCAGATGTGTACGCAGTGTGGCTGATTGCTTTCCAGGCACATCAGGTTGTGCAAGGGCAAGGTGTCTAGGGGGTCTAGCCAAGCTCTTCTTGCACAGGACACACAGAATAGGATGGGACAGGGTGGAGGAGACCACAGAGAGTAGCTTTGATCTGTGAGAGAAAAAGAAGGAATTTATTTGGTGTTTGATCTTTTTTTTAAAGCAAAAAGACTTAATAGTAAGAGAAAAGGAGGAGGTAAAAGGGGAAGAGGTAAGAATGAAATGGAAAAGACCTTGCATTTTTTTTAAGCAAAGCAAGTCTCCCTTTGAGGCCCCATACACACAGACGTACCTGACCCCATGCTGCAGTGGTCATGCACCCCGCTTTCTGTGAATGAGTGGACAGAAGAAAGTTCCTGTCAGACCTGCATGTGAGTTTAGTATTAGCCACTAGGTGGACCTGGGGAAGGGGAGGGAACCAGCCTTGGTTGTTCAGCCACCAAGGCTTCCTGCCTCGTGCAGGCAGGCGCTGCCACAGGGGCCTCAGGGGAGCACACAGCCATCTGGCTAGACTGTCACATCTACATAGACAGGCTTGCTTGTCTTTATGGGTAATACAAGTCTTCCTGCAAAGCTCCCTTTTCGCAATACAACAGAAGGATAAATCAGAAGAAGACAATGTCTGGAGAATCCTGCCAGCAAACGCCTGCTGTCAGGCATTGCAAATTGCCTCTCTTCCAGACTACTTAGTTTGACAAAAGTTGAAAGACGTGGCCTCTCTGCTAAGCTTTCCACTCTGCAGGGAATATTCACATCTGGAGGAGACACTGGTGGCTTGGATTGTGGGGTGAGTCTCACCAACACCTGTGTTTTCTCTGTTACACAAGCTGACACATTTTGTCCGTCTGTGCTCCGGAGAGGTTGAATTAGCCAAAGTGAGGGATGAAGTGCATCAGCAGAGGTTGGTGAGGGTTGGTGCACCTCTCCCTGAGCAACTCTTCACCTCCACGGGAGGAGYGCTGCTTCCCAGACTGACAGAAGCTCTTCTTTTGCTTGAACAGCCTTGCCCTGGCTGAGGGAAAAGATGAACTTTGAAGAAAAAAGAAAGGTTTCTGGAGAAGTTTCTCACTTTAAATATGCCAGCCTGCTTCCAGTCTTAAACAATCCCTTTGCTCACAAAGGCGGAACATTGCTCTTGGCCAGGGAGAAGAGACACTTCAGTTTACAGCTAGCAATTTGCACATGCTTTTKCTATGGCCTACAGAAGAATGAATGAAATGAGCTTTGGGCCTCCAGGAGATCTCACAGCATCCTGTCCTGGGATATTTAGTATGTCTTCCTCATACTAAGCATTCCTTGTTGGCATGCACATAGCATTACTTTTTAAGTTCTGAGAAGACAAATTCTTTTTTTTTGTTTGTTTGTTTTTTTGTTTTTTTTTACAGGAAAATATTTATTGTGATTTTTCTCTTAGGGGCTATATTTTGCTCTTTGCTGGTTACATTGGGCTAACATTTAGTCCAAGCCCACACAAAAGTGCACCAAGTTTATTTCACTGTATTAGTAGTGGGTTTGTGTATACTAGTAAATCTAAACATGATCTCAAGCACCAGTCTGTCACTATCTGTACTGTTTAATTGTTAGTGCAYTGCCTGGCCATGTTTTGGCCTGTGCCAACTAGCTCTAGCCTAGAAAAGGCCCCAACACGGTCTGAATGAGAGTTTGTGCCAGAGATTGTTCCCATTAGTTCTTTATGAACTAATTAAAGTGAACTCTGAGTCTTGTCGCAGTTTCTGTTCATTTCAAAGTCCTCTGTACTGGTTTGGTATAAAGCCCAGGATTCACTTTTAAGGTTCTGTACTCACTGTGTGAATATAGCACCTTTCCTGGGGTTTGGCAGATCTACAGACCTATCTGCAGCTGAGAAAGTTTTGGACACAGCTGTCCTGTTTTGGTGGAGAATTTAGGTGGGTGAATACAAGCCATGTCATGCCCTTCAGCCTGAGGGCCTCTAGTCTAGTTTTATTTAGTAGTATAGATGTAACCAGACATGGGTTGATCCAATATTTGGCTTGAATAATGCCAGGCAGAAACAACTGCCAGGTAGTCCTTTTGCTTCCAAGGCACAACTGCTCTGATTCCCAGAGGGACAGTGCAGTTACCAATGCAGASGCAAAGCCAGAGGCTACGCAGGGGACTTGTCTGCCTGCTGTGCAGTGCGTAGCAGGTTCCTGCAAGATCCACTTCACTCTGTAGTTCTGAGTGGAGAGCTTTTGTAATGATTCTTGCAAGATACTTCTCTTACACTTCCAGTTTGGCCTTCCTGGTGGTACCTGTGCAAGTCTCCATGATCCAGATTCTGCATGACCTGAATGAAGATGCGTTTACACRGATAACACACAAGAAATAATAAGATTAACATCCCCTGTGAAGGCAACRAATGAAAGCATGTGGGTTTTATGCTTGTGACTGAGAAGAGTGGAGAAGATCAGGTTAAGAAAACCAACTCTGCTATTGAAATGCCACTACTGAAAATACATCCGAATTTATGTGGTCCCTGGCTATGACAGATCTGGGGAAAACTACACCCTCAGATTTATTCTAGTTCCTGTTAACATCTAAATCCTCTGTGAAAACCTGGGGTAAAGCCCAGCGTTCATTCCAGATTCACAAAAATGCACCATATTGACTGCAGCACTTTTCCTTGCATTCAGTGGTATTTTGAAGTTTACCATTGTGTAAACAGAGGAAGGCAGCTCTGGCATCAACCAGCTCCTGACCTTGTTATGCAGGCCATAGTTTTTTTGCTATAGCAAACCAATCCGGACACCAGAGTTTGTTTTGCCCAGCTAGAAAAATGGAGCTAGATAAGCTTGTGAAGATGGCACAGGGTTCAAGCATAATGAAGGTTCTTGTTATCAGCTGGCCTCAGATCACTGAATTCTAGCTTTCTAGATGCCTTTAGAGATATAAAATGTGTCCTTTCTTAGCTATATCTTGCCTGAGACACTTGCTTTTATTTTGTAGCAGGGTGTTGGCTCACCTTCTTTCTTGCTGAAACCTTCCCTACAATGAAAATGCTTTATTCTGCTTAATGTCCATCCTCCCAGCATACCTCCTAATGTCTTACGGTTTCTGTGAGAGTGAGATCTATTGCAAATGATGCCTGTAACTAAGAAACAAACACTTCTTTGTTGTTCTTCCAATGCATAACCAATGCAGCAACTTTCACACGCTCTCCTGTTTCCTGTGTGGAGGGCAGACATAAGAGAATATCTCATTTGAGATGAACAGATGCTTCCCAGCAGATCACAATGGTGTTTGATACCTAACTAAACAGTACCTAGGCTATACAGTAGCTATACATTACCCAGCTCACATAGCAGTAGCTATCACATGGAATTCCTGCTCTGAAAGATGAGAAGGAATCCCTGCTCGACTCCTGGCGCAGATCGGCTGTGAATCCCAGTCCACACTGTTACACTCAGACCTAGGTCAAAGATAATTTCTATGGCCCAAGCCAGCCTCTGCAATGCTGGATCCATGCAGCCACAATTCCCCTGTCCCTCTGCGGATGCTGCAGCCCCAGTGTCTTCTGGCAGTGCCTTTGCAACAGACACAGTGCGCAGCTGGGCATCCTGCCCCTACCCCAGCCAGTCTTCATCTACTGCCAGTAGATTGCTGCCCTTCTACTCTATCTACCTGATGGATTAGGGAAAGTATTTATTGTTAAGCCAGCCTGTTTTTCCAGCCAGGAACGACTATCAGACATGCCCAGAATTATAGGTGGAGCTCCTCACCTTTACTACAGGGTCCCTTTTAGGCATCTCTTCTAAGGATCAGCTGATTCCTCCAAGCTAGTTCCGAGTGTTGAGTTTAAGCAGGCAAAATCTCATGGTGCAACAAAAAAAAGCCTTTTGCTCTTGAACTGGTCTGGATGTACAGCAAGCCAGGCAACCCTCCTTGCCCACAAAATTTTCAGGTAGCTATTTGACTTTCTTCAGCTACCAAATGAGTGTATTGAAGCTGACAACATTGTCTCATATTTACACAGGTAGAAATGATAATACTTTGCCTGGGATTTTCAGATGACTGAAGTGATTTTGTGTTTTGAGATCAATGTGCTGCAGAGTGACAGGTGCAGTGAAGAGAAGGCAAGTTTCATACTGGGATGTCACCACACAGATCAGCTGAATTCAAGTTATTAGAGCAAAGCAATAGAAAGCAGTTTGGGAAGGGGGAGAAAAGGTAAGTCATCACTTTGGTCTATGTACAAACTTTTATTAACATGGCATTCAAGGTAAGCACTATTCTCTCCCTCCCTTGCAGCGTCCTTTGCACAAAACCTTAGAGAAAAATTGCTTAGGCTCTCTCAACACAGAAATTGCTGCTACCTTTACTCAGTATTCTGGTGGCACTGGGTATCCCAGATTTCTTGCCCCATGTGTGTCCAGTCCCATGCTGCATACTGGTCCACTGTGTATTCAATTCTGTGTTGAGGCCCGACGAGAGACATGTGTAGGTTCTCCCAAGGTGCTACAGAGACTTAGGTGCTAGTATATGAGCTTCCTGCTATTGTGACCCAGCTATGGAAAGAGCCACTCAATGAAAGAACAAGAGGCCATGCGCTGGTGATAAAAACATGGTAGTCGTTATCTGCTGGGCTGGGCTACAAAGTAAGAAGCTTCCCTCACTGGTACCTTTGAATGCCAGCAGAGGTCTGTATGTAGCTGTACAAGCCTTGCCCCCTTGCAGAGACACAATTTCTGTCAGCAGAATCTTTTTGACCAGTATAGCTTATGCCATTTCCCCAAGGAGACTGCAACTCTCTTGTCAAAAACATTTTTGGCCAACACAGTCACATTTMAATAAAGGCTTTTGCCAGTTTTGCTGTATTGGTCAAGGGTAGAGAGCAGGCTGAGGTAAGTGACAGTCTTAGAGGTAGGGCTTTACCAGCAAAACTTTTAGTGTGGCTCTGCCTTACAGACTGCCATTTTTGTGCTGTATTTCCAGTTATTTCTAGTCTGCCTTTGCAATATACAGACCTGCACCTTCCTCATGAATAATGTGAAATTTGCAATAAGTCCAGAGTGCACATTTTAATTAACTCAGTGTTTGCTCCAGAGAAAATGATAATGCTGCACTTTTATTTGATAATTCAAGGAATACTTGCTGGGCGTTCATTCCTGTCTTGCAAGCCCTTGTAACACAAGCCAGCGTGGGGAATGGGGTGGAGGGAAGAAAGGCATTTTTGGCAAGGAAACTGCTGCCCTCAGGCTATTAATGCATCTTAATCCTCAACAGAAAATGAAATCACTTTGGGCAGGTGCCAAGCAATACAATGACTTTCCTCTGATTTCAGGGAGGAGTTCTGCTTGAGCAGCCTTTCTCGCATGAAGTAAGATCTACAGTCCTAAGGCTTCATTCAGCTCTGACTTGACACATGTTTTATACAAGTATCATGACAGTGTCCTCAGCAAAGTTTCCCCAGCTTAACAGAAGAAAATGAGGCCTCATTGGTACTGTTATTTATTATCCATATTATGGCTCAGGGCACACATTTACTGTTGCTGACACAGAACTTTATTTCTGCAGAGCCAGACATACATTTTTTCTTCTGTTTGGGTTTTGAGCATAATTACCTCTAAACTGCTCTACTACTCTAAACATTTGCTGGTTTCTTATAGAGTTACTCAGAAAGAAAAATGGCTGAACATCTCCCATCTGCTAATGATAACTAAATCACAGCCCCTTGTTGCTGGTTTGTCCCGGGGTGTGGGGCACAGCCCTGTTTAGCCAATCTAACACCGCAGTGCTGTCAAAAGTGGATGTCCTACTTCCTTTCCTCCTCTCCCACTCCCCACAAGGCTCTTGGCCACCTCTTAGACTCCCACCTTGAGCTGACACTAGAGGCTGTGGAGTAGAGCTGAAAAGTAACCCAAGAAAAATTCAACTGGATGAGTGTGCTGATCTGACTCCCTGCACATCTTTGTGGTTGCTGGGGAGAGAGCAGGCAGAGGTGTAAGAGCAGGATTGCTCCATCACCGGCAACCCACAGTGAAATGCTCTCTGAGTAAGATGGGACCCTTTTGGTAAGTCACATATTTCCAAAAGTCCAGTAAAAGGGGACATCAAGCTATTGCATGGGACAACTGAAAAGAGTTTGTCCCTGTCCGCCTGACATCCTCCCTTCAAGTACTTACACACATTGATAAGATCCCCCCTCAGTCTGCTCTTCCCCAGGCTAAACAGGCCCAGCTCTCGCAGCCGTTCCTCATAGGGCAACTGCTCCAATACTCTCATCATCTTCGTAGCCCTACACTGGACTCTCTCCGGTAGCTCCATGTCTCTCTTGTAGTGGGGAGCCCAGAACTGGACACAGTGCTCCAACTGTGGCCTCACCAGGGCTGAGTGGAGGGGCAGGATCACCTCTCTCAATGTGCTGGCAGCAGTTTTCCTAATGCACCCCAGGAGACCATTGGCCTTCCTGGCCACAAAGGGCACATTGCTGGCTGATGGTCAACTTGTCATCCACCAGCACTCCCAGGTCCTTCTCTGCAGAGCTGCTCTCCAGAAGGTTAGCCCCCAGCTTGTACTGGTGTGTGGGGTTATTCCTCCCTAGGTGCAGGACTCTGCACTTGCCCTGGTTGAACTCATGAGGTTCCTCTCCGCCCAGCTCTCCAGCCTGTCCAGATCTCTCTGAATGGCAGCACAGCCCTCGGGTGTATCAGCCACTCCTCCCAGCTTGGTATCATCAGCAAACTTGCTGAGGAGGCACTCAGTCCCCTCATCCAGGTCATTGATGCACAAGTTGAACAGGATGGGACCCAGTACTGAGCCCTGGGGAACTCCAGTAGTCATAGGCCTCCAACTAGACTCCGTGCCACTGATGACAACCCTCTGAGCTCTGCCTTTCAGCCAGTTCTCAATCCACCTCACTGTCCACTCGTCTAACCCACACTTCCTGAGCTTGCCTACAAGGATGTTATGGGAGACAGTGTCAAAAGCCTTGCTGAAGTCAAGTCCTGGCCTTCTACTCCACTGACCCAGATCCTGACCCACCAGATAACTCCCTGTCTTGATCTGAGACCTATCTCATCACTATAGACTTGCTTGGCAATTACTGGACTGTGTCTGACGCAGGTTATTGTCTCTGGAGCTGATCCCAACCCTGAGTTGCTTACTCTGCTTCTCAGCCTGCCCTCAGACCTGCTCCATTACTATGGACCTGTCTTATGATCTGGTCTGTTGGCTGACCCTGGCTGCCATCACTCGATCTGCTTTGCTTGCCTTGCTCAGGTACTGTGGCAACAACCTCTTACTGTGAGGCCACCACCTCTCCCTGCCTCATTAACTCACATAGCTCCCCCCCCTTTCCTTAGGTAGCAGCCAGCCCATGTTGCTCCCTGACACAGAGAACAAGTCTGGAGCAGGAGAGAGCTTGGATGCATGCTTCTGAGCTGAATGGGGCATAGCAGAGGGGCATAGAATGGGTCTGGAAGGAACAGAGTTAGAGTAAGGGTCCTGAGGGGAGCAGAGTACRAACAGAGGGGCCTGGAGAGGAACAGAGCACATGTGGAAGTTCTCCAAAAGAAAACATTTCTGTACAAATACAAAATTTCCAACAGGGAATACTGGACAGATTGAGACAGGTGGCAAGTGGATAGCTGAGGCTATAAGGACAATTTTGCTTTCGCAGGTAGAATAGTATGCTGAAAGACAAGATCTTAACAGGATCAAACTAGAGTAAGATACAAAGAAGGTCATCAACAAAAAAAACATATATTTGAACAGAGACAGCTCAGAGAGAACATAAGGCATCTAAAAAAAGGTACTCACTAGTGCCAAACATGAGATGGTACCTCACAAAACAGAGTACCACAAACAGCTGACAGTCATACACATTGCTGAGAGAGTAAGGAGAAAGCTGAGGGCTTGAGCTATAGTCAGCATTTAAGAGAAGCATATAGCAAAGGTACATCAGAGGGATGTTGGTGCAATGTATTGTGCAAAGCAACAAGCATATTTAGTTCTCAGGAGTATAGCTACGAGATTCTCATTCAAGTAGATAGAAAGGTACCTGGTTTTGCCTCTATGAATAATTGAAGAACAGCTCTGAGGACAGTAATTCAGCAACAATGATATTGCATTCTTCCTAGCTACAGAGGAGAGCAGGAAGAAAGCAATGAGGCACCTATAATTCTCGTAACAGGGCCTGTGAGACACATTGGTGACACTGGATATTATCATCAGGGCACAAGTCAACTGCCTCACTGAGACAGAATAAAGGCAAAGCATAGGCTGAACCATCCCATGAATGTCACTGCGAGAACTGCAGGAGGCAGAGAACGTCTATTTGGCACAGCAGGGAAATGCAGAGTTTCATGCAGATGTACAACAAAATGTCAAGGATCTCAGGTTCTGTGCTATAGAAATGTCAGCAAAAGCAGTCCTGGGACTGTAAGCCTTCAGTCCATGAAACCTGATAAAAATCTTAAAGTCTGTCTCATGGTAGAGAAAATGAAATACTTGCCTGGGTTTTGAAGGCAAAGGATAGGGGAAGCTAACATGTATCTCATGAGTGGTTTGCTAGGGCCCTTAGTCGCTCCTCCTCTTCTAGGAGTTTAGCTGGCAGCTCAAGAGAAGCTTGCTGAAAAGAGCAAGCTTGTTGTGAAAAAACATTTGGAAAAAGCCACAGCAGAAGATCCCCCAAATAGCTCTGTTAAGAAGCCTCATTGGAGGCTCCTCCTCCTTCCTTAGCTTGGGAACCGCTTGCAAGCCAAGGTTTGCATGGTTGGTCCCACCCTGAGTTACATTGCAGCCATGTTGCAGCCATGTTGATGCCAGGCCATGTGCCTTGTTGATGCCCTGACTCCAGGCCTTGACTCCTTGACTTGACCTCAGACCTGCCTAATCATTCTGGACTTGGCTGGTAATCACTGGCCTGTAGCTCACCCCAACTGCTGTGCTGGACCAGATTGTAACCCTGACTAGCTCTCAATCGGAGACCTGCCACACCACCCCTCTCTAGTCTTCTGATTTGGATTCTTGGCTGACCCTGGTTGCTGTCACTGGACCTACTCTGCTCACCCAGCTCAGACGCTGTAGGACCAGACTGTCGCCTGTGGGGCTGCTGCCTCTGCCTTGTCATGCTTGACTCCCAGCTCCCCTTGCCTGGTGGAGCAGCCTACCTCTGCTGCTCCCTGGCCTGGGTCTGTTGTGACTCCCAACCTGGGGCTGTGGTGCTGGTCTAGCAGGGGAGCTGCTCTTGGAATGGAGTGATGGGCAATTTGTCTCTGCTGCAAGGGAACTGAACCCAAAGGAATCGCTGAGGACGGTATCCTGGGGTCCCTGTGGGATTCACGAGCACATCCCTGCCCTGCAGTGTGGCAGGCGCTAACTGCAGTTATGAAGCTAGTGGTACCTATGCCATGGCATCCACTGCTAACACGGCTCAGAATGGAGAGGTAGCAGAGCCTGTGTCCAGCTAGAGATAACCGAGCGGAGGAAGCCCAGGAATGGCTTTGCACAACAGCTACAGGAAAGGAGAAAAGTACTGTTATAACTGATAGCTGCAGAGACTGTTCAGACATGAAGAAAGCAATAAGAAAAACCTTTGCTATTTATACACTTAAGATGAGATCACCTACCTGCTCTCTACAGCAAATATCCTTGACATATTAAGCACTCAATCTGCGCACTGGCAGATCCGGCTGGGCCAAGGAAGCAGAAAGCTAATGACTTTAGAAGACAGCACTTCAAATGGCTGCCTTTTAAAATACTGCCTGTCCTGGAGATATGCCCCCAAAGATTCATGAAATAACACACACTGTGAAGAGCTGGAGTCACTGTTGATGACTTTCTCATGCATGACAGACCCTGAGAGGAACATGACAAGAGAGACTAATAGCGTTACCCACAAGAAGCAGAGAGTGCAGCCTAAAATTGAGTCACAGCAAAATGCAGATCAGCACAGAGGAACTAAATTATTTTGGTCACACTGCAGAAAGAGGAGGCATCAGATTCGATTCAAAGTGAATAAAGCAGGTAATGAACAGCAACTTCCTCCTAAAAGTCAGCAATTGCACAAGGACTGTTGACAAGCCTAGTGAGAATTGTACCATGATTAGCATAAATGCACAGCTTACAAACTGGGAAAGAGTGTAGAAGAGGAGCACAAAAAAGGGGTGGTAGGAAGAAAACCTTGAACAAGACCTCCAAATCAGTCACTTTCAGAATCAGGTTAAACCATAGCAAAAGCAAGGAAAATATCACCTCAGATAGGTAAAGTAGTAGGAAGCTCTAGCAGTGTATGGATGAAATGAAGCCAGCGCTGCAAAACTCTGTTCCTAGAAAAGCAAGTACTTGCCGTTGTCTCTGGATATCAGGGTTTTCTCTGGCACATGTTTGACCACTGGCTGATATTGCAGGTGAACCACAGTCTGCTATTCTTCACAAGCCTCCCTCTTCTGTACCACTAAGTTATTCGCATGTAATTCTAAAGCTGAAAAGATTTGACTTGAAAATGAAGAAATAATCAGGGGAAGATAAACTCAAGTAAATCTTCTTTCTTGAAGTTTGTTAGAGAATATGAAAAAAAAGAAGAGGAAGAGTTTGAGAAAGGAATACACGTGATGATAGTCCAACACTGAACTTTTTACAAGCAGGTTATCAGAAACAGCAGGAGRAACATCATGTAGGATGTGATGGATTTAAAAAGAAACAAAGAGAGCAGAGTGACCTGCACAAACAAATAACAAGCTTCCTAGGCTATCATAGGCTTCTGGAATGAAAAAAAAAAGAAAAAAAGAAAATAAAACACATTTTCTGCAGAGAAAAGACTAAGGCTGAAAGGTAAGGAGAAACGGTGATGCCAAACAAAATAGATACTGGGTTCTGAAAGGAGATTCATAAAGTACATTTTTGCTACTGTGTTTTGCAAAAAGAAAGCAAAAGCTAGATATAGTTTTTTTGACATGGGATGACAGCACAGGTAGAAGAAAAGATCAGAGATTGTTGTGTAAAATATCAGAAACAGAACTGCAAGGAACAAACCAGGTCATGTGATTTTGGCAGCAACTGACAACTGATGCCTTCAAATACAAGAGAAATCACAGCCTACTGATAGTGCTTTACTGTTAGAAGGCAGGTTTTGTGAAGTTACTCCATTAGCTAACAATTTTGCTGGCACATTGCCTCATGCAAGGCAATATTCACTGAATATAGAGTGATGACTGCAGTTCTTCAACCAAAGATGCTGGGACAAGAAGCCCCTGAAATGTCAAGTATGGTCTTTGTGATTAATGTGTCATATGTTGGGGCCAGGAGGAGCTGGGAGCCAGCTATTGACAGAGAAATGCACCAAATTGTTATACAGTTAATGCTTGTTATGATTTACAGCTTCTGAGCTGGCCTTAGAAATGCCACCAGCAGGGAGGACATGCAAGCCAGAAGGGATGTGCTCATTAATAGACGCAACAGAGTTTAAATGCAACAGCAAACTCTTTCCCTTCTGTCCACTACCACCTCTAGCTACCCCTCCTGCCAGGAAGGGGACACCAAAAGAGCCTAGTAAGCCAACTGGAACAAACAGCAGTATAAGTCATGCTCTGATCTTTTTTCATTTGTAGATGAGATGTAAAGATGGGAAGGTAAGTTTAAGAGAGGCTCAGGAAGTGACTCCAGGATTGTGTTTCCTCTTGTGTGCATATATGTGTGTGTTGAGATGAACTGAGCAGTGGGGTGAGTGAGCTTGATATGTTGTTTTAATTAAATGCTGATCATTATTTCCCATGGGCAATTGCAGTTAAGACAATGAAAGACTTAGGGGGTTTGATATTGTACCAAAAGCATCAGTCTCCATCTCCTGTCATTTTGACAGGACTGTAACATCCATTCATTCAAAGAAGAAATGTGTAGTTTCAGAGAAAAAAAAATAAAAAAAAGGAAAACGTGACCCAGTTAGAGCAAAAGACTAGAAGACAAAAGAATAACTTTACCAATGCCTTTGTTTCTCTGAAGGCTCATCAGGAAGCCACCAAATTTCCCACACCTCCATGAAGAGACAGAAAAACACTAAAGCAAGAATGGCTTGCAACAAGTGTCAGAAGAAAGAGTAGAAGTTTCACCTTTCCTTTAAACACTGAACTTCTGTTGGTGCCACCCGTAATCTAATTGCTGGCCCATATCAATGGAACTGCAATGATTTTGCAAGAGGGAGGACATGGCCAGCAAGACTGTGCAGTCCTGGGCTCCAGTGTGAGCATGTGGGCTAACCAACATCACATTCAATATGCATTGGCAGAAGACAAGCCAGTCCTCACCCATCTTGAAGTGCCAGAAAGCATGGGCTCACTGTAAGGATAAGTATCTCATGGGGCTTTTGTTGTTTTTAAAGGTCTCAAATTTGAGTGTTTGAGAACACAGAAAAATGTAAGCTGTTTAGTGAGATTAAGGAATCCTTTTGTGAAATTTGTGTTGCTTTCAGTCCTGCTCCACCACCTTTGAAGGGTTAGAGCAACAGCTATTTAGTCAGAGTCTGAGCTCCCAGGAAGAGTGAGTATTTAACTGGGAGGGCTCACACGACTCGGATACTGGTTTCAGGAAAAAGAGTTGGTGGGCGTATCCCCAGAATGGGTGTCACACAAGAAGTATGAGAACGTGCACTTACCACCCTGAGTTATAAACCATGAGTGTATTCTATTCGGTTCCCTTYGGCTAGAATATTTGTGAGACTCAGGGACCAGATCTACTCACAGCAGAGAGGTGATCACGTAGTGCAGCACAGGTCCACAATGCAGCGCACACTAGCAGTAGAAGGGATAAATACTCCCTATATACTTTCTGCAAATTAAGGTGCT
This sequence comes from Rhea americana, assembly GCF_003343005.1. NCBI lineage: Eukaryota > Metazoa > Chordata > Aves > Rheiformes > Rheidae > Rhea > Rhea americana. Next base: position 3,199,355 of record NW_028187111.1, read on the forward strand.
TTAATCAAATACAAGTTGAATGCTCAGGACAAGGGGTTCTGAGTGAATTTTTGTGGCTTCATTTTATGGGTAACATAGGACCATGTGGTAATATTCCACCCTAAACAAATTTCCACTATGAAATACTGTCTGTTCAAGCAAATATCAGTCCTGTTGTATGTGAAATCTTACTGCTTGACATATTCATAGAATCAGGCAATAACATAGGTGGAAAGGGACCTCTGGAGGTCTCTAGTCCAACTCTCTGGTCACAGCAGGGCTAGCTCCAACATGCTAATAATGCCAAGGTTGCAGGTTTGATCCCCATAGGGACCTCTCGCTTGAGGGTTGAAGTAATGATCTCCAGAGGTCCCTTCCAACCTTACCAATTCTATGATTCTGTGATTAGATAAAGTTTCTCAGGGCCAGGTAAGTCCTAAAATCTCCAATGGAAGAGAACCCCAGCCTCTCCAGGCACCTGTTCCAGTGCAGAACTACCCCTATAGGGATCCCTTTCTTTCATTATATCTGGTTGGAATTTCCCTTGCTGCAGCCTGGGTCTGTTGCCTCTCATTCTCTCAACCTGGACCTCTGAGAAGAGTCTGTATCTCTCATAACCTCCCCTTAGATAGTCCAATATAGAGACAAGATCCCTCACAACCTTCTCTTCTCCAGGTTGAAAAAGCCCAGCTTTCTCAGCTTCTGCTTGTTTGTTATCTTGACCATCCTGGTAGATTCTCTTCAATATATCAATCTCTCTCTCATATCCTGGGAAGACCAAAGCTGGACACAGTGCTCCAGACACAGCCTCGTGGGTGCTGAAGAGAAGAGCAAAAATCACTTCCCCTGACTTATTGTCTTGCTTATACAGTCCAGTATGCATTTAGTCTTCATTGCTGCCAAGGTGTTCTTCAGAATCTTGTTCAACTAATTCATCTACCAGGAGCTGAGACCTTTTTCTACAAAGCTGCTTCCTAGACAGTCAGAGCCTAGCCTGCACCGCTGAAAGGAGTTTTGTAATAAGTGTAAAACTTTGCATTTGTCACTGTTGAACTTCATGAGGGTTTTGCCAACCCATTTCTCTAGCTTATCAAGATCCTCTGAAAGGGAGTTCTGCCCTCCAGCATATTCACCCCTCATCAAGGTTTGATGTCATCTGTGATGTAATCTGTTTGGTGATCATCTATTTGATATCATATGAGTCTTCTGTGCCCCTTTTCAGGTTGTTTATGAAGATATTATTGGTCCCAGTATTCACCCCTGAGCAATGTCAGTCATAGCTGGCTCCCTGTCAGACTTTGAGCCTCTGACCACTACACTTTAAGTCCACCAATGTGGCACATGTTTTTCACCCACCCTGTAGTTCACCCATCTAGTTCATATTTCCCTGTTTTGGCTACAAGGTTACTATGGGCCAATATTCTAATAATCCAACAATTATTTTGATGGGGGAAAGACACACATGCACCTAGACATCAGCCATCAAAAAGTTTTTCCTGTGTCTCATTTGACCACGTCACCTCTGCTGGTAATAGATCAACTGGATTAAAGCTCTCTGGAAAGTGCTAGAGTGAGACACAGGGCCAGCACTCGCACATGGCAGTAAAACCGTCAGGGAGTTAATGGCAAGTGGCCAGAACTGCAAGCTGTGCTATGCCAGTCACAGATGGGAAGTGGAAATTTGTGACATTTTGTACTTCAACCCAAAATCTGAACAGATTTTCATAAGACCAAGGAGAAAAGAAGTTATCTCCCCCGACTTATGTGCCCTGCCAAATTTCATAGTCCTGCTGCAACAGCAGAAGTGTTGAAACAAAACAAAACAAAACAAAAGGAAGGAAGAAAGAAAGTTATAAAATGTTGGAGGAGGAGGGGTTTTTTTAAAGGAATGTTTTAGGCAGCCAAAATTTAGGAGTACTAACTTGTCTGTAAAATCAAAGGAACCAGAACCCATGATTTTCAGCCAGGTTCCATTGGTTCTTTCAATGAGTCAGCCGTAGCCCAAAGAAAACTGGTGTACTGATAATTCCTAACACATAGGTTTTTGAAGGATCTGACATATTCAGCCAAGGATCAAAGAGAAAAAATGAAGGAGATGTACATTCTCTCTAATTTCAAGTGCTTGCTTCAGCTCCCTGAATTTCTAACCCTTTATGGAATGGTTGGAAAAAGAAATCTGCACTGTTAAAACTATTCTTCTCCCAAGCCCTTTTTCAGAAAGCAAAGATGCTATTTCTGTAAGAACTTAAAAGGAAATACATGTCTGAGACAGAGAGCAAGAATGGAAAATTTCAGTCCAACCGGTGAATGTTTGGCAGTCAGGAGCTGACAGGGTTTTGTAATGCTCTGTAAGAGAGGGGCTGTCCTGTTGGCTCTACCAACAATCACATTTCTAAGGAAAGAAAAAATGTGACTGTTGGAATGTTTTTTCTTTTGCACAAAAATGCTCCAAAAGACTGTTATGGTAAAGAAGTAGCAGTTATTTTGTCAGACAGAGTACAGTATGTTCCTTAAAATGTCTCTAGCTTCTCTGCTTTTCCTGTGTCCTAAGCCTGGACAAACTCTCTAGCCACAACTTTTTCTTCCTCCTCCTACACTGAGTCTTCCCAACTCCAGCCCACTTCCTTCTGTATTTTACCAAGATCAGTTTTGCCAGCAGTGTGAAGAGGGGAACAAATGGGCTTAGCTTGTGTTTTCTACATTTCAAAGGGCTGGGAAATGATGGGAAATTTTGGTGCAGCCCTAAGGAAGGTCAGCTGATGTTAAATAATTTCATCACAAAGGATGATGGACCGGATGAACTGTTACCAGGAGCCTCTGGGCTCTGGTTTCTGGGCAGCACTTCTCCTCTGCTGTCCACAAGCGTCTGTGGGACCTACTGTTAATGCACAGGCACTGTCTTCTCCTAGCATTGGTCCATTTACAGGGGCAGTCACTTATTCCCCTTTGGTAAAGGCTCCAGCCCCACTGTTGTTCTTCCTAGGCATCCATATGATACCACAGAGTGGGACTTTGTTGTTGTTGTCTTCTTCTTMTTATTTATTTATTTATTTAATTAATTATTTTTACATTCTAAAAGACTCAGAAGAGACAGAGAAGAGTCTCACCGTGTTGAAATGCTTTGAACTGTCAGGACTACAGGACTAGAAGCTTATTTCAGACTGTCCCATGAATTGCAGTGTAACTTCACATGAGCTTCTCACATCAGTTGTTCTTCAGGAACTCAGTATATTATGCCTGCCAGCCTGTATGCTGTCACTCCAGGTCAGACACTACTGCTTCCCACTTCCCTTACAGATGGAGGCACTTTAACAGCAATCATGACTCTATAAAAGTGGTAGCAGATCTCCAAATAAAATTTATCCCATTTGGTGCTGACATGGTGGACAGGATTCCCTATATCCTTCTCATTTCAGGATATGTAGCAGAGTGCTGAGATTGCATCTTCATGATGGTGCAAGATGAATAGCAATGCCTCCAGAATTTCTGCATAAGGATCAGTGTGATATTGTGGCTTAATCCCAGCCAGTATAGTGCTCCTCTGTGGGCTGATGTTTGTCTCCTCTGGGTGATACACTCTTCTTCACTGCATGGTACATCATGAGACATCTGTGTGTGCCTACTGTAGGGTCTAATCACACACTCATCCCAGCCAACTTGTAACTGCAGTGATTAGAGTGTATCCTCTGCTGTTTTACCATCTGCTTAGTCCAGTGTCTCTGAGATTTACAGATCAGAACCTCTGTCCATAAGCAAAAGCAGCTCTAACCCCCGACGCTTGTACTGCCTCAGCAAGTGTTATCAGAGATATTCTCCACTTCACATGCGTTCCTTCTCTTCACTCCAGCCAGGTCCTTCAAGAAATGTCATTGTGGCTTCTTTGCTATGATGCTGCTTCCCTAACAGACAGTGTTGACAGTAATCTGGCTGCTCCCAGCACCATCTTTGGCAACTGTGTTTACATGCATTGAAATGAAGGAGGCAGTGCCTAACTCAGAGCTGCTGTCAAAGGCTCTGAAAATGGCTTTGCAATAATTATACTTCCAGGCTAAGCCTTGCTGAGCTCACTGGATATCAGCACGTCTCTCCTGGACATGCGATATTCAACTTGAAAGGATAGTGAGAACCCAATCCTAAATATGTATATATGGACCAGTGATTAAAACACATTGAAGTGTAAACAAACACAAATTTTCAAAAAGAAAAACATCCCATGCAGATGGGTCATATGTAATCTACACTACAAAAACACTCTTCTGTTAACTATCCTCTTCACCTTATATTGCTCTCCCACAGAGAATATTTTTTATTCTTTCATTTCCATGGCTTTTATCACCTGTCCTGTCTTGAACGCTCCTTGACACATCCCATCAGATATGAATTCTGCTTATCTACCTCAGTTCTGTCATTTTTAAAAAAGCATCARTGTGTCCTTTCTTTTTTCCCCTTTTTTCCCCCAACTCCCTACTCTTTCATCTTGCTTGCAAAAGCTGATATCTCTCCTTGGGCATCCTATATCTCTCCTTAAACATGTGGGAACTGACAACTGATCTACTGCCTCCTTACCAGAGTGTCTCATCTATTCAGAAAAGATTTCAGTTGGGCATCATTTCTTAGCAGCCAGGGAAAATCATCATCACTTTGGGGAAAATGCCTAATCTTTACTCTGACTTTGAACAATGTAACTAAGTTGTTCTTAATTTTATTTGCCATTGTAATATAATGTTTGCAAGAAAAGGAAGAACATGATATGACCTCCAAAGGGAAGAGTAAATCTGCTAAGTGAAGCAGAACAATATTGTTCTTAGCAAAATTAGCCAGTTTTTCCTACTGTTGTAGTATTTGTGCTTTAAAAAAGAAACCAAAGACCTCTAACCAACCTAAAACTCTTTGTACCGTGATCAGAGCATAAGAATAGGGCAGAACGTGGCTCTGTGCAGTAGAATCCTTATTTATCCACTATTAATGAGTGACTACCCAGTAAGGGGATTTATAGAAAACAATTATTGTAGTCGTTCAGGCATTTTCAGACAGTATTTTAAGCTATTTTTAGACCTGTAGCAAGTTTATTCCTAATTTGGAGCCATAGTCTGAATTCTAACTAATTCCCAGTGTTGAGTAGCCTGTAGTGCCAGAGTCTCAGATAAGTGATTCAGGTAATCTATACACAAGATCTATTTAATTTCAGTAAGTTTCTCAGATCAGTTGGCAGCTCTGTTTTAAGTCACGAATTTCCCACATATGCAGAGACCTCTACAGATGTTCAAGAACTTCCATGACTGGGACACAGGAGGAGGCGATGTTGCAGTTTAGGGAGGAYGGGTAAACATCAAAGGCTTCACTGGGACAATGGTGCTGTACTGGAACTAGTGCCTGGGATAGTAGAGTCCCCATCCTCAGAGATTTTTCAAGACATGGGTAGACAAAGCAATGGCCAACTTAATCTGGATTTAGCAATAGATGTGCTTCAAGTAGGAGGTTGAACTATGTGACCACTGAGGTCTCCTCCAAACCAGGATTTTTGTGATTCTGCAGGACTGATCAAATCCTTAGAGGGGTCCAGCCTGGTAAGGATGCTCAGTTCGCATTCACTTTGATATTCAGTTAAATTCTGCAAACTGCTATCAAAGAAGCAGGTGCTGCCTATCTTTTGCAATTAACCAGCTGTTTAGGTCATTTATCCAGAGCTGGTAAGACATGCTGCTAGGTTTCCCTCAGGCTTAGGGAGGTGGAAAGAGAGAGAACAGGAACTTCTGATCACTTTTGTTGAATACATGAGGCGTGTAAGCAAGAATAAGCCAGACTCAGCAAGCCAGTGAAATGAGGTCTGCTCCAGAAGGTTGGGGCCATGAGCTCTCATCCAGGAAACCAGGCCTGCCTATACTTATTGCTTCTCATAATAGTCTGAAAAAATGCAAAAAATAGTGTTGAGAATAGCACACCTCTGCCCAGACCTCCCTCGTCCCAGGACAGCCATTGCTCATGGAGCAAGAGAATGCCATTCCTTCCTGGTTAGGGTGCTGACAGATGAGTCCTGGCAAATCTTCCTGTATAAGATACAACTCTATCTATTTTACATCTCTGGTGTAGATTTATTTCCGTTCCTAAAGCTTAGTTGGCTGAAAGGAGTCGAAAGGATTAGGCTGTCAATCACCTAATGTTTCTGGATGATTTGAGCCCTTTCTCTAGTCCTTCTCATTCTTAACTTTCTTGCAATCATGAAATAAAGCATCACAGAATTTCCTTCTGTACAACAGATGAGATCACGATGTTTGGAGAAACTTCAGCAGAAGACTCCAAAGACCAGAACAGCAAAGTTAAGTGAGGATGCAGAAAGGAGCCTCATGGGTTCTTCAGATGTACCCAGCCAGGCTCAATGTTTCAATAACTGAGAGTGTCTCTCAGAATCTCAATGAGCTATGAGCAAGCCTCAGTCATTTTCGGCTGGGCACAGATAAAATCTGGCTTTAAATGGAAGAAGAGCTCATGCACTATGGTTTGTACTGAGGTAAGAAAATCAATTTAAGATGACACATCTTTAGTTAATTTGTTGCATTTTTCTTGAGAGGAAAGATCTGGGATTCCCATAGAGATGGGAGTACAATGCAGTACAGTGGCACCACAGAGGCTGCTGGGGTCCAGCCAGCAGCTTAGAGACTCCCTTTGCAGTTGTGCTGGGCAGGAGGGGGGATCTGGAGAGCAGAGCCTGGTGCTATTCCAAGAGCTTGTTTCCATCTCCAGGAAGGGAGTTGCTTGGGTCTGGGCAATAAGTAGGTGGTCTAACTCCAAGCTCCACACACRTGGCTCATCCTTGCAGAGGGTGTTGCTTTGAGGAGGGAAAAGGAATACAAATGGAAAGCCTCACTTGAGTTTTCCTCACCTTCCTCCAACCCCCTGYGGCAATTTTCCACAGCAGGGGCAATCTGGCCCCAAGATAGGAGTCATTCGATCTCACACAGCATGAATAGGTCTGAAGGAAGCAACACAAGGACCTTCTTGTGCTATGCATTGTAGAGTTAACCATCAGTCACAAAYGTCTACCACCAATCCCTAGCCAATTCCATGCACTGTGATTATACCTCATCAGAGTTAATTTACCAACTGTTTAAATAACTGTACAGGGTATTGAGTCTCCTCTCACCCCACTTGCAACTTTTTCAGCTGCTGCCCTACYGAAGATGCTTCAGTCTGGGTGGTCCAAGCAATACCCTGCAGCATTTTTCTGTGTTGTCAGCAGTCTGGAATAGGGTCCTTTCTTCTGAGCTCTTGGCTTCATTTCCCAGCCTGAGTTACAGGAGTCCTATAGCAAACGATTTGGAGGACAAGAGGCAGTTCTGATAATGGGAAACGTCTGTGAAGGACTGGAACATTGGCATGTAATCCCTGGACAAAACTGCCTCATTCAGAAGAAGGGAAGGAAAAGCCAGCAGAACAAAGATCTTATTTCATTTCATGAAATGAGCATGTGATGTTTTCTCTGGAATGTCTCACTGACAAATGGGTCCAATTTTTCTAGGGGCCATGGCTTTCACATAGGCTCAGGCAAGGCCATAAATGACTGAAAAGCATGTAAATTCAAGGTCTTGGTTAATTTGTCAGTTCCAGGCAGGCTCAACACTAACTCAGCCAGGCTGCAGCCAGGTTTAGATTTCCTGGGAAGCCGGATGGTGTGATAGGCTTCTAACACCCCTGGTCTAGAGCACTCCCTGGAGGATGTGTGTGCTCTTGGCCAGATCTTGTGTACATCATGTAACTTTGTAACGTTGTGCCAGTGTGAAGCATGGCTCTATCTGGTCCTGCCTGTGTCACCTGTCTGTTATGTTGAATGACAGCTCCACATCTTAATGGAGCGCAGAATAGTGATATACACCAACAGGAGCCAAAACTATCAAGGCAGATGTTTTGTCTTTCGCAGGAACAGATGACCTGGCTAAATGGAGACAGGCGTAAGTTTGTGAAAGCTATTGGATGTGTGAGTCCATTCAATAGGGGAAAGATTTTATTCAATCTGTCAATTGTGTTGTACTTCTGGGCTCTGCTAGAGCTGTTGCTAAAGGGCTGCACCTCTTGCAGTGGGACCTTTTGGAAACAGACGTAAACAGAAGCAAGTATTCAGATCTAGTGAACAGACTCTCTTTCTAAAGGTGAGAGTGCTCTAGTTTTAATGAACTAGTGGGCTTGTTCTCCAGGTGGGATTTGAGAAGGAGATCCACATCCCCACTGTGAGTGGGTTCCCTCCATCCGCCACTCAGCGCCTGGCAGATTCCTCTGCCTCTGTCTCTGTTAGTTAGAACCTGCTTGTCCTCCTTTCTGGTCCCTCTGATGGTGCTTTCACCCTTTACTTCTGCTAATGGATTACATTGTTCATCTCTTCCAGTCTGTTGTCTTCCGGTCAGAAGTGTATCTTTCCTCTCCCTTGCCTTGTCATCAAGGCCCAGTATAGTATCATATCAGAGCTTCCCCCTGTTCTTCCAGTTTCTAGTCTCATGGGACAACTTGTCCAGTTTGCAATTACAACTTCTGATCCATTTTTTCACCYGTCACTAACATTTCCCGTTCAAAAGCCTTCTCTCACACAGGTTGAAAGCTGTGACCTTTTCCTTCAGACTGGTTTTGTTTACAGCTATTTATCCTGCTCTTGCACGTAAAAGGTCTGGCATAAATCCTGCCCCACTGGGGCAGCTTGACTGCTGCAAATAAAGGCCAGCATGCTCAAATATGGAGGTCAGATGCTTCCTCCATATTTAGCATCTAATGCAGCAGCCTTATTTGCGGGTGCTCAGCACGTGCATTTCCCATCCTGTGTGGTGGAGCTGAAGGTGCTTAGCATCTGCTAGGGAGTGATAGGTCTTTTTTAAGACTGGCTTGTACCTCTGTATGGGGGAAAAACAAAACCCCTTGTTTTCCACTGCCTAGCACAGGGTTGGGAGGGGATAACATGATTTCATAGCATTACAAAGCAATGACAAGAGCTGGTCTCTAGGGTGAGCTGTGTTTACTAACACATTGCACATTTTCTTGCTTAACAGCACAGTTTCTCATTTTATAAGAGTCCCTGAGGTAATGTTTGTGTCCTAGATCAGCTGTCCAAACTTACACTGCCAACTCCCAAGCTTTGTCAGAGACCACCAGAACAGCCACCCTGAGTTCATGTGTTGAGTATTGCAACAGCCTGCAGCTGAATAAGGTTCAGTGGACTGCTCCTCCCAGTTTCACAGACCCCTGGTGATTCACAGAGCTGCTGTCCCACACCCAACCATGTCTTACCCGACCACAACTCACAGTGAAATAGCCTTCGGGCAGCAAAATCCATGAAGGTCTCCTAGCAAGCATCCCAGGCTCTGCTTAGGACTGGGACAAATGGCTAAGTATGTTTGAGCATGTCCTCAGCTATTGTGTTACCCATCCTTGGAGGATGAAAAATAGCTAGAAAAGTTACTATGAGTGTGAGGGGGATGGGGGAAACTAGGAACTTTTGTCCTGTGAGCCACAGACCCGACCTGCAAACAGTCCATGAGAGGTCTTCATATATGCATAATGTAGGGGTAAGCAGTAGGTGGCTAAGAGAAGTGGGTCTGAGATGCACTTTGAAAGTCTGGTAGTAGTAATGAGGGCCAGGAGCTGCTGTGGCAATTGTTTTTATGCATCAGATGTATCTTGAGGTGCACTCAGCTTCTGTCATCACAGAGCTGTGGACAACTATGCTGGATAGGAGACACCCCAGGCCAGAGCTGCTCTGTGAAGAATCACCCCAGAGGCCTGTGATCTCCCTTTCTGTCATGGTTGGATTGCATGATGCTGAGGCATACAAATGCCTCTAGGTGAAGTCAGCCCAGGTCTCACAGGGCTCTGTGCAGCCTCTCCCAAACAGGGGCTGGCTCCACACCCCAGCATCTCCTGTGATGCTCATATTAATCCAGGTGCAACCCAGCCCCATTGCCCCAACTGTGAGAGAGGTGACAGACCCTTACCACCAGCATCCCTAGTTTGAAGAAGTTAATTTCCTCTGACCAACCTGCTCCCATCAGCAGACACATTTTTAACCTGCTCCAAAGCAGCATCCCCAGAGCGCTCTTCCACAGCATCTCCTTTGCACAGGGTGAAACTAGCTTTTTGGCTTTGGATGAAAGCAGTGYTTGAAGGAGTTTCAAAAGCTGCGGGGAAGGCAGAAAGGCATGGCTGAGACACTGTGGAAAGGGGTTAATCAGTGCATCCCCTTAAAATGCCCTCTGACTCCTCAGGCACTTCACACTCTGTGAGCACCACAGCAAAGCCACAAGCAGCAGCCCTTGGCTGGTGAAGAGGAAGAACCTGTTGCTTTATAGCAGGATGGCTGGTGTTAGCACTTCTCTGAGGAACTCTGCTGGATATCTCTGTCGAATAAGATGAGTGGCATGTGAAACACCTGTATTTTTTTGTGACTTATGCCATAATTGATAGATTATGATGGCCTGCACCTGAGCTCAAGACATCCCAGGTTCATTTTCTGCTGCATCCTGGAGCRCAACCCTCCTACTGTTGGAGTTAATGGAGAAAGTGTTCTCAACTGCATGAATCAGGATGAGCCTGTGGTAGACAACCGCTTGCTCTGCAGCAATAGCATGTTGASGATTGAGTGCCTGGGGTCATTACAGGCAACATGTCAGAGCTAAATACCTCATTGTAGTTCAATGATTTAGAAAGACGAAGTAGCTGAAATTTCAGGCTGCCACAGAAAAGTCCTGGGTTTGACTCTAAGCTCTGCCAGAACTGACCGTAGCAACTTTTCTGTGAACTTGTCTGCAAAATGAGGAAGTGAATAGGGAGGGAGGGACAGAAGTGGAAAGAAATGATGGTTGTTTCCTCAGTTGCAGAGGAGAATAACATCACATTTAACAGTATATGCTGTGAAGTGCATGCARCATTAGCAGGTATATAGGTGAGTTGGGACTGCACCTTGGAGTACACCTTCATGCCTTTATGTGCCTGGATTGTGTACTAACACAGAGACACACTAGAAAATCCATTTTATGAATCATATGTGCTAGTTCAGCTGCCTGCATGATGAATGACTCATCTTGCCCTGATGCCTGAACCCCCATCATATTATCAAACCTCCTTCTAAGGGCCTTGTTGGGGTCAGACTCCAATCTAATGAACTGTGGTAGTGGCATGTAGGCTAGGATCCCAAAAGATAACCATCAGCACAGGTATCTTGTTAGTGACCATGCCATCTTCATGCAATAAGGTTTTACCTATCTACACAGCTAAACAACTTGTTTCCTCTGCACCATCGTAGACATGCTGTTAACCAGTCTCTGTGACCAACCAGCTTCTACAAGATGGAGAGAYACCGTTGGCAGCTGGGATAGCACTTGTTCCACATGATGGTGGAGGGCAGCCCTTCAGGTGCTGTTAGGGGCCACATAACTGCTTGGGAACCCTGCTTTCTGAAGGCCAGCTCTTGCTTCAGGCGAATGAGCTACGTTCCCTGTGGGTAAAGAATCCCAGTAACTCTGACAGAACTGTACCTCAGAGCAGAGCTAAATGATCTGTCAGCTCCGAGCAGTTTGATCTTGGACAAGTAGCATACTCGGACACTTTCAGGGAATGGCAGCAGCCTGCTTCTGGCGGTAGGGCCTCTCTTGAGAGTGTTTTTAGTTTGGAGGCTGTAGCAAGCTCATAGGATTATATGAACTCACAGGATAATTCAGGTTGGAAGGGACCTCAGGAGCACTCTGTTCCATCCTCTGGTATCACTGCAAGGAGTTCTTCCTTCCCAAGTGTCAGACTTTGCATTTGTCCTTGTTAAACTTCCTAACTGACCAGGGTGACCTACCTGATACCTCCCGAGGAGCCTGTTGTCTTTTGAGGGATACAGGTCACAGCTGAAATGGCTGCCAGTAAATCTATTCTCCCAATTCCAGTATGTCCAGACATTTCTGCAGTTTGTTTCTGCAATGGTGGAGTCAAAAGCAGGAGCATTTCACTTGCCAGCGCTGCATCATKGCCTGGCAGCAGCTGAAATGAGCGGAAATGAGGAACATGCTGAGACAGAAGCATGTTATGCTGTTCAGGATGGAGGAGTATTTCCACACAGAGTSTTTGAGACAAATTCTCGTGTCTTGCACAACGAATCAGATCTGAGTATAACTCAAGTCTACTGACACAAAGAATGGCAAGTTATCATTGGCCAAGCTGTGGCTGTTCCAAATGCAATSGAGATTACAGAGGTTTGGACAGGAGTACTGTTCTGTGCCTGAGATACTCCTGGCAGGCATGGCTCACCTGTGTGATCACACCTGGATGCTAAGGCCTGAATTAAGTCTGTCAGGAAATGACACCTTGGGAGCCTTTCTTATGTTAGAAAACTAAAAAATCTTTTCTTGAATAAGGGACGTCAAGGGTAACGCATAAGGGCCAGGTTGTCAAAGGTATTTAGGCATTTTACAGCACTAGCTAATGCATCTCCAAAAGCCCATCAAGTATGTTAACCATTAGAGAATGACCTTTACACAAACCACATTGCCCAATAGTGCCAGACTTCCWTGCCCTTTGGTTAGCCAAGTCCACAGTAAAACCTGTAAAATGAAGATATCTGCTGTGAAGGACAAGAAAAAAGCTACAGCACTTTACAGTTGAAAAGAACACATCAGGGCTGGACTGAAATAGAGCTTTAAGCAATCATATTTAGTACAAATGCTGCAGCCATGACAGGAGCAAGGCATGGAGAAACCACAGGGAGAAGGTAATTTACAAAAGCAAGGAAATGAAGCAAACAATAAAGCTAGAAAAAGAAAAAAAAATGGCTCTATTTCACAAAGTGCAGGCTGGAAGGTGACCAAACTGCAGGAAAGTGATATGGATGTGAGCGATAACAGCACTGTAAAAAAGAAGATTTAAATAACCTACTCTTCATGTGTATATCCTTACATCACAGTTAACTACAGTTACCTCTTACTTGAGTTTGAATTTTGGTTAGAAAAGTAACCCCTTTACTGTCCTGATTTGAGTCAGAGACGCTTTGAATCCAAGTTAGTTCACCCTGCTGAGTATGCGTGTTAGAGTTACTGTTATAAACTTAGGAGCCTTAAGCACTTGCTTGATGGTGTGGTGCAGCTACAAAGCTGGGATTATGAGAGTAATGTGGCATCTCCCTACAGTTCTGGATAAGAAGCTTCCTCCTTACTTGTGCATCATTCCCCTACCAGTGCACATTTTGGAGCTCGCTCCTACCAGCCTGCTACTCTCTGCCTGCGGGCTCACAGCAAAATGCTAGTAAACCTGCGTAGTGGAGTAAGGAGATGTCAGGCTCTGGGGGTTCGATCTGAAGTGAGCGTCTTCAATAGGCTGTTGCAGGCCTGAGCTCTCGCCCACACGTGTCAGCACAACCCAGGTGTGCCCTGGCCCTGGGGACTCTCACACCAACCTTGTGTTTAGGTCTGATGCCTGCAGTTGGGGCAACATGGCGGCAAAGGCACTGCTCTGCTCTAGGCCTGTTTCTCATGTTTTTGTGGGGGACCTCAGCCATCTTTTGGCCCTTCCTCAGGCTCAGTTGGAGAACTACCCTCTGGTCCATAGTGAGTTACTCCTATAGCTCAAGATAATATAGATGCCTCCAGTTCCACACAAGCTGAGCCTTCTCAAGTATAGCCTTAAACATCAGTTATTAAAAACAATACCCTGATTCCTAATTACATCAAATAACGCTACTGCAAATTTCTTAGTTACTTCTCGGCAGGATAAATTATTTCCATGTCACAAAGCCTGGTTACCGATCCAAACCGGTTACTTCAGTTATCATCTAACAGGTACCACAAGCATGCCAGCTATTGACGTCAGTGCAGCAGCGAGTGAGYAAGCATCTCTCATAACTGGTGTGAAGGGTCACGTGTGGCACATGGCAGGGAGAAAGGAGGAGACGTGAGTGATGTGGGTGGTGGATAGCAGTGAGGTAATGTGGAGAGGGTGATATCATAGTATAGCTGCAAGGGCTGGATGAGGACTTACGAAGTAATTTATTGGCATATGTTTAGCCCAGTTTCCCAAGGAAATGAGGCTTACACGATCACTTTGGGTGTATATCTATGCATATGCTGTAATAAGGGAGAGGCTGCACATTTAGAGTCACTCTTACTAGATGTCAGAGAGTCCAGAAAAGTGATGTTTACAGTGCCCCAGCAATGAAAAAGGCTTTGGTTGGAGCTGGGACTTTATTAAACACAATAAGATGTATCTACTCATGAGATGGAAACTCACAGAATTGTAGGCTTCATTTGCTCTGTTTCTCAGAAAATGGCTTGTCAGAGAGTTTCGGTAGCACGGCCATTTGGGCATGCATGTGTGTGTGTAAATCTCAAAATATGTGATCCTATACATATAACAAAAAGTTTGTATTAGAAGTAGCAGTGACTGGAAAGTAAGCGTCAGCAGCAATGAAATATTAATGTATGCAGTAGAAAATCTTTCTTGTAGAGCAACGATTCCCAATTTTTTTGGCCCATCAGAGTAGTGCAGAATTTCGGGAAAGTGTCATGCACCCTTACAATCAAGGTTTTTAACTGCAAGCATTTTTATGATATTACTTGGGTTGTGTGACCAGCAGTGGATGAATTACCATATCGAGAATGGCCACAGCTTTGAAACCAGACTTGTAAATGCATTTGCTTTCCTCTTACTCTAGTGCTTCTGATCCAAACTCTTCAAAAAACAACAAAGGTTCCTGAAAGATTTATTTCTTATGTACTTAGGTAGTATACCCTCTTCTCTTGCAGTTTACATTTTTAAATGGTAAAAGTGAGTTTGCAATAAAAGCGAACTGTTCATCCRATATTGTGTATTCACAGAATCAGAGAATGGTTGAGGTTGGAAGATCATCTAGTCCAACCACCTGCTCAGGCAGGGTCACCTAGAACATGTCGCACAGGATCGCATCCAGGCGGGTTTTGAATATCTCCAGAGAAGGAGACTCTACAACCTCTCTGGGCAAGCTGGTCCAGTGCTCTGTCACCTTCACAGTACAGAAGCTTTTTGTGCCCATTGCCTCTTGTCCTGTCACTTGGCACCCCTGTAAGGAGTCCAGCCCCATCCTCGTGACACCGTCCCTTAAGATACCTGTATACATTGATGAGATCCCCCCTCAGTCTTCTCTTCTCCAGGCTAATCAGGCCTGGCTCTCTCAGCCGTTCCTCATTTATTTATATGATGTGTGCCTTGGCCTTTGTATACAGCATTAAGACTTTTCATTGTCCTGACAAGTTTGCTGATCTAATATACCTACCACTCTGCCTGTGGATGGACACTTTCTGTAGCTGGAAAGCCCTAGCTGGAAGCAATTTTCACCACCCCCAAGTTTCCACAAACACCTCTGGATGTATCACTGTTGTCATTTCTTCAGCAAAGGGCTAAGGACTCTTCCCTCACCCGTAACCAGAGTTACTTGGTCAGGCCTTGTCTGCACACAACAGTTTTATCTGGTTTAACTGGGTAGCTGTGCAAAAGTCTCCTTCCCCTCATGCCTTCCTGTGGTAACATTCCCTTGTTCTAGTACAAGGGCTGCTTTTCGGTGTTCAYCTGAATCCATTTCCACATGCTGTATATTAACTTGAAGAAGCCAATACTTTCATTTACCCGAATGCCAGCACAGAATGGGGGATTACTGTTTTACTTTGCGTTTCATATTCAGCCTTCAGACTACACAGAAAAAAACATGCTCCTGCTGACAGACTCATACAATCCAGGACAACGGCTCATCAAAATTGCATGTGGTGACTGCTCACAACATCAAGGAGGGAGGGCAGCATCTAGGAGATCCCCTCTAGCGCTGTGTTCCCCAGAGTGATACGAGTCACCTTCACCCTCTGGAGATAGCGAGCCTCCTTGCGTAGCACCRTTTGTGCAGAACCACACATCAAGAGGCCAGAAATCGATGAATCTTTTTATACTGATTTATCATTTGCTTTTTTTTTTTTTTTTTTTAATTGTAGCACTTGCATCAGGGTGACTCAGAATGAGCCTGATTCTATGATGCTTCTGCAAATTAAAGTCTGGCTGAGTTCAGTCATAGCTCTGCTGGCATTGGGTCATGAAGCAAGGGAATCAGTGACTCCAAAACAAGGAGATAGGATGTGAAGGTGAGTTCAGAAAAAAAGGACAACAAAAACTACATCGCTCAGCATCAGCTGTGAAATAATTAGCCATCTCTTCAGGCTAGATTTATAGATCAGCTCCACTCAGATATAAGCAGAACTGAATGGGGATGATGCTCTCTAAATACAAAATTACTATTAATAGTGCTAAAACAAAATGCAGTGAGGAACCGGAGCTTGGGTGAGCACAGCAAAAGAATACAGCTGCTGTGAGGGGTTCAAAACTGGGCTGATCCAGGCAGGACATGGATAATTATTTTTCAGAATTTGCCCCTTCCAGGATGCGGGAATAGTCTTTGGTCTCGGTGAACATTGAGGGTGCACACGCAGTTCCCCTCCGTGCTCTTGTATCTGTTCAGGACACAGAAGAAATCACAGTGAGGAGATAGCAGCTTATGGGAATGCTTGGTTATGGAGCAAGATGGGATTTTCAAGCCAGCAGTGTCAGTTTTGGTTATAAACAACCTCCAAACTTGAGGAAAAACCCTTGACAGCTGGTGTCACGGTGTCATTTGTCGTAACGATGAAGGCTTTAGGCATGGTCATAGGGCACAGTCTCTTTGCATTGGCAGGTCCTGCTTTCTAGCCCTTGTGCTAGCAGATGCTTCTGAAATTCAGAGCTGAAGATATTAAACAAAAGGCTCACAGGTATTTATATGCAAATGAAGAGCACCAGGCATTCATGTGGGATTACAAATCCCGTGTGACTGGAATAACATCCCAACTAGCTGTACTGCGCGGCTAATGTGATTTGGATTCTAATAGACCCAGACTCACATTCCTAATTTTAAACCTCACCGCATTCCCCCCCCCCCAACCGCGTGAATCACGTCTACAGGCATGGCTGGAGTTTCAGTGTGGCCTAATGGAGCAATGATGTGCTGCCCATTGGGAAGAAGAGGGCTTACACCGGGCGTTGCTGCTTCCTGCCTGCAGAGCAACTGCTTCGTGCCTCAGTTTCCTCATTTGTAAAAAAGGTAGTAACAGCAGCGTAACCTCCTTGACGAGGTGCTTTCAGCTCTGCTGAAACTATTGGTATCATTGCCTCTGCCTCTTCTTGCCTTCCACCACTGCAGCAGCGGGACGCTCTCCAGACCTGTCTTCTTCTGAAACCAGGGTTYGGTCCTGGAGGATGCGAGCAGCAATACTCCCACATGTTGCCTTCCTTGGTATTTGCTCTCTTTCCTCTTCTAGGAAGAGGCAGGTGCTCCTGCCGCCTGCTCCGTCCCTCATCCAACCCTTCCCTTGGGAAGGCTTTCTAAACMCCTTCCCTATCATCCCGCTCCCTCTTCCAGGGCCAAATCCTGCCGTTGGCCACGGCTGGGCCCGCGTTGCGCCGGGAAAGGCTAAGCGAAGAGCAGCTCGGACAGCCGACGCTTCGATGCCGCTGCTTTGCGATTTATTCCGCTTATTTATTACGGCATTGCTTACSGCGACTCGTTACCGGCGCGCTATTTATCAGGACCCGCGGGTCCCTGGCGGGATACGGGCAGCAAAC
>NW_028187111.1:3217513-3278310 GCF_003343005.1 Rhea americana
AAAGAAAAAAAAGAGGAGCAGGGTGCGCGGTTCGCCGCTGCGCGGAGCGGGGCGAGGTGCCGGGACGGGGAGCGCAGCGCGCACGTGCGCGGCGCCTCGAGCCGGGCCGCGGGGCTGCGCCGCCGGCGGGACCTCTCCGCGCAGCCCCCTCTGCCTCCCGCTCTCCTTCCCTTCTTCCTTTCTTTCCTTCTTTCTTTTTTTTTTTTCCTTCCCCTTCTGCTGCAATGACCTTCCCCCAGCGTTAAAAACCATTAGCTCCAAGCTCGTAAACCCAAAGGTCTGTTGACAGAAAATAAACGGGGTCTGAATTCCCGGGGCTGCAGCCGCCATAAAAGTGAGGTCAGAAACAAAATATTTGATAATTACGGCAGGGAAATGTGGAAGTGATTTAAAGCAAATGAACTCAAGCTGCGCAGGGGAGGGCGGCTGAGCGGGCTTTCTGGAGGGAAGCAATCCCCGCTGGGGGCCTGGGGGGGGGGGGTTGTCTGCCCACTTGCATTTTTTCTTCCTACATATTTCTCCCAGATGGCTGGCCCCACCCTAGAGCATCACAACTTGGCTCCGCACAAAAATGTATAAACACTTTTGATTTCCTCCAAACAGTTCCCCTTTTCTGCCTCCCACCCATATACCACGCTGCCAGGGCCGTGACAGAGACGGGGTTTGGAATGAAAGCAGTTATTGTTTATTTGTCCCCGTAAGCAAAGGTCTTTGGTGAGCTTCCCCGCGAGCGCCAGCCTCTTGCTGGAGAGAGGAACAATGCAAATAACGTAGGGCAGGAGAAACCGAGGTGCAACACCGTGGCCGTGAGCTGACGCTGGCAAAGTAGCTCTACTTGCAGCAAGCGTGGAAACTGAGCTGTAGTCTGGGCTAGCGTTTTACATCTGCATACGCACGATAATACTGTAATACACTTTCTTCTTAAGGCATGACATACTTGCGCAGTCAGCGTTTCCACGCATCCCTTCCAACACTGTCCTAAAAAAGCCAGAATGGTTTTATCTGTTTTCTAAGGAACCATAAAAAAAAAAAAATCCTTAACGAATTCCCGTCCAAACACAGAGAAACCTCTGTAAGAAGGAAGTGCACAGTAATGCATTCATAGGATTAATAATAACAGCTAAATAACAATAGCAGTGGTCTGAGTAAAACATCTTGGAGTCAGTAGCCAACAGGAATATATATATARAAAAAGAGGTATTTGGCCATTGATTTGTGATTCAATGCCACTCACAATACACTGACTCAACAAATTGTTAAATCCTGCTTTTTGACTAGCTTAGTCTGATTTGGAGTACCCTGATTGGCTGCCTAAATGTAAGTACTGCGATGCTTCTGTGCCTCTGTGTCCCCATCTGTGACCTAAAAGTAAGAAATACGTACGGCCATTATGTTTAAAACTTGCTTTTAAAGGCCAGTTCCTGCTTGAGTGGATAAATGAATGATTTGACTGTTTTCTCAGTAATAGTGCAGATGTCAAACCAGTGAGTGTTTTGGTTCAATTCCAGTCCCAGTTCAGCAAAACTTGAGAGTAATGACCGAGGTTTGGTTGTGGTTTGAGGGAAAATTGACACTGTGGGCTAATTTTCTCTTGAGATTTGGTTTGATTTTTTTTTTTGTTGCTGGTGACTGCTTGGTGCTGAGTATCAGCCTGCTTCTGGATCCTGACATCTGGGGTATCTAGGCCTTTTTATTTTCTAGGGGGTGAGCTGTGTAGAATTCACAGGGGGCTTTGAGGGTCGCCCCCTTCCAAATGCCCCAAATGCATTACCACTGTGCTGTATTGCTGACGCTCAGTAAGACTGTTGTAGAGTGGGTGTCCTTTTTCTACATTTTGGGAGTGATAACCTCTCTCTTTCTTCCATTTCTGCTGCAGCTGGGGCTTACTACCTTTCAGGATGTTCAGAATATTAATGCTGAGTCTTAAGCGGCTAATCCATTTGTAGGCAAAACTATATCTGAACTGGGCTGGGTTTTTGTACCACTCTTGTTTCTGTAATATTGTTAGGTGCATAATTAGAGGCTTTACAGTAAGAAAGAAATTGCTYCAGTAAATGTTCCTGGCATGATTTTATGCAGACTGGAAAATCTGAGACGTGCCAAAGCTTGGGAGCTTTTCTTGGCCCAGTTCAGTAATAGTCACAAGAGCAATAGACGGTGAACTCTCCTCCTCGGATGGAAGCCAGTCCCCCGCTTCAGACAGTGCTTTTTATCTCTCCCTTCCTGGATCAGTCTCTCAATGAGGAGGCTGTTTGCTAGGATTAACAGGGATGCTGCAGAGGTGACGTTGCTTGTGTTCCCAGCTGGTGCTTTCCTAGGCAAAGGGAATGGTTTTTGGGAAGCATCCATCACCCTTGAAGARAAGGGAGAGGCACAAAATGTCTGATGAAAGTACTAAAAGTTAATCCGTAGGCCTGTAACTTGATCAGTTGTACATATCCTGGTGGAGTTGATAGCTGCTTAACACGGGAAGGGGCTCTCTGACTGTTGATGAAGCCTGACGGGTAGTTTGCAAGAAGTTTTACCACTTGTACTGCTATAATGAGACCAATATTGTTGTATGTCCCATCAGGATTCTTATTTCAGAACAAGAGTGAGGTGTTTTTTGTTTTTTTTTTTTTTTTTTTTATTTTGACTTAATCCTGCTTCAGAATCATCAAGAAACTTATTTTAAAAAGGAATATCAGATGTTAACAAAAAGACTGTTGTCAGTGTGACTATATCAGTGCAAGTGGTAGGCAGATGTCCTTTTCCTGAACCAGTTTTGCCAAGAGGGAAGGTCACTGTCCCCGACCTGCCCTCAACTCCTTGCCATCCAYTCAGTTTAATCCCTGAGCCCTATAATTGTTCTTATAAACTATCTTTAACCCGTTTCAGGCTAAATGAGCCTGCCTTGGGGAAGGGTTAGGTTTCATTTTGAGTAAAAAGGGCTAGAGGATTGCTCTTGCAAGGAAATCTACTGATAGATCTGAGGGGGTTATAACTGCCAAGCAACAAGGTGGTGATGAGCATCTGGAGACAAACTGATAAGCTTTTCTCAAGATACAGTGTTTGCAGTGTGTGCATCTGGTGAAACCTTGGCATTCATCTCGCCATCTCTCTGCCTTTTCCATCAGTATTACTTCTGTTATGAAAAGCCAGAAGAAAGGGAAAAAGAGAACATGAGAAAGCTTTAGGCTAACTTCTGTTTGCTTAACTCACGTGAGTGCTTTCTCTCAATCCAACTTGGCTACTTCTGCACAGAAAGATGACAAGACCTGATGCCTTTGAGGTCATGTGCTTCCTCTGCCAACATGCCAGTTTTCCAGCACAGTGAATTGTCCCTGAGTCCCTTGAGAATTTGACTGATCTCTGTAAAGGCTGCTGTGCTTCTCCTTCCTTCCAGGCTTTAGTCTTGRGCTGTTAATAGATTCTGGCCAGCATCTCTAGCTTGATTTAGTTAAACTTTTCCTGCCTTTTTGCAACTGTGAAGACTGAAAATTGCTCCTTTACTAAGTGAAAATTGACATCCTAATGTAATTGTTTAGCTCTAGTATGAGGCTGGAATTTGGCCCCACAGTCTTCATTTTAAGAAGGATCCATTTGCCTTGAAATTTAATGGTGGAGACTTTGTGGGGTAGGTCAGTCCTCTTCCCACTGATTTTGTTCATGGTAGTGGGGGAAAAAAGGACACYGTGGTGCATGTCACATGAATATCTCAGGCTGCTTTTAACATGCACTAGCTTTGTGCATTAATGTAAAACCCAGTTTAATGTAATAAAATGGTACCTTCCTATGTCTAGGCTTGCTGACACACTTTCAGTCTTTGGGGAAAGGAAAAATCACCATCGTTGTTTTTTTTTGGACTGATGCACGTCTTCCTGCCTGGAGCCCTGCCCTTGGGTGTCAGACCAGATGTTGCAGGAATCGCATATCGAGGCGATAAGTGCTTTGTAAATGAAGGAGGCAGGGAAGAACAATTCTGCCCCCTGCACCGTGTTACGGGCAGCCCAAATGAGGGGCAAAATGGGGAGCTCTACCTGAAGCGATTGGTGCCGTGCTGAAATCGCTGGCCAAACTCCCCGTGCCCGAGGGTTTAAACCGCTCCCCTGGCTGTGTTGCAGGGACCGTAACCTCTGAGCAGCGGTTTGGCCGCAGAGGTGCGTGGTGCAAGCTCCGAAACAGAAACRGTGTCGTGTAACGCATAGGTGTGTGTGACACCCTAGCGCTGCTTCTCAGATGGGGCTGCTGTTTGGTGTCAGGTCTGTGCAAACTCTCCGTAGCTGAATGAAACGGCGTACGCTGCCTGTTGCATTTTCTAGCTGCTGCTATTGGTACAGCTGCTTACCCATCAGGAGGCACTGGGGCACCTTTGATCTGTCTTGTGTGGCGTTACACGAGCTGGGGAATGTTTCTCTTTGTGCTGAAGAGTTTGTCACAAATCTCAGCCAGATGCGTGTCTCTAAGCTCCTGAGGCTCCTGTTAACCAGGCTCTGTTTTTACCACGTGTCCTGTGAGCTAGAGGAGCGTGGTTCCCAGAAATGCTGTATTTAGCTGGCTTGGATCTACCTTCATGGAGATGTTGGCTAAAAAGGCTTCTACAGTACTCTGGTGTCTGAGCTGACCTGTGAATGACCAGCATTTCTTTGCGGAGATCTAACYTTCAGAGCAGTTTCTGAGTTTAGCAGAAGAAAAGATGTGAGTGCTGTTATGCTGTGAAGCGTCATTCCTCCCAGAGCTGGGTTGGAGTGGCAGCTGTGGGGATCTGTATCTCAACTTTGCCAGAGGTTGTAGATTTTGCCACAACTAGTGTATTAATGTCAGATGTGGACTGATTGGAGCAGGAGCTTATTTGCATTTGTGCCATGGGGCTCTGATTGCAATTTTTAGGCATTGCTGAAATACGTAGGCAAATGCCAGATAAACATGCCAGGAGGTTTCAGTGCTGCTTTAAAGGACAGAAAAAAAAATGCAGCACAAGCAGGGACTGTATGGCRTTTTCTTACTACTTGCTCTCAAATGTACTCCAATTCTGATCAAAATACACTCTTCACAACTGCTTGCTGGGTTGAAGACATCGGCTACCAGTTACTAGTGAGTACATACCTTCTGTCATACAAACCAACTATGCAGAATGAAGTTCCTATGAAATCTTATTTCCTGCTCTATGCCTGAGCTTTCTCATTTATTACACTGTGTTACTGAATTTTAACATTGGACTTGTACTTGCTTGGGACCACGGRCTGGATCTGCGTTGCCTGTGAGAGACGATGAAGAAAAGCAARCTCATGCATCAGTCTAGATATGTGGGCTTTCTTGAGATATCTGCACCTTCTTTGGAAAATGTCAAGGGATCCACAAGTTGGATGTTCCTGTTGGGTGAACCTGTTTGGAAGGAATAAAGAGTTTAGGTTGGATGATCAGGGGAGGATTTGGTATCTTATTAGCTCAGCTGTAGGTGGATCCCATTTTCCCACTGTTTGACAGCTAAGCAAATATTTTGGCAGAAGAAACTAAACATTACTTGAAGACCAAAATCTGTTTTTTGTCTTGTTGTGGGAAGGAAACTAGTTTTCCAGTGCTTCTGAGGAAACACCAGGAAAACCAAGAGACAGGTTCTAACAAGTCTTTTGTCCCTATTTCATTCATATGGACATTGCAGGATGGTTCCTTGTATCGAGTTTCCTTTGACTATAACTGGTCAACASTCAAGTTTGCTTTGGCAATCCCAAAAACAGACCTCTAAACACTTCCTCTAAATATCATTATATTATATAATGATCCCTTTAATAGCCAGCGTTCCTTGTTGTTCCTTCTTTTTTATCCCCCTCTTATCTCATTTTGTTACAGCAAACCTGTAAGCATATGAAATTGGATTTCTCTCTGATAATATCTTTGTAGAGAGCCTTGCAATGCGAAGAGCAAAATGCCAAATTGAGGGAACAGATGAAAATACTGAGGCAGAGAAGCTTGRTTTCAGTAGTAGGGAGAGAGGTATTGCACATCTTATGCTCCAAGCCAGGATAGCACTGGGCTTGGAAGAGGTGGATTGAGCTGGACAGCTGTTGGTCACCCACTTCTGCTTGTTCCTAACCAGCAGCAACCAGTAYAAGTTCCTCCTGATCTCTGCTCCTGGTTCAGCATCCTGAGACAGGATGAAGAGCCCTGAGGAACATGGATCTTTGGATGATTATTTCTTAATTAACTTTTCCCCAGTATTAAAGTTTTCAAGAAATAATTTTGGATTCAATGATTATCTGCAGCCACAGACTGCTTTTTTAACCTATGAGGAGACCTAGGGTGGTAGTAGAAGGACTTGCTGTGGAAGGACCTGTAACAGGGCTAAGGCTCAAGTCTAGCAGTGTCTTCTCAAGTCTTTCGGGTTRGAATTGGGGGGGAAAGGAGAGGGAGTTAAAATCTTGAATGAAAGGGAAGCATGAGAAGGGTAGGGTGACAGAGACGAGCTAGAATATCCTAGCAAAGGTATCCACTTCCGATGGTGGGATGCATTGGGGCATCTTGGCCAGCACAGGTGCCTGCGATCCCACAGTCTCAGAAGCAAGTGATGCCTCTTGGCCTTCTGAAATGCTGCCTGTGGCCACTGCTGCTTTGTCACCTTACAGCCAGGTTATGGCATTTTGGGCTGAGTGCTCAGGGCAGGACAAGGAGTTTCTGTCCATCTGCCAGGATAGACRCGAGAGGGGAAATTTGAGAGGAGCTATCAAGTTATCAGGTTAGACTTCAGTGGCATGTTGTCCGGGGATGGTTTTGATCAGAAGTTGGTTGCTCTTTTCTAGATGATGAATCGATCTGGAGCAGAGTGCCTGGGAGGCCTCTCCGCCTTGTAGCAGCCCCTGTCATTTAAGCACTGGTAATTGTAGCTTGAAGCCAAGAGCTTTCATTCTGCATGATGTAACTCTTTGCACATGTACTTTAAGCTGCTCTGGGACTTTCTTCTCCTCCTGCATTTTGGCCACTCTTTCATGTTTATGTTTGAGGAAACTTCAGTATGAGSGATTGGAATTACTGGATTGTTTCCTCTATGTAGGCAGAAGAGATTTCCTTGGGGAACTCTTGCTATGTCTGTATCATATAGTTGTCTGAGTAAAATTCCTCAGGGAGAGCTGGAAAAGTCATGACCCAGCTCCAGACTGGAGAACACTCATGCAAACCCAGGCCTCTAGAGGATTAAGGTGACAAGAGACCAAATGCTCACCTCGAAGGCATTGGCTTAAACTTGTTGGAAAAGTCAAGACATCCTCACGGGAGGACAGCATGTTTGGTCCATGGGACATGAGCCATGGGGCAAGCCCAAGGCAATGAGTGCAGGATGAGTAATAGCAGCCTAGTCTCCTTCAGTTGGTGCCCCCCTTCTTCATTTTCACTGGGGACAGCAGAAGAGTCAAATTGCAACAGAGACTCCATTACTCATATAGTTCCAGTGTGTTTTCCCCAGTTCTGGGGCTCAGATCCCTTGACAGAGGATGATGTATGTATTGATTGGGGAAGGGAGTGCTCTTTTTTTTAAAAAAAAAATGCTTTTCTTTTAATGCTTTTTTTTGCTTTAACTGCCTGCCTGAGTTGTACTTGGCCTGCAGATGAAGAGCAAGCCTTGATGTCTGAGCTTGCTAGTGTGCTGTTATGTGCCATCCAAAAATGAGCTTTGTTTGGCCAGTAACTTGACTGTTTGGCATCGCTCTTCCAATGAGCAGGATTGTGGAGGCAGCATGCCCTTTTCTGGAAGGAGCATTCCCGTGTTTGTCTTGCTGCAGGGTCAGGGTGGCAGCACAGTAGGCAATGAAGTATCCACCTTTGGAAAAACAGACTGTATCCTTCACAAAGCATTGCAGTGGGCCCTGAGATTAGTAGCTGCTTGTACAAACTGGAGCCATTAGTGTCTTGTCAAATCCTGTTTTATGCTTCCCTGCTAAGTGATGTCCSCTTCCTGTTCTGCAGAAAGAGGATACCAGAATCTGTTCCATCTTAGTCAGTAAGTTTATCTTGATGGACCTCATAAATGAACAAGTAGACCATTATTCTCTTTTTAGTCTGCCTTAGCAGACCTAGTTATGTCCTTGTGTTCATTTACAGTGTGTCCRTCCCACATGTAGCTATCTTCACCTTGTACAAATAGCAGGTTTATTTGGCCCCTCAGCTCCTTGCTTAGTCCAGCTCTTTTAATCTTCTCATAGCTCCAGCGTGGGATCAGCTTTCACTACAGACCAGGGAAGTATTTCATAAGTATTTCCTGTTGATTGTGCTTTACACCTTCTTAGTCTGCAAAGGCAGTCAGGAATCAGGAGGCAACAGCTTGCAGAACAGCTCGTTATTGCCCTTCTTCGCACTTTACAGTTTATCCTTCCATCTTTGGTACCTTGGTGCTTAGAGCTGGATACCCACCAAGGAGTGTCGTGTAGGGGAAACTGAACAAAAGTATGGTTAATCGTGGGACACACAGTGTAGTTGGTTACCGCTTGCACACATGTGCACAGAAACACATGTACACATGCACACCTAGCTGTTGAGGACAGCCACCTTATTCAGCCCTTTTATGCAATAGCTTCCTAGTAACTCAAAATGACAGAAAGTACCAGCAAGCCAGAGCTGGGGTCAAGGAGCAGAGAGCAGCAGAATAATTATTTCTGATCCTGCTGTATCAGTGTTGGATCTTGCTGTGCTCTGTGAACAGCCCTAAACTGCACGGTGTCAGTGCAATGCCTAGACCGCTCCTAACTTTGTGCCTGTGAAAGCCTGAAGAGATGGGAGAGCAGCTGAGTGTTAATGTGTCCTCACAAATCACTGTCAAGCTGTTGCAGTGCAGCAGCATGCATCCAGCTGCTTGGGTGAGTTAGGCTATCCAGGCAGCAGATGCAAGGTCAACAGTAAAGCAACACAAACATAAACCTGAGAAGAAAGTTGTTCCTGTTTAATTTGCTGTTTGTGTGTGTGTGTGTGTGTGTTTGTGTGTTTTTTCTTTTTTCTTTTCTTTTTTTTTTTTTCTTTTTTTTTTTCTTTTCCTGGAGAGGAAAAGCAGGAAAGAGGTCTCTCTGAAGATGTCTGGTTCAAGCAGCTTCAGAGCCTGCAGGCACCAAGAAAATGCAAACAGACTCCTCTCTCCAGATCTGTTTGTTCTAGCTCTTACAAACCAAGGCACAATGATGACTATGTAGGCTTTGGGCAAGGCACTTTATTCCTCTGAGCTGCAGAGTTCACATCTGCAAAATAGGGATAACAAGTGCTATGCCTCACCAAGGGCTTTCTGAGGCTGTATGCATCACTGCTAGGAAAAGTTTAAAAGCTCTTGTGCAGAAGGTGCAGCAGACACTGCAGAGCGTTGTTATCCTTATCAATGGCAATGAAAATAATAGTGAAGAAGATGGAGGTAACATTTGGACCAGAATTGCTATGTGATTGAATAATTTATTGACAAGTAACAAAGATGTTCAGGAAGGGAAGTGTTGGTGTAACCCACATTTAAGGTGGGAGCTAGTTGTCCTCAGCTGAGCAGGAGGTTATATGGTTTTAATGGAGCCAGAGAGGGAGGAAGGACCATGGAGTAGGAGAGCTGGTGTGTCACACAGTGAGGACTGCGTTGCTAGAGTGTGTTTGATGTTTGAGGAGAGCAGCAAGCATCTCTCCTGTGGTTGGTATCTCAGAGAAAACAAATGGGAGATGTGCTATAAGCAGAGGGCTTKATGTTATGGTAATGCAGATTCTCCTATCGGTTGCATGTTGTTAAGCAGAGCATCTTACACAGGGCATGGTTGCTTGCATCCCCTGACAGGTCTATCAAAGGTTGACAAGGAAGAGAAGATGGGTTAGCCATTTCCCAGGGTTACCATGGTAACCTATGGAAATTACTCCTCCCCCTGTCATATGAAGATGTTTGTTAAAACAACTAGAAAACACTTCTCTCCTTCTTCTTCCCCCAGTATTTTAACTGCTGACTTCTGTTCTTAAAAACACATTGTTATCAGTGTTTTTCTAGGCAGGTTATATAGAGCTTTTGAGTGCTGCAAATTCYGTACTGGAGATGAGCATTCAGAGTAGGCAGCTGCTGGGCAGTTGTTTGTGTCAGGCCATGTCTCACCCTGAGGCCCTTGGCAAGACGCTTATGTGAACGTTCTCTCATCAGCAGGCCAAAAAGTAGGTGCCACTCAGGTGATCTGAGTACCATCTCACATAYAAATTGTAAGCAGATGAGTTTTCAGAAGCTCTGAAAAAGTCCAAGCTGGATGAAAGGGAAATAATAATGTCAACGTATCACCCAGTGACCTGTCAGGATTGCTGACGCAGTGAAGGTGCAGAGCTCTGAGCGTTTCAGATTAGAGATGTGAGTGGAACACAAGGTATTATTATTATTATTACTGTTTCATATAAACAGCAGGATGTCTTGTCACTAACAATATGGCTGTCTACCAATGGTGCTGAAAATAAAGGAAGCAATTCTCCCAGTAGACTTGTAGATGGTGAGGCCAGAAAGAGCCGTTGTGCTATACTTTTCTGCCCTCTTGCATAATACAGCCCATATATCCAGCTTTTTGATTAATTCCATTTGCTCTGGACTCTAAAGCGTGTCTTAAACATCTTGTTTTAATTAAGTAATTACTACAAATGGAAAATACCACTGTGCTTGGTAGGTTGTTGCAGTGGTTAATTACCTTCATGCTGTTGCACCTCATTTCTAGCTTGTATTAGTCTAATTTTGATCTACAGATGTTGAATCTTGTGTTTAATCTGCTAGGCAGAAGAGTTCTTCAGTACCAAAGATCTGTTTCCCCCACGTTGTAGCTGTGGTATGTGACCATGCCATCCCCCAAACCTTGTGTGTGGTGAGCTGAACAATTTGAGCACCTCAAGTCATCTCCTTGTAAGGCTTGTTTCCTAATCGCTTACTCATTATGGGTAGTCCTTTGAAACCCCCTTTAATGCGTTACAGAATTTTATACACTTCCTGTGATGATTCTGTCTGAGATGCAAGGAGGAAAAAAGGCTGAATTTGCCATGGTCTGGACTAAGGGGTTGCAATCCCCTTTCCTGTTCTGCTCTCATTCCCTGTGAGGTGCTTGCTCTGTGCCACATGATGAAAGCACATCTATGCACTGTTATTGGGCTCCATCCAGCCTTAGGCAATATAAATGGTAAAAAGAAGGAAAAGCAGCATGAACCCTAATCTAAAATGTTAGGGAGATCATGTACATTAACCCATACAAAATCAAGAATTGTAAGTGGTGCTGTTTTCAAAATGACAATCTTGCCCATGATACACTGATATACTGTTACAGTTACCAATTACAGCCTTGATTTGGAATATCCTGTGGTCATGCATATGTTAAAGCTTGTTATTAAAGACTACTGGAATATCTAGAGGCTCATCATAACACTGCAGTCAGGTGGAGCATGCCATCTAGCAGCTGTTTTATGAGTTGAGCCCTGCTAGAAGTCGTACACTCCATGGCCAGTGCCCTGAGCATGGGCTCTGCAATTGCAGGACCCTTTGCACAAAACCAAGTCAGCTCTTGGGCATGGGCACAGTTGCCAGGAAGCTTGTGGTCTCTTGCGTGCCTATACTCACATACCCAAACAGAGCAGTTTGTAGAGCTGGGGCCTTAAAAGCTGCATTATTGACATCRATGAGCATGTCTTCATGTAAGCAAACAGTGCACTCTAAAGTCCCATGTGAATACCAGCACATGCTGTTGTTTCTCAAATTAGTATTCCATTTCTCACAGCAGAGATTGCTGGATGATTTAGACTTTGCTGGGAGGAATTCTCAATGAGGTGGAGGCTGGATATATTTAGGTATAACTTGATTATTTTTTTGATTTTGACATGCAGGCATCAGTTCTGGGACAGAGGTGGCACAAAGGGCAGGCAGACTGCTTCCCTTCTAGAAAACTCAGGCTATTACCAGTAAGTCGGACCCAAATTGGGTACAGTTAGTGATGAAGGCAGAGCCAGCTTTCTTGCAGTTTACTCCACCCTGCTCTCAAAAGATCCATTTCTAACCAAGTAACAATACAGGAATTTCTTCTGACATGAAATCTTGCTTACATGTTGTCTCAAGGGCATAGATTCTGTTCTGAGATGTTTGTACAGGGCTTGGCACAAACTGAGCTGGATCTTGACTTGGACCTTGGCAAACGTCTGTACTGAGTATGCATAATAAAGTCCCAGAGGTTATTAGAATAACCCTTTTCTGTTTTTCTTTTCATTTCCAACTTTCTCTCTAAATATGGGTACTTGGGGGGTTTTCCTCCTTTCAAAGCAAGTAGAAAGGTCTGTGCATTTCTTGTTCTCTGTTACATTTCACATCTTGGGAGAACCAGGTGGGCTAGGATGAAGGTTATTCCTTTCATAGCTTCCAGGCATCTTTCTGCAAGGTGGTGTTAAAGGGGCATAGA
The DNA here is from genome assembly GCF_003343005.1 of Rhea americana. Taxonomy (NCBI): domain Eukaryota; kingdom Metazoa; phylum Chordata; class Aves; order Rheiformes; family Rheidae; genus Rhea; species Rhea americana. The sequence goes on from NW_028187111.1 coordinate 3,229,897, forward strand.
GGAGTCAAATAAAGAAGGCTGGTGGACATTTTTTTTGACACAAGGTTTTTAGAAGTCTTTTTGGTTTTCGTCATTGATCAGAGGTAAGAGGACGTGATTCCYTTCTCTGAGGCAATATTTTCGTTGTATATTCTGCCTTGCACTCAAACYCATTTTTTAATAAAAGTCTAGCAAAAAGCAACAAAATCCTGTGTTTGTCAGGGCTGTGATTTTAAAAATTGCATGCAAATGTTCTTACAGCATTCATCTGAAGGAGCATTTTCACAGTGAGCATAAGCCAGTCTAGCTGTGAGCTGCTACAGAAAACAGTGAACGCCTTCCACACCCCTCTCCCACTTGGGGCTACAGGCTCCTTCCTCCTCCTCTGTGCTGGCTCTAGTTCTTGTGCTGCTGCACAGCTGAAAATAACTATCTGAAAAAAAAAGGACCAAAAAAAAGGAAAAGAAGGGGGGAAAAAAACTTGGCTTTTTTTTTATCCTTGCACAGCCATAAGACAGCTGATGTGGGAAAACAGCATGGGGAGGAGGAGGAGGGGCAGGACCACTTCTGCAGCGGATGTTGAAGACCAGGTCAGGTTGTGAAGCTGAACCATGAGGCAGCGATCTGGAAGCCTCAAGGCTCATAGCGCAGTTTCAAGCCCTGCTTCTTGGAGCTGGACAGCTCACCTCACCCCTTCCCTACCCCTCAGTGGGGCTGAGAAGCTGAACTCACCAGGGCTACCAAGGGCTTGGAGACCACTGACTTCCCTGGGATCTGGCTGTGCTCAGATGTGCTGCAGCTGAGCTAGAAAAAGAGGTGCCTCCTGCTTTYCCCCTAGCACATGCCCTGCTGCTCACCGCAGCCTCCATGAAAGAGGCCCCCTTACTGGCTGCTGTTTTTCTTTGAAATACAAGAGCATTAACTCTTTCTCAGTGAAGTCGTTGTCTGCCCTGATTATTCCCCTCGTGCAAAACGCGTGTAAGAATACAGGCAGTGACTAGCTTGACGTGAAGAAAGTGACTCAGCTGGCTGAATCCTAGCAAATGGGGAAAACTTTAGAAGAGCATCCCTTTCCCCTGTGATCTTAYGCGAGCTCAACATGGAGTGGAAGTGCTTGTTTCCCTGCCTCCTTCCTGCCCTCGGTCTGTCTCAGCTTCCCACTGTGGTCTCGGCTCCTTGGGGAGAGCTGGAGTCTAGACAGTCTCCGCGCCGAGCCCTGCATTCCTTCAGAGCGCTGCGCGCRAATGCCCTTCCCTTTCCCTCCTCCCACTGGAGGGTGAAACGGAAACGCTGCCGATGTTCTCTGGAGGCACCAGGGATGGATTGGGGAGGGAGGTTGCTGTTAGCTCCGCTAATTAGCAGAAGCGTAATCCCCTGGTCCTTTGCTCCAGGCAAATTTGGCCTTTCAGGGGGCTTGTCGCAGCTTCCAAGGTAGGCTTGRGAGCTTATGCTGCCTCTGCAGGAGAAGGCTGAGGCAATAACTTAGGTTGCCTAGGCCCAAGAAGGGCAGGAGTGCTTGCATTTTTRTTCCAGACCAATGCAAAGGGGATGTGCAGAAATAGTGGCTTGGGGGAGGGTGTGTGTGCGCATCAGCTCCTKTCTGTAGCGTTGTGCAAAGCTGTGAGGCTGCACACCTCTGCTCTATCCCGTCCCTCTATTCTCTGCTAAGTTCAGAGCTCTGCAGTGGTGGGTCTCGCTGCAGGCTTTTGGGATACCTGTTTCATCTAGCTGGCTGTTGCACTTCTAATGGTGAAGACGAGTCACCTGGTGTCCTGGGAATCACTCTGAGTCACTGCAACAGCAAGACTTTAGCCATATGGGCTTTTCAGAAACCTTTTCCTCCAACTCTTGCTCTGCTTGGAAAAGCGTGGTGGGCTCAAGGGAACAGCTTGTAAGGATTTAAGCAGCTTTGACAGCTCGGGTGGCTGGACCTGGCAAGCGAATGGTGAAGTCTGGTAGGGGAGATGAGAAGTGCTACCAGAATGGTCTGGGGCTCCACTGCAGCGTGTCCTGGGTACGGCCCAAGGACCAGTCACCGTTCATAATGCGCTTCCTTGTGGTCAGCAGAGCAAGACCTTGGGAGAGACCTTGGCTCTGGCCGTGGGAGTGGGAGTTGTCAAGCACTCATTTATTGCGGAGGTGGAGTGTGTCTCCCTCTCAGTGATGTACTTAAGGCTGAAGAATACCATGATTAAAGAGCAGATGCAGAAAAGTTAATTCTGCAGGGTTTTGTGTTCTTGCTTATACTCATGCAAACTGTGGACAGGGTTGTGTTATTGATAGCCTGCAGTTGTTGGGGACAYGGAGAGGAGTTGCTTGGCAGGACTTGCACTGTTTTGCTTCCCACGGACTTCCTCTGTGGATGAGCCACTGAAACCTCAGTCCATAAAGACAGATAAGTATCTAAGATTGATTGAAAAAGRGAATTAATCTCTTGAATGGTAGTGTGGATCACTGCCTAAGTACTTTAAGGGGGATGTTCTGGTAGGATACAGGGGTTCCCCTGGTCCTAAATCAGTGCATGGAATGCCTAAAAGATAACTTTCCACTGCATGACTGTATTAGTTGATGATTCTGTGCAATTTGTGCCTATTCTCAGGAAGTGGTTATTTCATATAGTGGTTGAAGAACATATTTACAGCTATCTTGGCTTTAAGATCAGGGATTTTTAGTTTAGAGAGCAATGACCCCATACACAAAGTACCAGAAGTTCTAAGTTAGATCCCTTCTTCTGCTGTCCCATTGAGCACCGTTGTACATTCCTAAGAGCTTGTTGAAAGCTTTGGGTTGTCTAGGGCAGAAGCGCCTCTATTTGCATCACTATTTTTCATGGGATTCAACTTCTAAAAGTCAGGCATACCAAGTACTGCTGGCTGATGTTCCAGTGTCAGTGTAGTCTGAGAGTTTCCAGGAGGGAAGGGGAAAAATTACCTCAGGTGTAGATAYGCAACTCAGATAAGATGAAGAAATACACCCATGGAGCATGTAGAAGTGAAGCATGTATCTCCTGGGGTGTTGCTTGGTGTGTTTAATGGCATGAGAAGGGGAAGAAATGACAAGATTTAATGGGACATCGATGAGACTGAAGGAATAGGTTCCCTCTGGGTAGGGTAGTTTTCTTCAGGCTTAGCTCACTGAAATGACTCAGATCTGATCAGCACAAGAGCTGGTATGAGTTTGGGGGGCTCAAAAAGGAGGGATGTGCAGCCAACAGCTAGATTGGCTGTTATAAACCTGCAGACTTAGCATGAGATAGATGTGAAATAGTGTGAATTCCAATAAATCTTTTTCCTTGAAGGCTAAGATTATTTCTATTATCTTGCCTTTGCCATAGGCTGAGGGAGCACACATAGAGTTCCTTCAGCTCAGTAGAATAACTTTCCAAACCTTGTTTATGTGTCTGAGCCATCAGTTAGCATGCTAGATACACTTGGAAATCTCTACACCCTCATGGAATTTGGGCATTTGGCAGGAAAGGACTGTGGCAAGCTTTGTAGGTTTTATGCTAGAAAGGCTGTAAGATTTGCAACAAGTTTTGGGAGCTCTCTGCTCGCCATTTTTATTTTAAACAGAGCTAATGCAAGTTACTGGAGATCCAAAAGGTAACGTTTGTTTTCTTTGAAAAATAAAACGAGAAATTTTACTCAAAATGAAATGCAGTGTTATGTTGCTCCACGTTTCATTGCACAGTATTAGTCTTTCAATGGCTGGAAAATCTCACGGAAGCCTGCAGAACCCTAAGTCTGACTTTTTGGAGAATATATTGTGACTTAGTATGTTATTATAATATCATATGTTATTTCTCAGATTGTGCAAAGTGTAACAGATCGTATTTTCTTTATTTCCTACAGCCTGTACATTTGTACAGGTAGCATCCTGTATAACTTTTCTCAGTGTGACAAGTGTAACATGAAGTACGTGAAAATAATTTTTATTCATACATAGCAATATGTACTTAAGCAATTTGTTCTTGGTATTCAAAAGGTTACCATTGATTTCCTGGTGGGTTTGAGTCAAAGCCAGCTCTAGCAACACATTTTTATAAATGCTTTGGGTGTGTGAATTTCCTTGGTTTTCTTAAATCTTTGTTGAAAAAGAAAACCTATTGTGCCCTCTCAGTTTCCTGTCTCAATCTCTTTCAGCATGCACCATTTTAAAGTGAAAAGTCTCCTCTACTAGGATAACAGGGTCTTGTTTAATCCTTTTCAAGATTAAAAAAGCAGGCTATTTATACATTCAGATAATACCATTTCTTGAGCAGAGCTCTTAAAATTAGAGGACACCATCAAAAACGTAGGCATTAGGGTCAGTTAAGCTCTTAGCTTTGTTATATGTGATCGTAACTGGAGGCTATGGAAGATGCTCCTACTCCTAGAGTGTGCTCTGGGCTAGCAGAGATATGATCAATCAAGGTAACTCCTGCAGAYCTGGCTTTATCTTCAATGCCTACATCTCCCTCCCCTCTGGAGCAAGCRGCAAATAACCAAACAGACTTTCTAATGGCAAAGGTTTCGGAACAGAGGTGCTGCAGAGATTTCAGTAGAATAAATGTCTTCTAGAAGTTCATTAGCCCATTTTCTTTCAAGCCACTTCTACACCATTCATAGCTGGGGAGACATTTTGTTCTGCTCCTGTCTGCTCTTCCCCTCCGTGAGCATACAGCCACGAATCAGAGATCTTTACTGCGAGGCCACGATTGGCAGCGGCTCGGTCTGATATGCTYGGCTGGAGTGGAGTGGCCGAGGCACGAGCGTGTATTTCTCTCTGCTGGCTTTATTAGAGGAGCAATAAATTCTGACTGGCCGACAGGGTGGAGAGCCAAGGCTGGCAGACAGCTGGGAAAGCTAATGTCTTAAACTGCTGCCATCAGGTTTGCCAGAGGCCGCCTTCTGAAACCCTTAGTCTGCTTCAGTTTTATGTCTGTCAGGGCTTGGTTTTTTCTCCTTCTGAAAGTAATTGCAAAAGTCCACTTGTTTTCACGGATGCTACAGGAGAACTTACCRTCTCACGGGAATCTCTCTCCCGTACCTCCACAGTGCATCCCCTCCTGTGAAGGAGCACAGCAGCTCCTTAACTTCAGATAAGAGSTTTGTGTAGCGGTGCCACAGAAGCTGGGGTTGTCCTGTGCTTAATTCAAACTGCAAGAAATAGTGTGGCCTTTTCTCAGCTCCTTGTCATGTTCATTAAATGGGAAATTTTCTCTCTCAAATACCAGAATTGTTTATACTGCATTAAGCAAGAGAAATGTGCCAAATGTTTTATGCTCGTTTAACTTAAAATATGTCCAAAGTGAGTGTATTCCCCCTGTCTTTGATTTAATTTTGACAGAAAGCATGTACAACACCAAGTTTCAGCCTGCAAGAAATGTCTCTGTGGCATCTGTACGGTTCCACAGACAAGCGGATTTGTAGAGAAATATTAACTCAGCCATTTTTACAGCGTTGCTAGAAAAAGAAAACAGCCCCTGCGCTGCTTCTGTGGAACTGCAAGCCCTACAACAGAGAGGATATTATCCGGTTTCAGGCTGATGCTGTAGGCTGGGTTTTCAGAGGCTGAAGAACTTCTTTTCCCTTTCATATTGTTAAACATTTTCAGCATCCRTGACTATCCGATGTATTGGGGAACATTCTGCACTGGAGGAAGAACCAAAGCCTTTCTGTTACTTTCTCTTCAAGGGAGGGACATGCAGGGTGGAAACAGAAGGTGAATAGGAGATACAGGTAAAGCATGTTGGTCTGCTGTAATGTGGTTCCTGGAGAGGCCAGGAAGGCAACCTCAGATGGTAAGCAAGATCCCCTCAGATTCAAGAAAGAGGGGTGGTATATGAGATCCCCAAGGACTGAAAGCGGTGGTAGGGTGAGTGGTTGTAAGCCAGGTCACAGATGCTCCTCATGATTAGAGGGGCCTAACAAAGCTTCGGTACAAGCTGACATCTGGCCTCTTACTGTCGTTTGAGAAAACAGATTAAAAATAGTATCAATGATTAAATAAGCAAGCAAAGCCCCTTGTAAATACCCTGTTCCTAGGCCAACTGAAATGACTTTGGTATTTGAAGAGCTGCTGTCTATGCAGAGATCTTGGCTTCTGCTGCCGCTATGAATTTTCAGATTCATGAGAGATTTCCCAAGGTCTGGCAGAGTTACCTCTTCACTGCTCAGGAAAGAGCATGCTGYGCAGGTACCATTTACTTCTGTGTGAGCTACTAGCTTTTCATCTGTCTTGCTCCATCGTCCTTGTTTTGCCATGGATGCTCCTGCCCCATCCCATGCTTCAGGGTCTAAATCTGTGAAGCTGCAGCTCCAGCTGCCATGAAAAATTCAYTTCTGTTGTGCAATGTGTGCTGCTTGGGTGGCTGTCGCTTGCATGATCAGGGCAAATGGCAACTGAGGGCACTGCCTTGCACTGACAAGATGTGACTGCCCAGAAGGACCCCAGCCCACTTTAGGACTGAGGACCACAGCGGGATGCTGCCCTACTAGRGCTGATATTGAGAGAGAGAGGAGATCTGGACCAGTGGCCCTGAACTCTAGCTACAGTTGGTTCTGCATTTCTCARTGCTGTTTGCCTTTGTGGTACAGAGCATTTCTGATTATGTTTTGCCCTCTGCTGCGTTGTCTGTCTCAGCCCATTAAAGCATTAGCTCATTAATTGTTTAAGCTGCCATCGAACTTCCTTAAGGCAGGCTGTTACTACACCTCCATTACCATGGGGGAAAACAAGCAAATGAAGCTACCACCTCCAATGGTCTTCATGCTCTTCCTAAAGGTGTGGCTGCCACCATTGAGTGCGTTCCCCTAACAGGAGCACAGTACTTACTACCCTTCTCTTTCAAGGCAAAGAAAAGGAAAAGCAGTGGGAAGTCAGAGGGAGGTGTGAGTGGTCGGCATGTGTGGCTCTCGTATCCCCAGGACGTCCGTACACAGAGTGACCAAGAGGGACAGCAGGTTCATTGAGGCAGCAGCAGTATCTGGGGGAAGGTACAGCCTTAGCCAACTTCCCAGGCAAGGGATCGGTAGTTTCTGCGCGTCCATGCGCTGAACTGGATCCCATCGTGTGGCTGACCATGCAAGGGAGCTTAACACACATACACATACTAAAACACACCTGGATTCCATGTCAGACTGTAGCCCCAGAAGATGGTCACGTTCTTCCTGTCCTGTCCTCTCTAGCCTCAGTTTCATCCAAAGCCTGTCTCTTCTGTTGATCAAAATCTGCTGATTTTGATCTCCACTCTTGTACTTTGTGTCYTAAATTACCGTTTTCTTCTGGCATCAGCCCTGCTGGCTGCAATGACTGATGACCTGCAAGAGAGCATTTAGAGAGAGATACAGTCCTCCTGCTTTCTATCTCGTTGCTCCTTGAGAACCCCAAGCAGCAGCTGCCTGCCAAATCCTGCTTCAAACCCTGATACTCTAGAAGAGAGTTAGTCTGGGAAGTATGATCAGGATCTGAGACACACAGACACACACTCTCCCTCTCCCTCTCTAGACTTTCACAAATGTGGGGCAGCTTTTTACAGTGGTGGCTCCTTGACCAAAATCAGAGTCTTGCACCAACATCAAGGATTGTTTTGGGGGCTCAGCAAAATAACTTTACAAATTCTTCAAACAAGAACAAAATAACTTACTTAATCTTGTTCTCAGAAAGAGCTGACCTTTTTTTCTACTGATACTTTAAAAAAGAAAAGTCAGCCTGAGGCAAACRCCTGGCATGGAAAATTTCAACTTCGGCAGTTTGGTGCTGGCAAAGCTATCAGCAACAGAAGAGATGGTTTCAAGATGGTTTCGTAATGGAAAGTGCAGACTACTTTTAAGTGGTAGTATGTTGCCTCTTCCATGCATAATGGGGGGGGGGGTGAGATTAATTTTGACTTTTGTGAATCAGCCAGTTTTTGCACACCGTTTGTTTAAGGACTTTTAGAGGTCAATCCCTGAAGACAAAGCTGAGCAAAGTTGAAAGATTGGTGCTGCTGTTTTGGATGCATGGTTCTGCCTGCCTTAACTTTTCCAGCCATGAGGGTGGAAATGCTAGATAATGACTTCTTCTTGGCTATTAGATTTCCAGTTGTGAYCTTTGACTCCTCCATGCCCTGTCTCAGGTCGTGAACAAGGTTTTTTTTCATGGCTTTGGCTATGTCTGTATTAATAAATCAAACATGCGTGGGACTGCTTGCTGACTACGAAGCCAAGCAAGATGGAATGGCTCACATCTGTACTATTGAGCTGTCTGTTCTCCAAATTAGGATGGTAGCATGTGACTTATCTGTTAGGAATGATTACCAGTCCATACTAACTCCTTAACTATACCTGGGAGTTCACTGGGAGACTGGTCGTTGGCCTGAGCCAAACTGCACTGTGGCTTTAGTAGCGCAGGCACTTGAGTTCCTGTGTGTGGGAGTGTTCCCTGGCCTTGCTTCATTTCCAAAGRTAAGCGTTACTTTGAGTCTTGGCACTCTGCACACCTATCCCAGCAYGGCTGTGTCTCCTGAATAGTCTCTTTCTGAATAGTGTTCAAGAGGGGGAATTCTCTCAGTCAGCTGTTTTGTGGCTACTTTGGTGGCCAGAGGGTACTCCTGTCATTGACAGGAGTACTCAGACAACTTAGCTGAGACTACCCTAGAGTTGGAGGGTTATTGCAATACCTGGTGAATCTTGGTAGGTGTTATAAATTCACTCCATTCTGTTCCTTACTGTAGTTTTTAGGCATTTAGTTTCTAAAGATATATAATGTTTAAAGTGATCTGGAAAACATGATAATGTGCTATTACTGTAGAAAAATTTTTGTTTTAATGAGTTACAGAAATCTAATCTGATCTCCATGCCATGATTAAGTGACGAGATAGGGAGTCCCTGGACATGCTGGCTGCCTGTTGTCTCATTGGCCAGTCATCCTTGTCTTACATTTTTTTTGCAGTGAAGGTATGGCCAGTTTGACAACATGGGACTCTAAACATATCTTTCCTAACAATTTTCACTGTAAGAGCCTTTTCTTGTGTTGATGGCCTGGAGAAGGAAAGCTTCTGTTCTGTAGCCTCTTCAGCTCTTCCTCCTGAGTCCCTTGTTAGTAGTCTGAGTTGAGTTTGTTATGAACTCTAGTGTAATAGGAGTTGAACTGCAACTGAGGTAGTTTCAYATGTGTCATTGACAAGTCTTCAGGTGGTTATGATCTCTAGTTATCAGTGACATTGGGCCACGACWGAAAATAGTGTAGAGGCAAAAGGATGCGTCACTCAGTTGTCCTGTGTCTGAGCAGGTCCCCGGTACAGAATCTTTTCTGTATTTCTGGGCAGTGGAGATCACAGTAAAATACATCTCCTGAAAGTACATCTCATCCTCTTGTCTCTCCATGTAAAATTTGTATGCTGGCAGCTTCAAGGGCAATGCTGCATTGCTCAGRCATTTAATATTGTAGAATTTGTCTTGGGAAATAATATAATTGTATTTTTTTCATAACAAAGCCATTATACTGTCAAAAGCTTAAGGTTCTGTTACGTTAGCCAACAGCCGGTGGAGATTGCTGGGAGAAGAAAGTGCTTCGCTTAACCTAAATTTTTTACTAGCAAGAAAAATGGAATGAAAAGAAAATGAATTTATAATGAAATGGATTTATTTCTAGGCTTTCTTATTGTACTCTTGTTTGCTTTCTTGGAGGGAATTTAGAGCTGATTAGTAGCCCTGGAGACAGAAATCCATTATTTACCCAAAGAGCAGATAGCAGTGGAGATAGTCTGCATTATTGTTATCTCCCTCCCTCCTTCCCTCCCTTTCTCCCTAGTCCATCCTCTGCATCCTTCCAGCATTGCCAAAATGTRCCTCAAGTTTGAGATGCCTGGAGGGGTCATCTTCAGCAGGGAARGGGAGACAAGGCTGCGTGGTCTGCTCCCTCCTGTGGAGGATGTTAATAAAGGCAAAGAATTTGCTGAAGATCAGCCCACAAATAGGGGCAGGCTAGGGAGAGAGCCTCCAGCTCCCCATGGTCGGGTCCCTATGCTCCACAGGAGTGCGTAATATCTTCCTGGGCTGAAGGGGGTGGAGGACTGGTGTGAGTATTTGAATCCATTTACACTTAACCAGCCTACTTGGAAGCAGAATTGTAAGAGCTATTTGAGGGATGAAGAGGAGGATGAATGTGTGATCCCATTGAAGAGATTTTGGAAAAGCCTGCACAGAAAGAATTGTTTTTTTCCGTGGGCGTTAAAGCTAGAGGAACGAAGTGAGAGACCCAGATGTGAGCTGCTCTGTGGCAGCATGTCAACCCTCCTCCCTCTCTCCAAGGAATTATTCTGGAGCCCTTAACACAGTCCATCTAAGCACAGGAGCTTAGATATGGGAGGAGATCATGGCTTCCACAGCAATTATTGCATGTAGCATAGTGATTTTAATTGCAGAATATATAGTCCTGGTTTATTAGAGAGGGTTCACGGTGTTGGTAAATGCTGCCTATTTTTCTTTCAGCTGCCCATTGAGATAACAACATGGCTAATAATTGGTATCAACTTCAAAGCAGTAGGGGACTTGGTTCTGGAGGGGGCTGCTCCTTCTGTAAAATACAACTCAAGCTAGCTTCACATTATGAGCTGTCATTCTGTTCATTCCTAGACTAATGTAATCAAAGGCAAATCCACTCTTCTCTCTTTTTCCGTTACTAATCTTACATGTCACATCTTGTTGTGTGAAGGATTCCTTTTCCCAGGAAGAAACAGGCATTTGGCAGAGGTGACTTATTGTCCTGATTATAATCTTGGCTAAGCCTGCACCGTAACAAAAATACTAAATTCAGTTTTGAAACTTTTCTTTGCCCTCTTTTTGCTGTAAAATGGAATTAACCTACATATTTTCACCCTGATTTGGCCTGTTACTCCCGATTTCCATTGCAGTTGAAGATTTTTCAACCCTATACTTCTTTAAAAGTGATATCAATACGAATTAAAACACAGCCGAATTTTATAAAAGAGTATCATGTATTAAGAAAGATGTGTTATTTTTATCTAGTTTCCTCCCTTATGCTGGAGCAATAGGGGAAATGGAATGCTGATGAGAAAAAAGCACTATTTAAGTTAAAGGATAGAACAGACATGAATAAGTGTGTATAAATTGGCTATGAATAAAATCAGTCTTGGCATTAGAGGAAGGCTCGTAACAGTAAAAGCAAAGGCTTTTGAGAACAGGCTTTCAATGCGAGAGAGAAAGGCAAAAGCAGCATTGCATTTAGGTGGAACTATGTAAGTAGAGTTGTACGAAGAGGGTGCAGTGATAGCATGGAGTTGGGCTGGATGACTTGAGAGGTCCCTCTGTGTCCTGTGATTCCTACATGGGCCTGGTCAACTTTGAGCTTTGACTGAAAGGCAAATATTTGTGAACAGGAGAGTTGCCGGAGGAAAATAAGACCAGTTTCTTAAGAGCTGGCAAGGAAAGTCAGCTGGACAAACAAAATGTAGGGAATGGGAGCAGGAAAGAATGAGACCTGGCTCGGTGGCTTGTACTTCATCACTATGTCCATTCACTGAGGTCTTTTGAGGTTCTTTTCTCAAATTCCAAGGAGACTCCTGAACTATAAATAAATAAATAAATAAAGCAGAGTTCAAGCTGAAGGAACTTTCATTCCTGAGCCCTTTGAGAGGACACGGGCAAGTTGTGGAAGTTTGTTTCCTTTCGACCAAAAGAGCCCAAACCCTACTTCTTACCCCATAACATTAAAAGAGATTCGAAGGCCAAGATTGCTCAAGCACCCATGAGAAAACTGAAAACTCCATCAGGACAAAATTAGAGGAATAAAAACCAGTCAAGGGGAAAGAATAGTCTTCAGTCTGACAACATAGAGCAGTAAGAGCTGCAGGCAGCAGGAGGAAGTTCAGCACTAATAAAAAGAAAGTCTCTCACTTGAGAAATTAAAACAGTAGGAAAGATTGTGCGGCAGAGGGACAAGAATGGTGATTGAGATGAACATGAGGGAAAGTCTGGTCTTAAGAGGACATCCAAAAAGAAGCAGTTCTTTACCCCTTTTTCCCTTACTGGCTCCAGTCTCTCCTGTGTGCTTACAGGGGTGGTGTATTTTATGTATTTGCACAGAAAGTGCACACACCTGACCATGGGGAATACCAGTGAAGGGAAATAAGAGAAGACTTTATTATTATTTTTTTTAATGCGGTAGCATTAATAATTCCTTGCCTTCACATGTGAAGGGGTGAAGACTGCAGCAGGCAGGTCCTGTAGTTGGCCAGGCTCTGAGCTTACCCCCGCCAGCAGCTGGTGCCGCAGGCAGGGGGTGATCCTGGAGAGCGGCCCTGGCTCTTCTGAGCTGGGTGAGGGATGCTGCGGTTTTGCAGGGGCGCAGAGGTGGCCGTCGCTGCATTGCGTTGCTGCTTCYGAGGGTTAAGGCTGAGGTGCCAGAAGTTAAGTGGTGGGGACAGTATATTGGGTTGAAGTCCTGCCAGAGCACTCTCAGCCTCTGATGGGGCTGAGCTGCAAGCTTGGATGGCGAGCAAGCTGCTCTCAAATGTCTGGGGTTGGGACTGTGGCTTGGCTCGTGCAGGAGCTGGGCTGGGGCRATGCAGCGCAAAGGACTGGCTGTATCGCAGGCCCCCCCCCCACCCCGCCGTGGGCTCACGCTAACCGCTTTGGCGTTGCACAGATGGTGAAGACCCAAGACCTCGAGCGCTGTTTGGGTTTCCTCTCCAGCAGCGCACATCACCCAGAAGCTGCAGCCTGGCGGCAGGCCCTGATGCTTAACGCGCCCGTTCGGTGACGTGCTTGGAGAGCCATAGGGGGTCCCCCGCTGGCCCCAAAGCGGAGGGGTTTCCGCCGGGGTCTCCCGGCGTACCTGGCAGGCGCCGATTTGCCGGCCGCCGGGGCCGCGGCCGTCCCATTGGCCTGAGCGGCTGCCTTTCCTCCGCCAGCTGCGCCTTTGCAGCCGCGCTCGGAGGAAAGTATGCGCGCCAGGAATGCGTAAGGGCGCCGGAAGCCGCCTGCGGCCACGGCCTCTCGTCTCCRCAGCAGAGCCCCGCCAGGCCGCGGGACAGAAAGCAAAACGTTCTGGGAAAAGTTTTAAGAAGTACTGGAGGACGGTTCGCGCCTTCGGAGCAGGCTCCACCCGCGAGCCCGGCTGGGGGAACGCGAACGGCGGCGGGAAGCAGCGGGATCTCCCGCCGGCCCGGGGCGATGCTGCGGTTCGCAGCGAGCCCTTAACGCAGCCTGGCTGTTTCGGAGCAGGGTGAAAAGAGAGACGRGCACGTCTGCCGTGCCAGCACCGCCTGCCCACCCGTATTGCTGTGGGCCCGGACGGGCTAGCAAGGTTTAGGAGCCCCGTTTCTAGCTGACGGCAGCAGTGCGTGTGGGTCCTGCACGCCCCTGCTGTTTGGGTCAGCTCTGCGGGTCGCAGACCTCTGTCTGGGGAAGCGATGGGAAGGCACCCGGCATCGTGGAGGGGGCTGGAGCATGCTGCAGATAAGGAAGGTTTTTTGTAGCCTTCTGTAATACTCCAACTGAGAGCTGCCTCATTAAATCTGTGCGGTGCACTTGGCTGGAGTGACTCAGAAGAGCAGATGAGTTCCCTGAAGCAACATCTATTTGGGTTATCGTAACTACAAAATGGAACTGTGGCTTTATTTTTCTGAGGGGGGGGGTTGTTTTTTGTTTTTTTTTTTTTAAGTTAAATCATGGGAGTCAGCATCAACAATTTTCCGAGCTATACAGGAAAAAAATCCAGCCCCTGTGACTGCGGAGAGAAGGCAAGAGATATATGTAAAACTTCATTATTTCCAGACACTGTCACGAAAAGCCAGATGGAAGAAGATATGAGACGACTAGATCACTTTAGACCCCAAATCATGCTGTTTTACGAACAGACTCATGAGAATAATTATTTTTTCAAGTCCCTAGCTGAATCAAAGAATCAAAAGATTTATTTCAGATCAACTGAATTTTTTTTATCCCTGACAAAAAAAAACAGAATTGACCAAACAGAAGATGGTTAAGCCTATCGAAGCACTTTTTTTATTTTGCTGTTTTTAATCTTTCAATTTATGTACAACACATCCTGAAATATATTTCAAAATAAAAAAGGGGAAATAGTTCATTTCATTTTAGAAATAATTTGAAGATCAAAACTGTTTTCCAGACGAGGCATGAATTTGCAGATAGTTTTGATCAATCCCAAACTGCATTTTCCAGTGAATAATCCATCTGTCTGAAAAATGTTTCCCAGCCTTATTTAGGAATTATAGGAAGTCAATAATCACTTCTCTTGTTTCTTAATCACAGACTTGCCCTTGGGCCTCAAGGGCTGCAGAGTCTTTTTGCTCAGCCTGGCACTGAGGCCCTGGGAGTGATAAGGGGCGATGTTTGGGGGGAACTGTCCCCGAGAGTCTGTGTGCTTGAGGCTAAACGCAGGAATACGGAGCTCACTGCTCCGTACCATCCTTGTTGCATACATGCAACAAGTTGCTCAGTCCTGAATTAAGTGTGTCCCTTGTTTTATATGCTGCTCTGCTGTTGTGAGAGGGAGCGTAGTCTTAATGCGCTTGTTAGGAGAGCAGCAGATTGGGAGCTGACAGGTCAGGGTGGTGGTGTGAAGACTGCCAGCCATCTTCCTTATACCAACTAATAGCCCACACAGCATGATTTCTTTCCTGTTACCCTGTGTCCCTTCCGTTTATGTTGGATTAAATCAGGAATGAGACACACGGGCCCATGAGGACATGCCAGTAGAAGCAAGAGCAATTTGCCTGAGAAAGCGCCTCCGAATTTGGCCAAGCCCCTTAAGGAAGAGTCCGTTTGGTGGGAGCTGCGGCTGCAGAGAGCAGTGCAGGGGGCGGAGGGGGCTGTGGGTGGCCGTGGCTCTGATAGCCCTGGGTAGGCCATGCCATGCCATAGCGCACCCGTCCTTCGGGTGGTCACGGGAAGGCTGGAAGCCTCAGCCTTTGGATGTTTTCTTTTTTCCTTTCAGCTAGGGCAGTTACCATAGCTGCAGAGAGCAGGAAGATGTTTATTTCCTCGTGCTTGCTTCTGGTGGAGCCCTCTGCAATGGCATGTGTGCGCAAGCTGTGAAGGTACACGCCATTGGGTGTTTGTTGGCCCAGCTCTGCTAGGAGTACGTGCAGCCTCCACTGCTCTCCCAGCTCGAGGCTCCCCACACCAGCTCTGCCAGGGTAGCATCCCCATCAAGCTCAGGCTGCAAGGGCTCTGCATTTTATAGCTGATCTCGTAGTGAAACTACCAATTTTCCCATCCTCCTTTCTGCCATATTCTCTATTTGGCTTTCTCACCATATCAGAGCTCCCTTGGGGTTATCTCAGGAAAGAAATCAGCCATTAAATGAATCACAGAGGCTTCCAGCACTTTGCCCGTTACAGGAGAATCACTTCTCTTCAGCAGAAGTGTAAAACAGTTTTACTTCTACACAGGGAAGGTTTCAGTGCTGGTGTCTGGGCTGTACACATCTTAGGGGACAACAGGGGCAGCAAGAGTTGAAAAGAAGTAGCTGGTAGAGACTCAAGGTTCACAGTTCTTCTGCTGGGTCCTGGATGGCCTAACACTGCTAGTCAGTGGCTGTGATACAGTGACTGCCCTTGCAGGTTAATGGGATTTGCTTGTTACTGATGTGGTGTTTCTGAGAGCAGAGAAAAATACGTGCAGATCTCTCCCTATAGTTCCCGTGCTTCTGCAATCCTTCCCATAGTCTTCTTGTAGCAAATATTTTCACTTAGTTTTACAGCAGTGTTTTTCTTCTTCTCTTTCCAATACAAATGAATAGTCACACACTCTTCTGCCAGTTGCCAGGTCTTCAGTACTAAAAGTTGAGGTTATAAGAACCTAGAGAGCTTTCTTTGCATCTTTCCTCAAACCCTAGTTCAAATGTTGAAGGTGGTAATAGGACAACGCTTTGGCAGACTTGTTTGCAGTTCCCTCTGGCTACGAGGTCACACTTTAACCTTTGAGGAAGCCGTGCCTTTTGGGCATACATGCCACAGATAAGCTAACTCCAGATTAGTTCCACAGCCTTCCCAAATTTCTCCCTTCTTGCAGGTTTGTTTTACCTTCTTTCTGTTTTCAGATTTTCCTGTCTTTTCTGAAAGAGGAGACTCTGTGGAGATCACAGGGCAAGAGAAGYTGTTTAGACCAAATAATGCTAAATCCTGGGGTTTGTTCTGACTCTTCCTCAGTGATCCCACTGTATAAAGGGGCTTACATGGCTTTCCCTGTAGTAACGAAGCTTCGAAGGAGAGGAAGGGCTGTGGCCAGAGAGCTCCAGCAGAGCAGATGGGTGGAGCAGCCCTGAAGCTGCTTTGTATTTCCAAGGAACTGAGCAAGTCCCTGACTATGGCTGGAAAAGGGAAATGTGAAGCTGGCTAATGTCTTACTCTGTTCTCATTCTCCTTCCCACACTGCGACTCTGACTCAGTGCTTTCCTGCAATCGCAAAGCAGGATTTTCATTGCTTTTTTGCAACGTGTTGTGGTAGAAGGCGGTAAGGCAGGATGAAGACACAGAACTGGGTAGAGAGATCATCATATCCATTACATTAGTACTAGAAACAAAACTGGTGAGGACTCTTGCGCAAACAGTCAGAGGCTGCTAGTAAACCTTGGTATTTCCTGCATTCCTGGTTCCTCTTGTGTTTCCAAGTTATTGGAGGAAGTGAGGAGATGCCCTAAAGTCATAAATCCTAATTTGCCTCCAGCTGCTCAGCTGACTCTTCCCTTCCCTCCTTTGGAGCCAGGTGATGCCTGAGAAATGTGCCAGATTTGTATCCTGTTCTGAAATAAATCACTGGGCATACATCAACCAGCTGACCAGAGAAATAGGCAACACAACTTCTTGGCAGGACTAGTAAAATTTTAGGCTTCCCCAGCTACATTCTTGCTTGGCTATCTGCAGGGCTTCTGAGTGCAGGAAATTACAGAGAGGAAGGGCTGATAAAGAGGGACTGCTATGACACACAAAGAGTTAAGAGTTACCGTGGAGTTGTGGCTGAAAGGGAATATTTGAGGTTGTATATGGTATGAAAAGCTATCTGCCCCTCAGGTCTGGGAGCTGGTGACAGCGATCTGTCGCTCACTACCTGCTCCAAGGAGGACCTCTTCTTCCTCATTCCCACACTCCTGTCATCAAGGGCTTCCTCTGACCACCTCTAGAGTGCTGTGACTTTTCTCACATGCTACCCACGTAGGCAATGGTACYATCCTGTTACAATTCAGGACAATCAGAGTCATGTTTTTATGTGTTAAGCCATTTTGGAGAATTGCAGCTCCCAGCAATCCATAACAAAACGGAGCCTGGCCCAKAGTGCCCTGCGTCTGGGAAGAGCTGTGTCCCAACAAGGTGTTAGCCTTGTATATCAGATTGTGAAATGTTCTTGGCACTGGACTGGGCTTCTTTCCCTGGGGGAGAGAAGGGATTGAGCACACTGCCTTGTGGTAATCCTTGAGCAAATCCCTTCCCTTGAGGCTTTTTTTTTCCCAACCTGTCACACAAGGATGATGATACCAACCTCATTCTGTAGCCAGTTCAGAGACTGACTTCATTTGGGGCCTTCAAAGTGCACTGGGATCCCTCCCTGTGGGCAAGTGTTATTTTCATACCGAATACAAAGTAATTAATAGAATTCTTCCCCCCAAGAACTATGGTGCAGCAGCAGCAGCATCTCTTCTCCTCCCATAGGACTGAATCTGCTGCGCTTGCTGCTGAAATCACTCCAGCTGGCTTGGCATGTGCAAATCAGTCTGTGATCTGCTGCTTCAGTGCCCTGTCAGGAGCCAGCACTAGTAAGAAGGTTCCTGAGAGCTGAGAAGGAGCTTGCAATTTTATTGCATGATGCGGCAGMAGGGAATCCAGCCCCTTATTCCAGAAGTGCTGCAGGGCCGGGTAGAGGGAAGAGTGCTAAGAGACAGTGCAGTTTTGGTCATTGTATTTTTAAGGCTGTGGTTCTGAGGGTGTTTTGGGGGGTGAGCAGCAGAGCTGGGCTGCAGTCGTGAGCACGTTGTCAGACGCARTCTTGCTTCCTTCTAGCAGCCATTTTCCAGACTTGTTTGTGATAGAGGTTTCATCTTCCTCAGACTCTCTCCTGTCATTGTTCCCTTTATGTGGCCTCACAGGTCCTTGCCTTGTAATGGAAAATATGAGGCTGTGGGGGCCAGAGAAAGCCGTTTCTTCTAGTTTAAAAGGAAAAACAGAATCCTTGCCCAGTGGAGTTCCTGAAAGAGATAGGCTTGGCTCTGCAACTGTTAGCAGCATCTTGCTGTAGGACAAATCAGCTCTATTTGGTAAATGACTTTCTCCTCTTTATTAGAGTTATAAGGAAGAGAGCCTATCTCCTCCAATCTTTGCATCCCTTTTGTTGTTTACATCAGCTTCTACCCACTTGTATTGGGGCTCAGGAAAACCAAATCTTGTGTGTTACGGTCCCGTCATAAAGCCTACATTGCACTTGGGGTCAGTGGGGATGTAGCGCTGTCTATAGCCTCCTCACCAACTTCTGCCTTGAAGCAAGTTTCCTGGGGTCTGTGGCAGCTGTATGTTGCTGGTATTTTTTCTAATGTAGCACTCTTTCTCTCCGTGTATAGATGCAGCCTTTATCTGATCCCTTCCCAAAGAGGGCAGAGCAGTCTTGGCAGGCAGTCTTCCAGGGCAGTGTAGCASGAGGATCAGCCCTCTCCATCTCTCTGACAGAACCAAGGATGAATATCCGTACACAGGCCTCCTGTTGTTACTTGCCCTCAGCCCCATGCTAAGGTCACCTRCCTGCTGGGCCTCTCTTATCACAGAGCTCTTTTAGAGCCAAAGCCACTCTTATCTGTGACCTGACGTGATGGTCACAGCTGGTTCACRGATCACAATCCATGGCTGAGCAGACAGTAAAGCAAGGGACACATGCAAGTGGGTGAGGTGTGGGTTTTGCAGCACGAGAGACAATCTCTTCTGGACTCTTAAGACTTGCAGGTCACTTCCCCTCTTGTCTGCTTGTCTGAGCATGTGTGGGAACATGCCGTGATTCCCAGCATGGACAGAAATGTATGCTCTCAGTTATTTTCCATTAGTCCACTGCCATTAAATATTCATCTATTAAGCATAAAAATGCCTTTAAAGGGTTGCATTGTGTTGTGCGATATAGTTATAGCAAGCCAGTCTTGTATGTCAGCTGAAACCAGGAGGAGATACAGGGAAGGATTTGGGAAGCAAGGTATATGTGTGGCTGGTGACTGGGTAACTTGGTTGATGGACTGGGGCCTGTGCTTCTCTGAGGCGGGTGTCCTGCAGGCAGTACAGCAGTTCCCAGCGCTGCATCCATCTGGCTGTTAGCAGCCTTGAATTGCAGCTGATTGAAATATTTTAGGATTGGAAGCTTTGAGGGGTAGATTAAAGCAGAAGAAAGATGAGGGCTGTCCTTGAATGCAAAGGAAAATACTGGAGAGGTTAGRCTGAAAGGGGTTTGGAGTCAAAGACTCCTGTACAGAGCTCCTGGTGTGAGGAACTGACCATAGGGCTGCAAACAACATTGTTCAGTCTGCCCAAAACGAGTGGATGAACTGGAAGGTTATTTTGTGGAGCTATGCGGAAGAATTGTTTTTAGCCTGATTCCCTAAGGAAACACGGCTGTGTCAGTATGCTGTCTGTGCCTGCCTTTGTCTCTCACCTCCAGTGACTCTTGAGTCTATCAGCCTGTTTCCGCCACAGCTGATAAAGCAGTAGAGGCCTCCCAGATAATGGGATCCAGCTGGTTCTGTGACTCTAGGTGAGTGGCTTAATGAGAGGGGCCTATGAATAACCCCCTGGAGGAAAGAGTACATAAGCTGCCCTCTTACTAGCTGACAGACAGTCTGTGCAGAGAGAGTGGCTGGAAACTGGGCTTCATTACTTCTGCTCCTTTCCAAACAGCTTTGGGATTTTGGGCCAGAGGAGGAGGAGAAGGAATCCTAAAGTTTGAATGCCTCTGGRCCCCTTTAAATCAATCACAGACCTCATGCAGAAACCTTTCAGATAGGACTTTGTTATCACTGATGATGTCCAATGTGCTGGTTCACAGTTCCCTGAGAAATCCAGCACTGGTCCAGGCTTTGCCACTCAAACTCAACATTGTTTCTTCTCCTTTTTAACTAGCATGGATGTGGCCTGTTGTCCAGCCTTCAGAGCTGCCTGCTGACATCTTTACAGGACTGAGCCACAGGACATGTATCATGTACCTCCCAGGGCCAAGGGGAAAGAAAGCTTCTGGAGGTGGTAGCAGGAGGGAGGTGGTTGTGGCTTAGGAAGGGTTTCACTGTGGGACTGGAYAGGGCCAGACCTGAGGAAGGGTGCAGCTGGATCCTGAGGTGGCCCTACAATAGTGGTTTCAGCAGCCTCTGATGACCTTTTCTTCCAAAGGAGAGGATGCAGATCACCGCACAATCCCTGTGTCAGCTTAGTATTAATGCTGTCGAGGGAGATTGCTTTAACTGGAGAACTAGTCTTGAAATCCCATATGGCTCAGACTCCACAAGCCAGACACTTATCTATCCTCTGACAGTTGTAAATAAATCTTCCAAATGGGACTTAAAGGTAGCTTGTGCAGTGTTTCTTCCAGAGTCTGCAGATGTCCTGAGGCAATAGCCATAAGAAAGAGAAATTGCAATGTTCATCTATTTATTTATGACAATCCCAAAGTCAGAGTTGCTTGTTTGTTTTGCTGCTAATCTGTTCAGTTAATGCAACTGCCAGATTTCTGCCCTGTCACATCRGCGTGTTAGAGAATCTGGGGAATTGCCGTAGGAATTGGGTCAAGTTTGTTGGGGAGGGACAGACGCGTTGCTTGTTAGTCACAAACCAGAACAATGGGAGAAACAGGCTGCCAGACCCTGCGGCACAGACGACTAGAGGTGACAGACTGCCTGCGTGTTCCTTCCAGCGGGCATGGATCTGCTCTTCCCACTCCTGCGAGAGAGCATGCTGCGGAAAGAGCTGTTTTGCCTAGGGGCACAGTTGGGTAATGGGATGAAGTGCCTGAGCCAAATGCTTTCCGGATGTCATCTCTGTAGAGGAGTTGCTAAGTGTTACTGGTCCCCAGAGCTGCCCAGCCCTCCTTTTGGATATTGCAGCACAGTGTAGCGTTTCTCTCTTCCAGCCCTGCAGCAGGCAGGAGAGAGGTTGTGGAGTCAGRAGACGTGCATTCTTGCCTTAGCTTTCTGCAGCTTTGACCCAATGTCTCCAAATCTTTCTGCGTTAAGGAGAAAACATTGCCAAGACAACAGCTGAATGAAATACTAGGTATTATGGCTGGACATTGAGTTGGTTTAGAAATTACTCAGAGTGCTGTTTGCAGTGCATTCCGAGACCCCCAGTATGCCTGCTCCTATGGAAGTCAGTGTCACTGGGAACAGAAAAAGGGAACTGAACGGGAAGACGAAAAGAGGAATGGCTGAAAATATGTAGCAGCATTGCTTATTTCTCCATTTCTGTCTGGAGATAATCTGCTGTGCATTATACTGGTCATATCTGAATTGAAGGCTTCCTCCAAGCTTTAGATGCTATCTTCCTTGAAGTGTAACAGTCTTGTGCAAGTTTTGCAACCCCAGCCATCATTTTCTTGCCCTTTACTTTCGCCTTATCTGCATAGTACTCAATTTTGTATAATATGTCAGATTGCCTCCCAGAAGAGCTTTCATTGTCAACACTTTAGAGCATTTTGATTTTCTTGCACATCAGGCAGGACAAAAATGCAAATCCTTGCCTTTACAGCAAACAGTGCAGAGCKCTATGAGTGGTTGAGTCATTTTATGGATTTCCACAAACTGATGTCAGAAGAGGAGAAAGAACCTGAACCCACAGTCACTGTTGATAGAGGAAAAGCTATTTACCTATGTCAGTAGGAGCAGGACAGCATGTAGTACTTGTYCATTGCAGCTTGCACTGCTGAGAAAAACACTTCTGAGATCTCCAGGAAGAGATTTTGTATGGAAGGACATACAGAAAGCGATCTAGGGGATTGTTTTCTAAGCATGTTCATTCCTTACCTCATCCACCTCGTAGCAGGGTGGTCTCCCTTGTGGTTTCGGAGCACATATGAGCATGTGTAATAGCAGGAATCCCTGCCATTTCCTCYGGGCAGTGGGGCACGATGGACATGCAGCTGCTTGCACAGCTCTTCTTTGCGAGTGGAAACTCGTTCTTCCTTACAGAGTTCTTTTACTGGTAAACTATTAACCTTTTCAGCTTKCACATAGTGATGGGAAAAGTCCCCATTTCTACTAAGTGACACTAGGCAGTGTGGCCCAGCATCCGCCAGGGAAGTGAGTAGCCGAGGGAGAGGCTTTGTTGGAAAACCTAGGAGGCACAATGCCTCTTTTCTGGCATGCAGTTTGCGATCACTCAAATGCCTATATACTCATATGTGCTAGAGTCACACGCAGGCCCTCCCTAACACAATCCTTAACCTACCTGCAAGCATATGCAGGTATGTGGTTGTGGAGGCACTGGGGCAAAAGAGCATGCTGTCGGCCTCTGCCAGACCCATTCAGGTGCAGGRACGGTCACCAGCAGGCATGTAGCGTCCTCGAAGGCTTGTGACGACACACAGCAGTACACTTTTGTAAAGTAGTCTCACCAGTGCAGGCAGGCTCCACCRCGTACGGCATCTTGGGCCCCTCATGCGGACCTGCACTCTGCAGCACGTGGCAGCATGTGGCACCACATTGAGCCTCGCTCCAGCCCAAACATCAGGCCTGGATGGGCTTGGAGATGTTCTCGACATCTGCGCTTATGCTGCTTGGAGGATGTGACTCTCTCCTCAGTGCTGCTTCTGCTGAAGATGAGAAACAGCCCTTCTCACTGCCTAATTTTAGATCTCCATCTTGAGGCCCTGCTTTGCCAGTTGTCATGGTGATTCCTMACCGCCACCATCAGCACTGCCTTTCTTGCTTACAGGTGCCTTGGCAATGTCTCTTTCCCTCCCTGCTCTCCGCACCTCAGGAAGCAGCAGCCAAGGAAGAAGACGTCTTATGTGGCTCACTGCACTCTCAGTTCAGGTCTTCTGCACAGCACTTCCCTCTGTACTGAACTGCCTGTAGGTTTGCAAACAAGAAGCTTTTGCCCATGGCATTAGGCTCTGTAATGCTGTGTGGACGGTGTGTGTTCCCATCTCTGTCTGATGGACAGTCCAGCTTGTGTGTATGTGAAGCTGCAGCTGCCCCGCTGCTGTGGGTTTCTGCTTCATGAGCTGGGGTGGCGACCAATAGCTTTCTTCATGGGCTTTGGCCAAAGAGGTAGCTGGTGAGGTTGTGCCCTGCGGAGGTCACGGGTGAAGAGGCAGGAGTGCCCCCTGCTGTGATGGGTGTTCAGAGCCTGGGTGCACCTTTGGGCCTGTTACACCTGACCACTTGCTATCTGGGCAGCACCATGGAGTCTTTCTATTTGTCACCTGCTATTTCAGCCTTTGCTGTTCACATTTGCAAGCTTTTGTGCAGTAGCCATGAGGATAGGCTATTTAATACTGAAGTGACAACTAGCATCCTCGTCTACTCATGTGACTCCAAGAGGTAAAGCCTTAAAAACACCAACCACCACAAGGTTCAAGGCAAGCTCAGAATCTCTCTCACAAGAAATGGACTTGCAGATTATCGCAGAATAAAGAATAAAGCCTATAAGGCCTGATTCTCAGAGCTGCGCCGTGTTCACCCGTTCGTTCACCACCTTCTCCTCGGTTACACTTTCTGGTGCAGAGAGGAGGCTTGAGCGTGAGTGCACAGCTTAGCCTGGCAGGCAGCTGTGGGAAGAAGGTTGGCAGCCACTGGAGTAAGAGCTCCTGGCCTGTGGTAGGCCAGGAACCACTTCAGAGCCATGTGGCCCTGCCAGGCAGCAGTGGTGGCAACTGCCAACTCCATCTGTGTGCAGGTTCACAGAGGAAAATGGGTTCTGGCTTTGGAAAGGGGCAGTACTAGGATCCACAGYGGCGGCTGCTGACCCAGGGCAGAGGTGCGCAGCACACTGAGGCAGGTTGCAAGCRCCGAGCAGGAGGCGTGATGTGTAATAGGTGGGTAAGGAGTGAGGCTTTGGGGGATTTGGGAGTGGATAGGGGTAGGAGGAGCTATGGTTTGTGAGTAGTGGCAGGAGGAAGTGCAGTTTATGGGCGAGTGATGCACAGGGTGCAGGGGCTGCCCAGCAAGGTTGGTCAGAGGCTGAGAGCTGCCTTCACTGCAGGCAGGAACAGCACCTGTCTCGTAACTCCAGCTGCTGCTGCAGAGAGAGGGGACCAGCAAGCCGTGTCCGAGAAGCCCTGTGCTGCGGGAAAAGGCCAGGCAAGCAAAGTCGTTTGATTTATTTCTTTCTGTGGCAAAATGCTGAGATTAGGAGAGATGTGCCAACCAACTCTGACCTGTCGCCAGCCTAAGACAGCTTAAAACAACAAAGATGACCAACCAGCAAACGACCTTGCTTTGATTAATAAGAAAAATTGGAGGAGTAAGGCTTTCTAGTCTGGCAGGGGCAGGCAGATTGTGCTTAAAGGCTGCTGGCAGYGTCACCAGTCGCGGTGTGGAGAGCTGCAGGCAAACTCCTGGGCTTTGGCATTGCAGGGAAAGCAGCGGTGGCCAGGATGGGCATGTGGCAGGGCTGATCTSCAGCCTGGCGAGAGGGCGGGAGTGCTGCTACCTCAACTAAGTCACCAAGTGGATGCCTGCTGAGGCCAGCTCCGCTTCTATCACTACTTTAAATCTCAACCCTGAAAACATGAGCCGTGTTTGTCTTTAGAGGAGTGCAGCCAAGGAGCTTGCTGCCACAGTTGCTGCCTGGCCATGAGCAAGGAGAGGCAGAGCACTGCCACCTATTGCCAGCTACCTGGATTGCAAACCTTGGCCCGTGTCGTTTCAAGTGCTATCTAACCCTTTTTGTTCCGGTCTTTGGCTTCATGCAGGGATTGAGGCATGGTTAGAAGCCCTTTACAGTTGATCAGCCTTTAGAGGTCTACAGTGCAATTTAGATGCACGAGTGCCCAAACCAGATTCCAGCCTAGGAGAAATTATTTTGTTTTCCTTTGTGCTTTTTGCAAAATCAGTTATTTCTCCTTTCCTGTCCAAAGTTGTGTGAAGYTGTTTTGTGCAGTGAAGTGTCCATGTTGCTCCATCTCACCCTCAGATGAATAGCCTTTCCCTAGAAGTGCTTAGATCATTTATCCCATCTTTCTGCAGGAGGCAGCTAGAGAGATATAGATGTTGCAGAAGAGGCAAAATGTCTTTTATAGCTCAGAAATGATATATGATTGATCAGCTGGAAGGGAAAAGGAGGGGACAGAGTGAGGATAACAAACTGTCTTTGTGGGGTGAGCAAGCCTGGGAAGTGTAGTGCATTTCTGAGACTGTCATGTTTGAATATTATTTATTTATAATGCAGAAAACAGGATAAGCCATGAGATGGTAGTGTTTGCAAAAGGTAGGAAATGTGTTTATGGCTAGGTAAGCCTGGAGGGAGTTGTGGAGTGCTTTGAAAATACCTCCTGAGGCTGGATGACTGTGCAACAGGCCAGCAGAAAAAATATTCTGAAGATTAGGGCAAGTTCTTTCAGAAAATGGTCTGATTGTCACTGTGGGCAGTTCAATGAAGAAGCAACTCATTGTGCAATTGTGGTTTAAAAGGAAAAAAAAAAGGTAAAGAAACAGCAGGAAGGTAAAGAAAAAGCATACTCGACATTTGTCATTATATGCATCAGTAATACTTGCTGCTCAGGCAAATTCTGCTCTGCTTTGGTCACCTACCTTCAAGAGTATATGCGGAAGGCAGAGAACAAAGATACTAGCAATAAACGGAGGTATGGAATATTACTTAGATGAGGAGGTAAGAAGTCTTTGTATATTAGGGAGAAGAATCACAGCAGAAGTGATGGACCTATCCTACATTCTTCAGTCTTCTACCTCCAGTACAAAACTGTTGAGGAAGCCAAATGACTAGCCTGAACAAGATAATTAACTTTTAGGTGACAAATGTTATATATGATGAGGGCTACAAAGGAAATAAGTGACAAAGCAGAGAATTATACCTAGATCTCCAAAGTATTAACTTCTGGAACTGGCTTTTCTTTTAAGAGTGTAAGTAAAATGAAGCATTAAACTGATAAAAGCAAATGGTGATTTTATCAAAAGCATGATTAATCTGTGGAAATCTTCCCTGTTATCTGCCACCAATTTKGGAATGCAATAGGACTCAAGAAAGGATTTTACAGTTACATGAACGATAAGAGCGCTTGTGATGACTTTGGCTAGGAGAAAACTGTAAAGCATACAAATCTTGCTTAAGGGCATAAGTCAACCACTAACTGTCAGGGGCCAGGAGGAAATTTTCTCTCTGAGAAGGTTACTGTATAATTATCCATGACAGTGTTTCTTTCTTTGAAGCATGTAATCTTGACCAGTGGAGGCAAGATAAACAGGTGATGTAGTTTTGTGAAATACTTTGTGACTAGGGCATTATCTGATGCCTCATGGTGATTTCTTTCTCCTATTTGTATCATTCCTTGGAAAGTATTTTCTCCAGGGTTACGTTCATCTCCTTTCTAAATGTCTTAGACAAAGAAATTTCTGTTCTCAACCCTCTATGAAAAATTTTAAAGTCAATAGTCCTTGACACCAGGGAATTATTCTTGCCATTCACGCTAGATTTTCTTCTGCTCATCTTTGCTCCAGTTCTCTTGGGTGAATTTCCTGGAATGACCTAAAGGACACCCTCCATTGCTGGGGCTGTGAACCCTAGCTTTTGTGTCTGTTCTTGGTTAYTGTCTAAGCTCTCCATCTGTTGTAGTCGATGTCTTTCTTGTTCTGTCATCTGTGCGACCTAGTGTGATGTCCTTTGGTGCTGGTTAAAGATTAAATATATTATTATTTTTTAAAGCTATGTATTGAATGCTGACTTGATAGATTTTGTGTCTCTTGCTTTGTGTCTTGCAGGAAGAGCCAAGGAGCAAATCCAAAATCTGTGCCAATGTTTTCTGTGGAGCTGGACGGGAATGTGCTGTGACAGAAAAGGGAGAGCCAACCTGTCTCTGCATTGAGGTAGGGAGGCAGATCAGCTTCTGCATCTGAAATAGGTATCACAAAACCACCCTGACACTGGGTTTGGGTCACTGGAAGAGTCCCATGACAGGGTGGGGCTAGGAGTGGTCAGGAGCAGCTGCAAATTTGCAGTGGCTTTTCAAGCAGCTGGGTCTTTCCCAGTGTAGTGTAAGGGAAGAGCCCTGAAGTGTGTATCCTGTCTGGGGCCTGTAGCTGTGCTACTTACACAACTGCCTGGAGTCTTTACATGCAGGGACAACTTGGCTAGAGGCCTCTCGTTGGGA
Source organism: Rhea americana (assembly GCF_003343005.1). NCBI lineage: Eukaryota > Metazoa > Chordata > Aves > Rheiformes > Rheidae > Rhea > Rhea americana. The sequence goes on from NW_028187111.1 coordinate 3,257,163, forward strand.
GAGCCTGGTAGCGTATTGATACACAGTGGGTTTTGGAGTGGTGCTATAAGGAGTGGCCTGAGAGCTCCAAGACAGCCTGCTCTTGCTGGATTCTTGTTTGAGAAGGTAACAAATACCCCACTAAAAATCAKCTTTTGTAAAATGGAAATAGTTGTGGTAGAGTGCTGTGAGGATGAATAGCTTTGTCCTGCAAGGAGCCTGGGATGATTAGAAGAGCCTTTCCCAGCTGTAAAGTAGTAATCACCTGCTGCTCCACTCTGCCCTGTGATTTCAAAAATATTCCTGCCAGGCTTCTGGAAACAGGTGTGTGTGGCTCTTTGTTCCCACTTCACTCAGGATCTGCAGCTCAGACACTTACCAGCCTGGACACTGGAAAGTGAAATGCTCCATTAACAGGAAGAGAGTCTAACATTCTGGATTGCCTTACCCAGGCTGACAGAGACACAAGAAAAGTCCACAGCATGAACGGTGGCACTGGTGAACTCTCACTCTGCTTTAAGCACTTGCTCTTGGCTGCTAATTTACTGTAATTTTAGTGGCARAAAGGTGAAGCAGATTCTGCAAAGAGATGCAACAGAGATGACCTGCAGGTGCAAGCAGAGGTGCTCAGAACACGTTCAGAAAAACACTTCCAGAAAGGCATGTCTATGACATGCAGAGCAGCAGATGCAGGTTTACACTCAGCGTTTATATTGGACACTGATTTCTCTGTTGTGTTCTRATTTCAGGAAGGCTCCTGTATGATGACAGTGGCTGGCCTCGGATAAAGGGAAAGCTCTGAATCTGCACCCATGGGCAGATGGCTGTGTGAGGGTTTTTCTGGGGTGGCAGTGGGAGTGCTCAGCCTGTTCCAAATACCTCTGGGGACAAGAGAGGGGTGCAGAGGGCTTCTCTTGAGTTAGGTTAATGCTGGTACTCACYTGCCTCCCTCTAGCAGTCTAGAAAAGGCAGATAACAAAGCACTCTTATCTGATTCTCGCACAGCAATGCAAACCTCACAAGAGGCCTGTGTGCGGTAGCAATGGAAAGACCTACCTGAACCACTGTGAACTGCACCGTGATGCCTGCCTCACTGGCTCCAAGATCCAAGTGGACTACGATGGCCACTGTAAAGGTAACCCTGTGTCAGAAATCAGCTGGGACTGACTGCTCCATAAGGGAGGGGGAGCCGGGAGCAGAGCATGATGACATGGCCGGTAGAGCAGGTGCCTTGCTAGCCAGGAACTCCTCCCACAGTATCTGAGCGAAGCAAGCAAAGTAAGCCTGGGAATAGTAGCCAGGTTCAACCAAGAGTCCRTATCATCAGGCRAGTTTSTRRTGATGAAGKAGGTCCAAGSTCAGGCCATGAAGTCATACCAGGATCAAGTCCGATAATGGTAACCAGGATCAGAACCAGAACCAAAAGAGCCCAGTGGTTGCCAGGCAAGTCCATAGTGATGAAGCAGGTCTGATGTCAAGGTGGTAAGAGAGCCTACAGGTCAAGGCCTGGATCAACAGGATCTGTGGCCAGATACAGGCTGCAACAGAGCTGGAGATGGGCAAACCTACAACATATCTCAAAAAAGACCTAGGGACTCAGGCCTGAGTTTAAATGGAGCTTTTGGGCCGATGGGCAGAGTATGTAGATGGAGACCTTTGGTGAGGCTGGTCAGGGCCACTACGGTCCGTCAGTGCGTTTAGGGCCCTGACACCCTGGCTGTGCTGGACTTTTGGAGCTATTGTCTGCCTGATACACTTGAAGGGGGGCCCTCTGGAGAGCAGGGCAACATCTTCCTCCAGTTCTGGTTGCTCCTGATTGYGTCTCCTTGAGCTCATGCCTTCAGCCAGGTGGCGCTCTCTCTCTAGCTGCTGAGGAAAGATTTTTTCCTCTGGATACTACCATCCATGTTCATGAAGGATTTCAAGGGACCTTAACAGAAAGGATTTTGCTTTGAGAGTGAGGCCTTTTAACTCACCCCTGCATCCTGGGTCCCAGCCTTACACATGCTCGTTTGTCCTGAATGGAAGGACACTGCTAAAGGAACAGTTCCAAAAGTGAGCAGGTGAGAAGAGAGAACCACAGAATCACAGAATGGTTGATGTTGGAAGGGACCTCTGGAGATGATCTAGTCCCACCCCCCTGCTCAAGCAGGGTCAGGTAGGGTAGCACAGGCCAGGACTGCCTGACCTCTCTGCTTGAGTAAAACCTCTGCCAAAACCAAGGGCAGCCTAATAACTACTTTTTCCAAAGGCTCTCTGGTTCCTCTGTTCTCGCCCATGTTTCTCTCAGGGTGGGAAGAGGTTCAARTTGCTTTGCATGGCATCAAAAATGTCCTCTTCTGTCTTTCCATTAACAGAGAAAAAGTCTGAGAATCCAGCTGCCAGTCCAGGTGAGAAGCCATCTCCTTGCCTTGCTGGGGTCTCTGTATGTATTTGGGAAGAGAGGYGGGGAGAAAGGTCTGCTGGGGCAGTTGCACAGCATCTATTAAAGATGGAACCCCTGAACTAGGTGTAGCAGAGTCTGAGTTGATAAATCATCTGAAGCATGATTGTCCAGCTCTTTACTCCTGGGTAACCTTTCAGTGCTCATATGCTCTTCTGAGCTTTTTGCTATGCTGGGATGTCTCAGGGACCCTCGGCAGGCATAGACCCTAGRCAGGGTGAAAAGAGACCCAGTTCACTTCTGCAAACCCAAGTTGTGTTCATTGCCCAGGCTGAGGGAAGAGACACACTTTTACACAGTTCATTAGGTATCAGAGACACAGTAATTGTGGAGCTGCTGCCCCCAGCTCCATGAGTACTCTTGTAAAAGGAGACTTATGCTTCAGGAGTGGTTAACGGATAGGCCCAGCGGCAGAGAGGCAGCACTGTATAATGAATAAGGCATTGGCTGGGGGGTCAGGAGGTTAGCTGAACCATCTCTCCCATCAGCCAGCAGGTCTCTGATTCCTGTGCTTAGTTTCCTCCCTTACCCTTTGTCATGTGTATTTAGGCTATGGATTTGAGGGGCATGGCCTTTACTACATAAGAGGACACTTTCTATCCAAGGCCTCTAAGTGCTGGAGCTGTATAATCATTAACTTCAGGGTCCTAGGACAGATGAGAGCAAGGCCTCATGGAAGCCTAAGGCAAAGTACCATGTCAGGGCATGGCCACCACCTCAAAATGATCAAAAGGAAGTTCAAAATTAAACATACAGAATCCCTAGATTTTTTTTTCATCTCTCTATTTGATTGTGATTGCAGCTATTGGATTTGGAAGGAGATTCTTACTGTGCATAAGGGACAGAATGCATAGTGCTTCCCCTTCCAGCTCCATTGACCTGATGGCAGATGTGACAGTTCACAGAAGCCAAAAGATTTAGGCTTTCAGTTTTGCTTCTAAATACAAAATTGGGTCCTAGCACACAAAGTGATACCCACCTAGAGAAACCTGAGACTGCAGAGCACAGCAAACAAGCACAATTTTACCCCATCTAATTTCCAATGTAAGTAGACAAGACAAGGCTTTGAAGAATGAAATCTCCTGAGATACTGGGCCCTGAAATTCAAGGCTTGGGGAGAGCTTAGTGGAAAGACTTGCTCAGTCCAGTCTGTCCCCTTGCAATGGCTGGAAGTTTTGGTACTCCRGGGCTCCTTTATGCATCCTATCAGAAGGCCTGGAGACTGTCCAAGGCCAGTCAGCTGCTTTACTCCTTTATTCTTTGAGCTCTTCAAGCCAAGATGAGTCAGCTCTGGGTTGCTATTCCACAAGCTTCAGGGACAGGAGTATAGAAGGGGGGTGGTGGGAGTGTCGTTTGCCATCCTTGCCACATGGTGTCACCCACAGCCCATCCGCTGTTCAGCACATGGCACCTCTGCTTTTATCTGGTCATGGCTCAGCTCCAAGGACCAAGAGGCCTGCACACTGCTCTTAGGGCTGCCTGTTTGGTTTTTATTTCCAGTCATCTCTCTATGGTCTCTGTGCCAACTTTGTTTCTCTCTTTGTGGCTTTCTCTYCTACCACCCCTTCTTCGATGACAGTTGTCTGCTACCAGTCGGACAGGGACGAGCTTCGTCGCCGTGTCATCCAGTGGCTGGAAGCTGAGATTATCCCAGATGGTTGGTTTTCCAAGGGCAGCAACTACAGCGAAATCCTGGACAAGTATTTCAAGGCAAGGAGCTCAAGGCCTGCCCCAGAGGCCAGGGAACGTTTCTTGCCCTAGTTCTGCAAAATATCTGCCATGTCCTGCTCCAAGAGGCTCCAGTATGTGACATGCTGGTAGTGATGGGGGCCAGAGAAGCATCACGTGCTCTGAGCTGCCTGCAGCAGCAAGCGCCAGACACCCTCATGCAGCCAACAGGCAGCATGAAACTGGAGCATCTCTAGCTCCTGTTATCTGGCCTGCCTAGGGGAAAATGAAGAGAGAAGGACAAATATGCATGAGGCAGCAGAGGGAAGGACCAGTCTCAAGGGGCAGGAGAGAACCAGAGGAGAAAAGGTGGATGAGAGTATTGAAAATGCAAGTACAAGGGGCAGGGGAGGAAGAATAAGAGGTAGGCTAAGGAGGGAGAAAGCCCAGTGTGGTACGGGGTGGGTGGGTTTGGAGTTGGGGGGTGTTGCTGATCCTTTGTTCCAGACAGTCCCAAAGCCACAGATAAGGAATACTTGGGATTTTGAGGGARGGTCTCTGTTTCAGAGGACTATCCCCCGGTTGCAGCAGAGCTGGCAGTCCCCTAGCCCTCTGCCAAGARAGAATAACCACCTGCGAGTCTCACGCTTTGCAATAAGCCTGTTCCTCTTCCCTCCTGGYGGTCAGTCCATCCCTCCTCTCATCCCCACCCCCTCACGTAGCTCRCAGATCACACGCGCTTGCCATGCTCCTGCCACATGCGCTGCCGCCTCCCTCCCCCTCGCGCCCGCCTCCTGATAAAGACTTCACAGCGCTCCGCTCCGGACGGAGCTGGAGGAGCAGGTGGGGAAAATGGGGAGAGCGTTTAAATCAGAAGCTGTTGACAGCGAGAGATTAATGGTGCCTGACAGGAGTTAGCGCTGCAAGCAAATTTGCCATGGCAATGGCACCCCCTGGTGAGACAGAGAAGCTGGACCCCATGCTCCACAAAGCACCTCAGCCTYTGTAGCCATTAACGCTGGCGCCTTCTGTGGAAATCCCTCCGGACCTGCTGCTGCGGGCACCCCCGCAGGTGCCTGCCAGCACCCGAAAGCTGCAGTGTCCTGCAGAGCAGAGCTGTGCAGTGCCTTCCCTGCAAACACACCGTCCCCAGCCGCCTTTGCAGAGGGCCTCCGACGGCCACCGGCTTTGCAGAAATGCGTGTGGCAGCCGTGGGCTCGTTCCGTGGTACAGCCCGGGTTACACCCTGCCAGCCCCAGGCTGACCAGATGCTGATGAAATCCTGTAGCTGCCCCCCTTTTTCTGGACTGCTCATCYCCAGCACAAGTGGGCCACGGATGAGGTGAAGCTTTTTCCCTTTTCTCCCTGACTGCGGGTTAGCAGATGTGGTATTAAGCCATCTCCYTCATAAAATCCTGACTTGTGTAGATTACTCAGATGTGGGTCACACATCTGCAGCCTTCAGGCCTAGACCTTGMAGGGCGTCATGCCAAGAGGAGTTAGGCCAGTAGCAGGAGACTGCTCTGTTTTGGAGGGCCTTCGGGGGAAAAGTAAATGCAGACTGTAATCTTGAAAGGCACAATAACTAGCCTAACCAAATCTGGGTCATGAAGGGAACTGTGGCCACTCTCAAAAGAAATAACAGYGAGAAAGGCTTTGAAGTCTTGTGAAAGTTGAAATATGTTAGCGAGGCAGTTAGCTCTGCATACCGTAGCCAGTGTGTTTTCCTTGCCTTACTGGCTTTTCCCTGGACCACGTATAGCTAACAACAAACAGTTGTTAGTAAACTCCTGGAAATGCTGCACAAGGAGACACAGTAACCTGCAAGTCACACAGCAAAAATTATCCAGCATCTCTTGCAGCAGTGTGTATACAGAATTCATTTTTTCTCTCACTGCAATGCAGCTGCCTCTAAGGGGGCCCAGCAGCTCACGCTGAGTGCCCGGCACTGTGATATGACAACTCCAGACAGAAAAGCAGAATGCAATTACTGAGTTGGGAGTGCAGCCAGGACTTGGGGGCTAAAAATCCTGCTCTTAAGTGCCAGGGGTCCTTTCAGGACCTCCCAAAGTTGGTGGCAAGGCATTGTGCTGTTGCATTAAATTGTTCCTTCTTTGGAATCGCCGGAAAATGACTTCCTGTGATTTTTCCTTTTATTGCTGCTACAGTCCAGATTCAGCTTTGGATTTATACATATTGGAAAGTTCGCGCCTTCATGAATGCAACTGGTTTGCTTTATGGCAGGAGGTATAAAGAGGCTAAGGGCTGGCTGGAACAAAGACAAGAAATGGGGTTAGAGCCATAAATCAAGCAGCAGGAGGTAAATGAGAGGCAGTGTAGCTTATCAGTGAGCTCAAGGCTATGATCGCGTCTCCCCGTTCTGACGCTAGCATGGATACATTGCTGCTTTTCTCTGAGCCGCTGTGCAAAATAGGGATGATTCAACATGTTCCACTAAAGCTTCAAAAATGTGAAGTGCATACAGAGGAGTGAAAAGAAAAGGATACCCTGAACTGATAAATCAGACTCCCTCACATCTTTCCATCTTTCCCTAAAGAGCTTTGATGATGGTGATTCTCGCCTGGACTCCACCGAATTCCTGAAGTTTGTGGAGCAGAATGAGACTGCTGTCAACATCACCACCTACATGGACCAGGAGACCAACAAACTGCTCAGGTGGGTAGTGGGAAGGAGGCCAGAGGGAGGGCCAGGGAGGCAGATGTTGTGGTATGTGGCAGCTGCCCACCAGTGGCATGAAGACACCTGTGCTGGCCTCAGTCTGGACTGGCCTCAGCCAAGATGCCTGTGTGCAAAGTGGCTTCTCACGTAATTAGATGTGTGTGCCACAGAAGGGGCAGGCCCACCCTTATCCTTCACCTTAGACTATGCATTTCCACCCTCTTGCACTGAATCTAGTGAGTATGCAGCCAGAAGGTGAGTTGCATGATAGAAAACTTGTCTGCTTTTTTAATTTCCTAGTGATTCAGTTTTCCAGTGGACCTTGCTTACATCATAGGTGTCTGATTGCTAGATCCAAAACAAGAGAGATAGTGGGAATGCCTAGCCAGGGATTAGAAGGAAAATAGTGGGAAAACATAGCTGTGGTTGTGACAGCCTGCAGTAAGAGCTGGAGTAGCATCACATGAAAATGTGGTTTGAGAGGTTTCCCTTCTTCTGTATGTATCACTTTGTATGAAGCACTGAAGAGAACAGACTGCTTGTGGGTAGGATGTGCTTGTGTCTGTATTTGTATGAGAGTGTGTAGATGTCATCAGGGTGCTATTTCTGCTGCCTGATTCTTTCTCAGTATCCCCCTGCTTCTTAGCCCTTCCCCAGCCTGGAAGCATTTGGTATGTGTTTCTCTTTTGTCTATATCCAGTGAGGGTTTTTTTACAAAAGCTGTATCTGCCAGGCATTTTGGAGCCTTCTTGATTATCACTGATTTTCCTCATCTATACTCTGAAGCTGATAGAGCAGGGACCAGCCTGGTACAGCTCTGTGCAGAACATGCATCTGTTTCCTTTCAGGGGACTCTGCGTAGATGCCCTCATCGAGCTGTCTGATGAAAATGCTGACTGGAAACTCAGCTTCAACGAATTTCTCAAGTGCCTCAGCCCATCCTTTAACCCACCAGAGAAAAGTAGGAACTCCTCTCTTGCATTGGGGAACGAGTGGGGACTCAAGGAAGGAAAGGAAAAACAGCAGYTTTAAGCCCAACATTGGATGCTATCAGCTCTATGCCCAGGGTTATATTGATATACCCCTGCCTCCTACCCTACAGCGCCCCTTGTTTTCCCATCCTGGGGCTGTCAAAAATCCTGCTTTCTCTATCTCAGAGCACCCACAGCTCTTGTAATGAAAAAGGTACGGTTTTTAGAAGCCAGGACGTAGGTCAGATGGATAAAGTATGCTTGGAAGGTCAAGGCATATATTTAACAGTGTGGAGATAAGTCATGTGAATTCATGTCTGCATAACTTAGGAAAGTCAGACCAGAGCAAAGTCCTACCGTTCTCTGCCTTTGACACAGACACCCTCCCTGATGAATGTCTCAAAGTTCACTATCCTTCCAAACCCTGCTTAGTGCTACAGTTTACTTGGAAACAGCTCAGTGTTGTGCTGCCTAAGCATTCCTTGCCATTGATCTAATTATCTCCTTGAGGAGTGCTTTCACCTACTGCTCAGAAGGTGCTGGATTTACATCCCACTGCARTGGCACCATCCTGTTGATAGAGGCTATGCTTCTTAGGGAATATTAAGTTGAACTATCTGCTGCCTATTTCAGTGGGAAGCCAGGGATGCTGCAACTCTCCCTGAAAACATGATCAGCTGATTTTCACCTAACATGAGATAGGCTCTTACGTGCTTTGAGGGCCTTGAGTTAACCACAGAATAGAGCTGGAGAAGACTGTGAACTCAAATGAGAAAGCTTTTTTTTTTTTTTTTTTTTTTTCACCCTTTCCTTTTTCCTCAGGGCAATGAGAAATACAGACACTATTTCCTTAACTTCTCCCCTCCTTAAAAATGAAATTGTTTCAGAGTAATCAAAACATTTCACTTTGGAAGTTCTCTTTTATGTATAACAAAACAGGAAATTCAAGCAAATCTAATATTTAGATTTCATTTGGAACTGAGAAATTGCAATGTGTTATTTTTAGGAAGTCAAAATGAAATGTTTGACTTTCCCCAATAATTATTTTTTGACTGATTTCACTCACCACATTCAACATGAGTATTTCAGCCATTATGTTCCACCAGRAACTGTAATCTGTGGATAGGGGGAAGAGGGCTTCCTTCAGCAAGTTTTACCTCCTTCCTCTCAAAGCATCTCCAGAGTCTGTTCTCCTCTGCCAGCTCTGTATCTCACAACCACTGCTCTTGTTTTGCCCCTCTCTAGAGTGTGCTCTGGAAGATGAAACCTATGAAGATGGAGCAGAGACCCAGGTGGAATGCAACCGCTGTGTCTGTGCCTGTGGGAACTGGGTGTGCACTGCAATGACATGCGAGGGTTTGTACACTCTCCAGAAGATTGTTTTATTTGGTTCTGTACAAAAGGGATTTTTACTTTCTAGATTTTGCAGGGTAGCAGCTGTCCAGATTCCTTCTCTCTCCCATTCTTCCTTAGATTGTGAGTGGCTTCTGCATCAACCCTCCTGTGTTCCAGGTTGGCCAGAGTGAAGCTAGTTCTGTTCTAGAAATCAGAAAGTGTGTTACTGAGTTGGGGGCAGTGCTGCTGGGTGTTGTAGATTGGATTTGGTGTCATGAAAATTCAGCATCAAGTTTTCCAGACTAGAGCTACTTTGCATCCAGCTGGCTTGGGGCATACACAGATCAAACATGTGGCTGCAACCATATATGTAGGTGTGAGCAAGTCACCTTTCCTATATGTGTGTCAGTACACTCACTCTGTATTTATAGTATCTGTAAAACGGGTCCTCTCTTCCCCCAGAGAGGAAATACAAGACTTCACCCAATAATGTTAGGAAAGCACTTTTGAGATTCTTGCAGTAAGAACCCTAGAAGTAGAAGAAAGTAATGGTGAAGCTGAAGGGAGGTAGTGTTTATAGTAAGGCAGGGTTGTTGATCTATCTGTTCTTCCTTTAGAAGGCCCTTTTTAAGCTTTCATAGCTGTATTACAGTTGTGGGAAGCCCTGSTGGGGTTCTGAACTAAGGCTCTCTTCTGCCTTCTCACAAATGGTCCAGTGCCTGTAGAAAGTCACCATCTCCCCTGCCCTGGGAAATRTACTGGTCCTTTTCAAAGAGCCAGGTGCACCCTCCCAGCACAGGGCTGCATTCTTCTGACCTTCCTCCCTAGAAACAGGGCCTTCACATGAGCTTTGTTTGCAGTGCTTTGAGGGAGCTGGCAGCAGTAGATGAGTTCAAATCTGTAGCCAGGCAGTGTCTAGTAGCTTGGACAAAGAAGGAGCAAGGAAAGCGACAGGTGTGTGCAAAGTTCCTTTCACACCCATCTGACAGGCTGCAGTAGAAGTTTCACAGTCATCTCACCCCAGAGAGCAGGGACCTTTGGGCTGCAATAGCAGGAACTCACCTGAGAGAAGATAATTGTAATACAATACAAAGAGCTGCTTATGAGGTGTGGGCAGGTCTCAGGGGTTAGGTAACCACACGAGAGACTCTTTTTGCTGCTTGCCTGGAAGCAACCTTCAAAGTTGCTGTGCAAAACCTCGTGTTGCTACCTACTTTGTTCCCTGCATCCATGCTAGAAGCATACAGTCGGACAGTTCTTTCACTTTCTGCCCATGTCAGACCAGTGGAGCGGTTAGAGACTATTGTTAAGGAGATGCAACCAATTATCAGACAGATCAGATGCATCAGCAAGATGCATCTCCACTAAGCGAAATTACTTCTTCATTAAGGATCAGTTATGGCATGTAAATTTCTTTGAGCTGCCATTTATTCCCTGCAATGGACCCAAATAAACAGCTTTCCCAGTTAAATGGAGTGCTCTATTTATCTGCAGAAGTTCATTTTAGCTAGCCAAAATAACAGAGCTATAGGTGCTTCTTTTAAGTAATGGTGGAGGACAGTACAATGCAGCCTTTTCCTTATGGTTTTACCATATGGTTACCATAGGGGAGGGAGAGAGGTGGACAGAGTGGATACCCAACTTCTGAAGTCCCGGATAGCCAGAAGGCCCATTCCCTTTCAAAGAAGATATGTCCAGCCCTCACAAAATCTCCTTAACCTTGAGATATGCTGTGGTCTAAAGCAGGCTCAGCCTAACCTGCCTCCTTTTGTTCTCCTCGGCTCATACTCTGAAATCTACGTTCCCCCATTTGTGATAGTTCTGAACTCCGTTTCTGTTTGCAGGGAAGAATGAGAAGGTGCCTGGTCAGAGAYGGCAACCTGAACAAGACTTGACTGAGGAGGAGCTGGCTCGATATGTTCAGGAACTGCAGAAGCATCAGGTAAGCATGAAGCTGGGAAGATGTGCTTACATGAAGTCTCTCCTCACTAGAGTTCACTCTGCCTCTGTCACTTGGAGACTTCCTGGTAGAAAGGGAAGCACTGTATTCCGCAGAGGGCAATCTTCCCTATTGCCCTTGGAGACAAACACAGGTGTGGGGCTTTCAAGGAAGCCACTGCTGACACTGTTTGTGGATGGATGAAAGGCTTCAGGGYACTGCAAGCGCCTTTGTCAGTGCAGAACTTCATCTTTGTGCTCTCTTCCTCTAGGAGACGGCTGAGAAAACCAAGCGAATGAGCACCAAGGAGATGTAAGGGGCCTCCACACAGGAGGAGCTTAGGAGGATGGGCCCAACCTGCCATCCTGTCCTCCAGTGCTGATCTCAGTATGCACAAGTGTCTGCTACAGTCGCCCAGTCACAGATATCTACATTGTATAGCGATGGGTTATTTGTTTTGTAATTCACAGAGAAATGGGGCCAGGGAAGGGGAGCACAGCCCACCTGTTCAGGGAGCTTCATTGTTGGGGATTTGGAAGGCTGGGAGGGAAATACAGCAGCCTCTGGGACCCRTTCCCAGAGCAGAGAGCTGCTTATTGCAAGAGTTAACAGGGGTTTCTGTGCCCCTGGGTCTGAGGAAAGGATGGAGGTCAGTGCTGGATATAAAAGGGGTCCTCAACCAATACCGTCATCAGCACCAGCCATGGCTGCAGAAAAAAATACAGGCCAGACAGTTCTGTGGCTGAGCGTGTGTGCAGCAGGGCATCATTAGCCAAGGACCTTGTCCTGGTTATCCTCCCCTTCCAGCCTCGTGAGACACCTGGAAGTTTTGATAACATGGTGCTGGTATGAGTCTAGCACATTCCTCCTTGCTTTCCAACGGACTATCCCCAGCAGCTCCTCCAGTACATTGTGGGCTCCAACACAACAAGGTTCCTTTTGACCTCATCTCGCTCTTACTCTCCCTACTCCCTCCTTAAAGGTGCTATCATATTTTTTCTTACCACATTCACATGCTGACTCCCCCTTTTGTTTTGTTCTGTTTTTTATTACTTTATTTCCTATGGTAGTAATTCAGTTTTTGTATGTTTCGTAGCTCTAGAACTTTCAAGAAAACCCTACCTGTGGGTTTTTGTTACTGACAGTGCTGTAATGTCCATGCATAGTTTGTATCACTCTGCACTCAGCCACCACAAGCAACACAAGCAACTTGTGAGCCCTGCACTGCAGGGTATTTCTCAGTTGGGGATGGCAACATCCTTTGTGGGGAGAAGAGACAGGGCTGGATGTAATTAGTTCCACCAGGCACAGATCAACACTGCAACTCTCTCTAGCTCTTGCTCCCTTGGCTACCACTGATTTTGTGCTCAGAGTCCATGCTCAGCCCTCCATAAATTGCCTAGAGGGAACTGCCAGGTAGTCTAGAGACAGATGGACWGGGCAGTCCCATTGAGTAGGGTATTTTAAAATACCTAACTACATAGAAAACTGTTTAGCTGAAGTCTAGGTGAAGTTAGCCATCATCTTGGGGTCTTCATCTCCAGCTGGGGTAAGGTATCAGTGTTCTTTGATTCCAGGGCTAGGTTTGGAGTCAAGACTGGAATCCTCGCTCCTGAGGCATATCACAGTGTCCCTGATCAGACCATCTTTGACAACTGTTGCATCCCTTCATGGGTCATTTTCTTCTGGCTTCTTTCTGAGAGCATCGGTCCTAGTTATGAATGTTACTCTTTTTTTGACAATCACCTCTCTAGCGTCAAGCCCAGCTGATTTTTTCCTGAAGTTGTCAAATGTACTTTTACACTCTCTTGTGTAATACTTACACAAACAACCTGTTTCCACATTCCCTTCATGCCCCTGCTGGGCATCCCAAGCAGTTGCATGAGTTGAGATGACTGCCTATGACTTCARTCTTCCTGATCACAAACAATTTCAGCAATTGTTGAAATTGTTTTGCAGTCCTTAGTACTTACTCAAGCAAAACTCCCTACTTGCATCAGCAGAAGCATGTTCCACTTGAGTGAAGATCAGCAGGGCTCGTGTCCCAACTGTCCCCTTTATGCACAATGCTTGAAAAAGCAGAATGAGCTGGGGTGTAGCAAGTGCAGGAAAAGAAGAAAGTTTGGTCCCTGCTATGATCTGACTTTTGCAGTGGGAATAATAATCTGCCCCACAATGCTTGGAGGTTTTAGCATAATAAATACAGAAAAGGGCTATTTCTTCTCCCTCGATGATCCAAATTTGAAATGCTATCACCCGTGAAGGTGAGGAGAGTCAATATATAGGAGATGAGAGGAAGGCCAAGTTCAAGAGCAGGACAGCACTACACTGGGAACACAGTGGAGTCAAATTGTTTGTGTTCCCCCATTCCCGCTGGTGGCACTGGAGGAAGTGGTTGGTGGAACAGGAGCATCCATTAGACATGCCCTCCTCCCCAATGGTATGAGCAAAGCAGCTTCATATGCTGGATATGGAGTCGCAGGAACATTGTTAGTAAATGTTTTGCTTTATTCCAGTCCTATTCTGAAAGTTAGTTTGTGCCTCTCAGCTCAGTTCCTCCCAACTTAATCATTAAAGTGCCTTAGAGAAAACACAACAACTTGCCTTAAAGGCTTTCCCTGGATGGAAACAATGTCTTATTGTTCAATCAAGATCTCCAACTGGGAGAAGAAAAGCATGTGTAGGTAGGGGTGGCTAGTCCAAAGCTGAAGGGCTTCTGTAGGCTGTGATTACACAATACCTTCTCCAGTCTGCTTCCTGTCTCCTGTGGATGTGCAGTCCATGAGGGTGGCTGCTGGGGTCATCTGGAGTGTTGCATGCTGGCAGTTGTAGTTTACAGAGCTTGCACTTTTACTGAAGGCATATGGATTGGCTGCTGTCTCTCTGGAGCAAGCCAAGGTAAGCTCTCTGATAAGCCATATAACGTAAGTCTAGCATAGTCTGGGGCAGTGTGGTAGGAGTGTAGTGAACAGATGCCTCCMCGGGAAGAGCTGCCACTCGCACAGCCTCTTCCTCCTCGTGACTTCAAAGGGAGAATGTAACCGGAGAATGATGCTGGTTCCAAGGGCTATGGTATCCGAATGGTACCTAAGCACYTCGCCTCCCCACCCAGAGAGGAAAGGCAAGCTTTCGGTGAGCAGTGCCCAGGCTGTAACCCACTACAGACTGGTCTTTCACCAACTTCTGCAGGGTGATTCAGCTAATGAGGAAGGATGTGCTGAATGCCAAATGTCCTCTGGGACAATGGCTGTAGAGACAAGGGCAGGGAAGGCATTTGTTTTCAAAAAGCCAAATTTAAGGAAGAAACAAAAAACGCCCACTCCTCCCTCTATATTCCCTCCTGTACGTGTGTGAAATTTATCAGTATTCTGTAGGTTTTCTTAGTGCACATATTTTACTTGATTTTGTAATTTTTTTGAAGCAGGGGGGTTTGGATATTACTGCCAAATAAATGAAACAAAATTTTAAAAAGAGCACTTGTTTTATTTTATTTCTGAGTTCTCACCACAACTCTCCCCTTTTCTCTTCCAAAAAAAAAAACAAAAAAAAAAAAAAAAAAAAAAAAAAAAAGAAACTACACCTGACAAATGTGAATCAACATGACTGTCTCTGTTTGGAAGGCTGGGAGGCAAACTGAAGTAAGGGAAGGAGAAGTGGAAGACTGCAAGTGCACTGTAAGCCAGTAGCAGAAACATAACCTGCTGCCAAGGTTACTGCTTCCCAGCTATGCATTCTTGGTAACGAGACTGCTTCACAGGCCTTTCAATTCCCCTTTCACTCTGCAACACACTCCACCTGTGCCCCTGGGAAAACAGCAGCTTTCTACCTGTGATGTGTTTGTGTCATAGCACCATGGGGTTCCTGACCAYGTACAGTCACAGGGACTGTATTTAATGATGGTAATAAGGGGACCTGCCTTTGACTGAGGAGGGGGAGGGGAGAGCTGGCACTGAAGAAAAAATCACATTGTTTTTAATCCTGCTCCTGAAACTGTTTTTTTCCTGTGCCTGATGGACAGAGAGAAGGGCCCCAGGAGGAGTGGAAAGGTGTTTTTGGTGAGCCCTAAGTAGAGCTAAAACTCAATATGTTTCTTTTTTCAATTCAGTTCAGTATGGGTTTGCATGGTGGAAGGGAGTCGACTTTGGAGGGGCRGAAATCCTGTCTGCAGACTGGGCTTGAATCGGTGTTTCTTAAKGGAAGGCTACTTCTGCACAGTTACTCAGGTTTATCGTGCAGTGTCCTGCTTGGAGCTGCACTGTGAAAGACCAAATGCTTGCCAGCCGTCAGGAACCACCATGCTTGGAGCATGGAGCCCACCAAAGCACAGCATGCTGTGAGTCCATCCAGCTGCGAGCTGGACTGTGACATACATCCTTTTGGCTTTGTCATGCTGTGTGTGTAAGCGATGTGTGCTGGCAGGAAGGAGCTGTGGGACTGCAGTGTTAAGCCYTGGCTTAGCACTTCTCCCTCTGGCCTGGACAAAAATGAGACGGCAAGCAAGCAGGAGCAGCAGCCCTGCCACAAGCACTGCTTTGTCTCCTATGACATATCCTTGCCTTTCACTGTGCTTCRCTCCTCCTCTGGAAAAATTGTCTAAATTGTGGCAGGGAAATTTCTAAGGCATTTGTGAAATGCAAACAATTCTCTCTTTCTCTCCTYTCTCCTATGGTGTGTCTGCAACAGAGCATCGTACGTGTCAGTTTGTCACGGTGTTGCTCTGTGATCTTGCTGAGCGTCTGCCCTGCCCTTCTGCATCCTACAGCACTCAGGGTGTCAGCTCCCTCCAGCCTGGCTCTTGTCTGTTGCAAGTTTGGGCCGTTCAGTAYAGGAGAGAGTTGAGGACTGCTTTTGTCACAGAGCCAGTAGATAGACATCKGTATGGGATGTCATCTGTATGACATCTATGTATGAGACATCTGTAGGGCAGGTTTGGAGGCCACACACTGCACACTTTGTCCCCTTAGCAGCAGCAGAGATGCCACAGCTTAAAACTGAGAGAAATTCAGCTAGGAGAAGTGCTTTCCTAAATACCAGAAACGTTCAAATTTGTGTTGACTGTGCAAGCAGCCAGCAGAGAGTAATTGATGCTGAATGCACACTCCTAAATGCCTCAGCTATACTAGACTTATGCCGAAGTTTCTCTGTGCAAGTTTCCCAAGTGGGGCTTCTCTGCCAAGAGATCAGTTTTACTTCTGTCTAATGGCATTGCAATGCTTTATTTTGTGCTCCTTTTCAACTTGTCCACCATTTCCCTTCCATGTCCCTCCAGTGTTTTCTTGATTCTCCATGTCAAAGCTATACTATTTCCTATGACATACCGCCAGGTCCTGCCCAGTCTCCCTTCTCCCAGAAGCTCCATGAAAACCAGGACTCCTACAGCCCAGAGATCTGGAGCTCTGCATCTTGTCGCAACCAGTAAACAACAAAATCTATGTCAGACCAATACTTTCTTGATATTGGGACAGTCTGCGTGGATCCTGTGGTGTCTATTGTTGAGCTTGTGCTACAGGATGTGTCCCAGTTAGGGTCCTCTTTTGTCTTTGGTTCTTMTCTGGCTGGACCTGGTAGGAGCATGGTATTTCTGAGATTGTTACCAGTCTCTCAGATTAGATAGATGTTGTCTATCCTCTCTTTCTCCATCCATCCAATAGCTTTTTGGACAGAGAATAAAGCATATGTCTCATTTTTGGGGTCTTTGGGGGGGAGGGGAGGAGAAACAACTCTACCTAATGGAAACACAATCCCATCTGCTGTGTGGTTAGCTCGAGGCAAACCTGTTTGCTATCACTTAAGCAGTTTTTCACTTACAATAACCCCTTGTTCTTTCCACTGCAGTTAGGTATTCTGCATAACCCACTTYGAGGCATCTTATAAAGCCCTGTTAAAGCCAGGAAAATTATCTTTGATTCACTTTTACCTATAGTTATTCCCCTCTATTTCTTTTGCTCTTCAGCCCTCAAACACTTTGATGGGTGTTCCCCCCACATTCTCTATGTTCCCAACAGGCTGGCTTGTTTCTATCATACTACACTTGCCTGAGTGAATACATGTCTTTACTACTGGTCTACTGGGGCCACTAGCCCATACACATACACATACACACGTATACACACATACAGGCCTCAACCAGGAAGGCTGAGGTTAGGCTTGTTGGTAAGAAACCCTTGGGAGCTTGCTTGAAATGTTTCCAAAACTGCACTAGGTGGTCCTTTTCTGCCACAGCTCAAGTTAAACATTTTAAACCTATGCAACATCAGATGGCATGACAGCTACTAGAAAGCTAGGCAATTTCTGGTTGGGGGAAGGTGCAAGGTATTTGGAAGACAGGAAAGAAAATCAGAAGTATCTCAAAAAAATGGAAGAACAGGAAATAGCTATTTAATAAGGATCAGTTTAAGGTTTTACAGTCTACACACTTGATTTCTCCTGCCTCATACAGGCTGGGCAGCAAATACCTACTTGAGGTTAGGTTTATCTCAGTTGGTTAGAGCATGGTGCTAATAATACCAAGGTCACGGGTTTCATCCCTGTATGGGCCACTCGTTTGGGGGTTGGACTAGATGATCTCCAGAGGTCCCTTCCAACCTTACCAAGTCTATGATTCTTAGTGTCTTAAAATGGTATGTTTCTAATACCTAGGATGCAGTTCTAGACAAAAAAAATGATATACCAGCAGAGTGCAAGCTGAACATGACTTAGGGTCACACTGCTGTGAAAAAAGGCAAACCACTGTACTAGGAAGAATACAGAGGGGCACAGTCTGTAAAACATGGTGCAATCACTCTGTTCCATGTGGCATCATGGAGGCCTTTGCTGGAGTAACTTCTGGTTTGGGCAGTGTCTTTCGGGAAGGAGTTGGATCAGATTGGAAAGAACTCAGAGGCAAGCAAAAATAACAAATGGTCTTGAAAACATGACTTACAAGGACAGATCAGATGCCTCAGGCATAGTTAAGAGAAGAAGGAGGGCTTCTCTAAGTGTCTTTTTTTTCAGCAGAGTGCTATCAAGAGGAAAGCCATCAGTCCAAAAAAAAAGCCATCAAACCAAGGAAAACCATCAAACCAAAGAGGAACCACCAGTCTGGCCTCTCTCTCTGCAGTGAATGGGACACTGTAGCTTGTGCTGCAGCAAGACAGCTCTAGATTAGACTCAGAGAATGCTTTTGAACCCAAAGGATAGCAAAGAAATGGAAGATACTTGCTTGAGGTTTCACAGTCTCCCTCCCTGGAGCTCTTTTAAGAATAGACTAGAAAAGCAACCATCAGGAATAGTCAATGTGTAGCTAATCCTATTCTAAGATGGGAGAACAGACTGGTGACCCTCCTGAGGTCCCTTCTGTTTCTCTTTGCTGTGACATTATGAGGACAGGGCTGATTGGGTAATGTCACCTTTGCTCAAATGAATGATGAAGTAACTTCTAATGGTGTTGTATTACATGAGCATAATCTCTTTACATTCCTCTCACACAACTGTAATGGACTTAGCAGCTTTGCTACTGTGAGCTCTTCTATGCAAATGTCAGTCCAACAGAGGAGAAGGTCGTGTTACTTTGTTTTAGTGGATGTGCTCCTTTCAAAGTTGTTTWAAAAAATAACATTGCCTCTCACACGTTACTTTTTGCATCATAACAAATAATGCCCAAATAACTTCTCTACCATATACTAGCTGCTGTGTATGCATGTCTTAACACTGGCATTCCATGGCCTTTCAGTGCTCAGCTTCAAAATAGGTCAATTTCCCTGCTTATATTCTACTGCTGGAATTTCCCAAGATTTAAAGAAGGAATGAAGCAAAGTGTTAGCTGCCAATTTGGCTCGGTGGCACTATAAATACTTTGTGTTGTGCATACTTACTGAAGCTAAGTGACTTTAGSGGGTGGGAGACAGGAAGTCTGTTCCCCATCTCTAGCAGAGGCCTAGCTTAAACTCTGACCTGTTTTTAGGGAGCAAAGTACATCTGAGTATTAGTGAGTGGTTGCATTGTGTTGCTATGTGCACTTAATTACTTCACAATTCTCTAGTTTTTTTCAGCTTCAGACTGTGATATATGCTATTTAAGTGGCTGATCAAGATTCCAAAAGGTATCGTAAGGTATTTATTATCTTTAATTCTGAAGATGGGAGTGGACTGATCTATCATAAGACCTGGTACCTGAAAAAGAAATGAACCAGTCCACAGATCACAACTTTGGCAGAACTAATGCTTAAAGCACTGTAGTAGGCAAGAATAAAATCCAGATGACCAGACACTTGTGTTTACATCAAACCTGCCACTAGCTATCCTGGTCTAGCTAAAACAGCACAACCTGGATAGAGTGGACAACATTATATTGAAAAGGAATAGCTATGCTGGTACAATTTCTGCTTCTATGTGGCTGTCTCTTGCTTCACAGCAGGGATTGCATTTGTCTAACCATACTGGCTTCAAAAACAAATGAACCCAGTCCAACAGAAAGAGACCTGGTCAGAAGGAGATTTGTTTAACTCTACCCACTACAACACATGCTTTCTTGAAGACTGAGCACAACTCTGACAACTCCCTGCTCTTAGGAAATGAAGCTGTCCCTTCAAATACTCATTCTGGAAATCTAGTGTTCTTGCAGTGTCCAAGAAAAACTAGTGGACCATGGGTTTTGTACATGGTATTCTGGAGACCTTTGAATGCAGCATCTTTGCTCTTTCACACATTCTTTTTAAATCCTTGGCTGGTACAAGCCAACTCTGGTTTGTTTGCATTTCTTCAACTCTAAGATGACAGAGACTTTTGTGAAAATAAAGCGTTTTGAGCGGGAAGGAGACCACCATTCCATTCATTTTGGTTCCCTTTGCATCACATAGAAGCAAAACAAGTCTGTTTTTTAAGCCTAGACTTTGCCAGGGCAAAAGTTGCCTTGGGCAGAGAATCTTCTCGTTGTAGTCATACATTGCTGTTGCTGCTGCTTCTAAAATGTGATTACTGATTACATAGCTTTTAGTCTGTGTCCAAAGGGCAATTGAAATCCAGAATCCAGAATCATGTGGTATGATCCAGGTTGGTTCAGTATTAAGATGCAGCCTGCATCACACAACCTAGCCTGACAGACTTACTGAATGCTCCGGCTAAACTCCTGTGGATGTCCTTGCCCAAGAACAGAGCTGTCTTTTGACATCTGGCTAGGACACACCTCAAGGTAGTTCTGAGCGCACAGCTTTATTCCAGTGCATCACCAACAGGAGGWCTTCAAGACCTCATTTCCAGCTGCCACCTCTTCTTGGTGCAGACACACTTCTCTGGAGCTGATTGTTCCCTCTTGACAAAGGACTGAAATCAGTATGAYTTAGGGGGCAGCTTTTACAGTGTGTAATCATGAGGGCACTGAGAAATGCCATTTCTTCCGAACGACTGAACAGGGGAGTCTCTCAGGGAATCTGAGGGGCTCTCTGAGGATGTCGCTGATAATGTCTTTGGTATCAAGTGGAAGTGGGAACACAGAGCATTGACTATGGTGATATACTGGGCTGGGAAACACTGGGTTTGCTGGGGCTGCTGGTCTCCTAAGTTGCACTTTGGCTGCTCTGGGTCTTCAGCCCTTGGTGACCGCCTGACCAGGCCACACGGTTTGCCCAGGGGCATGCCAGCTCCTGGTCTAGACCGTGTAACAGAGAGGCAACAGGTCAGGCGTTACCACCGGCAGCGAGAAAACAGAGGTGACTTGAGAAMCCCCTAACCCAGCAAGCATGTTGTCTTTGGAGTCTGAGGACGAGTGAGAGAATCATTTTTCCTTTTCAGTTAGAAGGACTTGCTACTTCAGTACCGTCCAACTCCCGCTCGGTGCAGAAGACACTGAAGTACACAGGTGCCACTCCYAGGCCCTCGGTGGACACCCAGGTTTTCGGGCAGCCCTGCTGGCCCGTCCCTCAGGCCTGTGACACCGCGGGGGAACGGTAACGCCGAGGTGGTCGTAACGCTAACGCGGGGACCTAACGGCAACCCCAACGCCACCCTGCAGTGGCAGCCGGGCTGCGGTCAGCCATGCCGACACGGAGGCGCTTCTTTGCGTGCCGGGGCCGTACGGATTCCTCTGCCCCGCCGCAGGGGGCAGCTCCGAGCCGAGGCAGGCAAACCCCGCCGGAGCGGGGGACGACCGGGGCCCGCC
>NW_028187111.1:3278725-3341427 GCF_003343005.1 Rhea americana
AGCTGGCGGCGGAGCTGGCGGCGCGGCGCAGCGCGGAGGCGCGGCGGCTGGTGCTGTCGCCGCGGCGGCTGTCGGGCCCGCTGCCGGCGGGGCTGTCGCAGTGGTTCCCGGCGCTGGAGGAGCTRGACGTGAGCGGGACGGGGCTGGCGGAGCTGGGCGCGGAGCTGCTGGCGCTGCCGCGCCTCCGCACGCTGCTGGCCAAGAACAACCGGCTGGGCGGGCCCGGCTCGCTGCCCAAGGGGCTGGGGCAGGCGCCGCTCGGCCGCTCGCTGCGCGTCCTCAACCTCAGCGGCAACCGCTTCGCCGAGGTGCCGCCCGCCCTGCTCGGCCTCCGCGGGCTGCAGAGCCTCAGCCTCGGCGGCAACCGCCTGCACGGCATCCCGCCCGACATCCAGGAGCTGCGCAGGTGAGGGCCCGCCGCCGGGCTCCCGGCGCTGGGGTGCCCCCTCCCCGCGCCGGGCTGCCCGGGCAGGCCGCGGCCGCCCAGCAGCCCGGGCTTGGTTTTCTCGCTCGCAAGCGGAGCGCGTGGCCCGGAGAGCGCGGCCTGCTCCCTCCCGCCGGCGTGGCACTGTGCGGGCGCCGAGTTTTGCCCGGCCTYGGGTGCCCTTAAAGCATCGCTCTCCCCCTTCACGTGCACATCGGGTTGGTTTTCCTCTCCCGAATGAACGAGCGGCCTTCTGCCCCCGCAACGTGGGCAAGGCTCCCAGGGTTTCATGGCCCTGGGGCTGCTGTGGGGCAAGGGGAGCTCTTCTAGTGACAGTTCAGTTAGCACACAGAAAGTGCCTTGGGAAAGTGCTCCGTGTTTTTGCTTTAATACAGGTCTCTAGGTAAGCGAAGAACAAAAGCTCGGCTCTCATGCAGCTCGTGCCTGGTGGACCGTGCAAGAGAATAAAGAGACGGTTGTGGCATATRCGGACAATAGGGCCCTTCTTGTTGTCAGAGCTCCAGTCTCGCAGTGTTTGCTGGCATGGCTGGGCTTCTTGATTTATTTCTATCCACCCTTGTGGCTCATGTAGCCATTGTCAACTGACAGATCTCCTGGGGCATAGAGCCTTAGGCTGTGCTCAGGTGCCCCGATACACCCAGCTCTGGAGCTGGATCARGCCTCTGCAGGCCAGTGATGTAAAACCCTATGACTGAATCATAGTAGTTAAGAACATTCCTGGGTCGAGGACAGATCGTACGTAGGTTTGGCTGTTGCTCTCTGCATTGACCTCAGATTTGTACTTCTGAAGCCTGCCTTACTCCTGAACAAGCTGGGAAYTGTGTGTCTCGCTTGTTACATGTGAACACTTCCATGTGTTCAGCTGTTTTCCCAAGCCTCCATGTGCCTCTCTGCTAAGACTTGGGTTTGAACTTTCTCCACCTCAGGCCTTTTGCTGGGAGACTCACTGAAGGCAGCCTCTCTTATGCAAGCTTCAGCAACCTTGACCCTAAGTAGTTGGATTTGCCGCAATGGCTCAGCAGAGCCAGATCCAGTGGAAGCAGAAGATGTTGTATGTGGCATGCTATGTCCTTAAGTCCTAGGTAGAGGTAGTAAAGCTGCTTGAATGCTGGAGGGAAATGTCTTTGTCCGTCACAGATGATAAAATGCAGCATAGTGTGCAGTTTTTGCTCAGATAGCACACAGTGTGCTTCTTTCGGGGCTCTGGAGCAATGCTGGGCTAAGCTAAAGTCCAGAGATGCTGTTTGGCATATTGAGAGCTAGGGAATGCCTTGCGCTTCTCAGCAGAGCTGGGTTGCATCCTGGGTTGGAACTGTCAGGTGGAAGAGGAATCTAAACTTTCTCCCTGTTCAGGTGCAGTCACTTCAGGGATACCATAGGGAATGAGGGCAGTGGCACTCCCTTCGTAGGAGAGGAAGTCAGTGGAGGAGAGCAATGCTGTTTCAATGCTGTTTCACGCTCTGCTGCTGACCTGGGAAGCTATCATTGCTCAGCCTGAGCTACTAGGCTGCACAGTGCTTTGTGTGATGCCCTAGTGGGCTGTGTACAGTGCTCCAGAATGCTATACTCCAGCAAACTACTGCTGCCTGTTTACTCTGCTTTATTCCTCTGGCTTGCCCTGAAGCAGGGCTCCTGTTTCTCCTGCCCTGCAGCTTTTCCTGGGCTGGTCTTGCTTGAACCCCAGAATGACAATTCTGATAGGGCATCATGGACAAAGGACATCTTGTTTATCATTAAAATATGATGTGTCAGGCAGAAAAACTGAACTCGCTTCATGTCTGCTGCCTGTGTAATAACTGTTCACTCATTGAACCTCTGCTAGTACGTCACCTTAATAAAACTGAACTTTAGCTCAAGATAGCAAATTCACATTCCTCCAGGATTGTCAGCTTCTTCATGGATGTTGCCATCAGTGACTCTTATGTTTGTGGAACCACTTGAGCAACCAATGAGAGAGGCATGCTTGTTTGCCAGAGCTGGGAGAAAACAATACATTCATAACTTAATATTCCTTGAATCTTGACTCCACAGGGAATCTTGAGACTACTGGTTGGAGCCAGGTAGCCAATGGCACTCTTACCAAAAGGGTAGCGAATATATACTGAAGAGAAATTGCTGCTAGACCCTCCTCCCATCCGCCAACAAGAGAGGTATCTTCAAAATGAACATGGATAATTTTGAGGTGGGCAAAATGAGCCTGAGCAAAGACAGAGCAGAGACGGGTTTTGTGACAAAGTGGCACAGAGGTTTCTATTAATTCCATAGTGCCCAGGTGGAGGGAGGGGAAGGTAGGACCTGGAGTAGATATTGAGTCTTCTCTGTCATCCTCAGCCTCACAGCTCAGGCTACACACTCTGTCTCGTTGTTGCTCGCAGACCAACACTTTGAGATTTTTCCATAGGCCACTTCCCATCAGAGAAATTTTCTTCGTGTCTTACGGTCTCTGAAACCACAGAGGAATGCAAGCAGCGTTTTGACCAGACACATTCTGCCTGCTGATACTGGGGTTCCTGGGGCCAGCAGTCCTCTTCCTCCTGTGACCCTGGCAGCTTCCTATTTGCTCTAGAGCCTGACTAAAGAGTTGGCCATAGTTGCAGAGATCTAGAGATACTTCTTGTGTTTCCAGGGAATGACTGAGCTCTTTAATTCTTAATAGTTAAGCTTCATATTTTTTCTCCCTTTCCAAAATAGCTTTCTATTGTAGTTTTTGAAGAGATAGCACGTCAATTGTTTTAATGAAGACCAAGGATACAGCAGGTAAGGAGCCTGCATGATGAAGCTGCAAGAATAGAAGGCTAGAGGATCTGTTCTGCAAAAGGAGAAGGAACATGCTGGCAACTACAAAACCAAAGACCTTGGAACAAGAGATGTGTGTCATGAATGCTTACTCATATGAAGGCAATAAATCCACAAATTTGCAGCAAGCCAGGGTCAGACATTTTCTGAAAAACTTCCTAGCATGTTTCCAGGGATTTGGCAAGTTAATGAACTGCAGTAAGAACTGTAGCCAGTCTTGCAGTCTCATGTTATTTCTCCCAGCTTCAGCCATCTGCCCATCCTTGCCCACACAAGTGTTTTAGTTGTGTGAGATCCTGTGCTGGAAGAAAGGACATTTCACCTTCTTCATAAATTATCAGTTAGCTCTCGGCCAGTTTTAGAATGACCACCTGAAAGTGTCCTAATGATTGTTGTTTTCTTCAAATGTCTCCATAAGTAGTTAGACATGACCACTATAATGATAGCAGTGTGATGATGCTGGTCAGAGCATGCCAGCACCAGGAATGAATGGCCTTTGCTGCATACTTTCCCCCATGGAGGTACTGTGGAAAATACAATACTGTGCTTTCCTTGTGATCCATTGGTTGACTGTCGGCTGAGCAGCGTCAGTATAGCGTGTGTGCTGAATTGCCGCATTGGGTGTTGCTGTGAATTTAGAGTAGAAAATGCGCCAAATAAGCGCAGCCCTCTTTGCATCACTTTCGTATGTGTTTGCCAAATAAAAGAAGAACTTAGAATAGGTGATTGTAAGCATCATCTCTTCTGTAGTTCTACCTCCAGCATTGATCATGGTGTGTTTTTGGTGTGAGATTATGGGAAACCATTTTCTCAGACTTGATTCACAGCTCCTAACAGTTCCTTAGCTGTGAGCTACTTTGCTGCATAGACGTTCATCCAGCACATTGATAGTGCTGTTTCCTCCTTCTGCTGATCTAGTTGGGGATGCATTAAGAAGCAYGTATTTAGTTAGTTAGCAAGAAATACAATCATGTATTGTGTGTGTTCTGTACAAAATTAGTTGGCAAGGCAGCGTGATAAAGGGACTTCATCTGTCCAATTGTAGCCTTTGGCTTATGGGCATGCGGCTTGCCTTCATCCATGCATTCCATGGGAAAGGTCTTGTAAATGTTCCCTAGAGGGAAAAGTTCTTAAGAGATTAGTGAAATGCAATTGGTACCTTGAATCTCCTAATATGAACTTTAAGTTTAGTCTTACTCTTCTTGTTAATACCTTCTGGGTTCAGTAGAGCACTAGGAACAAGCAGAAAGAGGGTAGGAAAGAACTGTGCTGTTTCCAGATGTCTGTCATACAGGTTCCTTTCCTGCTTGCTTGGGTATTTCTAGTTAAGCCCATTTATTCAAGGGCTGGGATCAAAGGCCTTGAACTTGTAACTGGATTCCTGCAAGTTTTGTGTAAAGGCTTAGATGCAATGAAAGCCAGAGGATCTGTTTTTACTCATGGATAGTATTAAGCATGTTAGACAAGCATATGCTTAAGAATGCCAGTTATGGTGTGGGAAAAACAGCAAATGAAGCTTTGATGAAGATACAACATTAGGAAATTTGCTTGCTGTTTCCCTTTTCTCTTTCCCTCTTCAAACGTTTTGCAAATAGTTTTCAGACAACTGTTTGATCTTAAATTTGTGTGTCAGCAAAAGCTGTGTAGTTCTCTCAGGAATTAACAAATCGTAGAACAGGGTGAGCAGGAGTGTGCTGTGGGCTGCTTTTAAAATCCTCCCTTGTGTGAGCCTCAGAACTGCTGGGGGGAAATTTCTTGCTAAAAAGCTTGTCTTAAAAAGCCCTGGAGTTAATTCAGGTTCGTTGTTTCTTTTCAGATTAGCTATTTAGATGCATCTGTTTGATGTCAGCTGTTAGGTTTTATCCAAGCAAATATCTTTAGGGAAACTGGATGGATTGAAATTTTGAGTGTCTTCTGTGCTGGAAGGCAGTCTGCCCTTGAAACAGCACTGTGAAAGTCTTAGAGTAATTGACAGTGTTAGAAATACCTCTAGTGCTCAGAATGGGCACTTCCTATTTTCTGAGTGTTTTGGAGCCTTTTAGATTGTTTTGTGGTACATGATGATGTGGAAGCCTTCAAGTCATATTTAAGCAAAAGTGTTCAGTCTCTTGACATGTCAAAAGTACATTTTGATGCCACCATCTGAATCAGTTCATAACTGTGTGAGCGTTTCCCTGCTTCCTTTCCATAAGCAAAAGAATTTATACTGTCACCTTAATCTCCAGTTGTGAAATTCCTCACGGGAGAGGAGCATCTGATGATGGGTTTGAAGTGCGGACCGCTTCTTGGCGGCGATTAGTGCTGGCTGCGTTGAGTGAGGGGCCTGCTGGATGTAAGACTGAAAGAGGTCATAGCCC
Organism: Rhea americana; assembly: GCF_003343005.1. Classification (NCBI taxonomy): domain Eukaryota; kingdom Metazoa; phylum Chordata; class Aves; order Rheiformes; family Rheidae; genus Rhea; species Rhea americana. The sequence continues at coordinate 3,284,324 of NW_028187111.1, forward strand.
TTTCTTAGTGTATTTGTAAATACTGCTAAATGGCAAGAGAAGGCATCTGCCCCTACTAATTACTCTGTCAAATATTTTCTTTAGCTTTCATGCAGATGGCTGTGTACCAGATGTTTGTGGACATTTGCAGTGATCTTGCATACCTGCCAAATGGGAGATCGTGTGTTGCTCTCCAAAGGAGGCTGCCATTCCTTAGCATGGTTTCTCTTCCTAAGATGAGGTCTGTGGTATGTGTGTGYGTGCATGCTTGCATATTGGAAGAGTTATCTCCATATTTTATTGTTCTTAGAATCACTTTAGAGCTCAGTGGCCAACTTTAACCAAAAATACTGGAGGAATGGAGGTTAGAAAATGTCCCCGAATTTGAAAGAAGCTACCAATGTACAGAGAAGAGACTTGTAGAAACCCTTATAGTGGGGAGAGAAGGGAATGGATGTGACAAACCTGGGATCTGTTGTTCTCTGACACCAGGTACCTGTCCCGTGTTGATTCGCTGATGTCTAATAGGGAATGTGCTTATGCTGCAGCCATGGTATAATGATGCTATGTGTGTTTTTGTCCCTAGCTTGAAACTTGTACAGCCAGCCTTAGGTTAGAAGTACATAATTTATTCTAGCTTCAGAAATAAGGGCTAAGCTTACATTCTCTTTAGCCAACAAGAAGTGCGGTTGCTCACTGATTTTTCTAAGTTCTTGGACTGACTTTTGAAAGTACAGACAAATTCCAGCTCTCCCTCTGTGTATGCAGTGATTTGTACCTGCATGAGACTTGAGATGGCTGGTCCCCAGGGATATCCAGCTTAATGACTGCTGGAAAAATTGGCTCTTCTTGTGAATGATTACTTGGAAATCTCACTTGCTAAGCTTGTTCTTGTGTTGCCTTCTGATCCTCCAAGCAGGAATACTTGAGAGCCAGCATTGCCTTGGATGCTAGGTATGAAGTTAGTATGACATGAAAATCATACCAGGAATAGATGAGTTAAATTGTGACCCTAATGGTGTGGTCAGCACTAATTACAAAATAGTGGTGTCTCTTTAAAATCCTTGCCCATGTCATTAGTTCTGCTCAAACAGGTCTTGACATTTTAATTTGATACAGAAATGACTGTTTTTAGTTCATCTGTCTTGCTCAGCCAAGGGTAGACTAGATCCTTCTTTCCAACAAACTGTATTTTTGAGGGTTTTTTTTTTTATGGATTTCTTTTGCTACTGAGCTGTATTTCGATGGAAGCTGTTAGAATATCTTCACTGCATGTAGAATAAGTCTCTTTATAGACTCAAAATTTCCTCCCTGTAAAGTGTTACAAACTTGTCATTTAATTCATATCACAAATTGATATTGGAAGTCTTGGGTTTGATGTATCAGACTAGGCCTTGTGKGGTGTTAATCTACTGACCTCTGAAAGATGATTCATAAGATATGTTAAAAGAAAACATTTTTTAAGGAATTTAAAGATAATTCCTTATCTTCAGTGGCATTTTTAGTTAGTGATAGTTTGTAGTCTGATTTTTGGCTTGTGTATCTTAGGAGAACCCTCAGCTATACTAGCTTACACAAACTTTTAAAAGAATGGATTTTAAAGCTGTAAATAGCTTGGCCATGTTTTTGCACTTTGAGTTTGTGCAGGACGTTGGTCCTGAAACTTATGCATTTGAAGCCTTGAAATGGTTTTGGAAAACATTATTTACTGTATGTTTTGCTTCATTCTGCTTGTTTCCCTGGCATTATGTGTTTTTATGCAGCATGGCCTTACTGACATTATTGTCTTCAAACAGAGAGGACGCAGAGTTAATTATTCACTTTTCCTAGGAAATGGAGACTTGTACAAATCTTGTTTAAACATTGAAATCCACATTGCTGAAAGTCCCTTGCCCAACAGTTTTCAGCATGGGCTCCTGCAATGGCATAGAGTTAAAATTTGCATAGGAACTGTAGTGTCAGCAGTTACAGTCCTAATGAGAACCAGGCAGCCTAAATCCGCTTTGGGAAACAATGGGGGCTGAAGGAGGAATTTTAACTAAAATTTTGGACTTTGTCAGGGATCTAAATTTAATTAAAAATAAATCCCCTTGACGTGTTCTCTGCACAACAACCTTCTTCCTGCCACCACTACTCACCTAAAGGTTGTTTATTAGGAAAGGGGCTGCTTCTGGGTGGTGGGTTGGTGTTTGTTGTACGGTGTGTTTTTTGTTTGTGTGCTTTTTTGTATGTTTAAAATGACTTCCGTATGTGCTGTCCCCTCTATCTCTCAACTGAAGCAAGTAAAATGGCTTTGTTTCAAATGGCCAAATTCAGTTAAAACTAAGGCTCAGAAATGGCTTAATTTTGTGGCTACTTTGCCAGATTTCTGGTGTTTAGCATGCTTCTGGTATTCTTCAAAAGGGTGTGTGATGCTGGGGCAAGTCAAGCTCTGTGAGCATCCTGTCTTATGTTGCAGTGCTCTGTTGTTCTCCTGTTCTTCCTTTTGGGCAGATGGACTCTGTTCATGACCTCTGGAGCCCAAGCAAATGCTGTCACTGGATCCTTGGGTTCATGTTTCTTGGAAGAATGAAATAAAATAGTCTCTCTACCATTCTTGTGCTCTGTCTCAGTGGATGYCTCAGCCAGGAGTTTCTCTGGCGCTCCATGTGTGCCCTGGCTCAGGTCCAGGGTTTAAGCCTTTCCTGGGTCAGGCACTGCGTCCCTTGGGTGGTTTGGCCATGTGCTCCTTTGCCAACTGTATCTGTAGTCTCTCTCCAGGAGTAATGGTGAGATGGTGTCTCCTATTCCAAGGAAATCACAAGCTGTTCCAAAAGAGACGCTGATAGTTGTGGCCATTTGTGCTCCCCTGACTTGCAGGGTCTCGTCTCTCCCCTTGGTGGGCCGGGAGGCAATGTACGCTGTACTTACCCAACTCATCTGAGTACCTATCAGAGATCTTGAGCAAGCACGAGTACTGCAGACACCTGCAGATAGGACTATGGATCCACCTTCTTGAGGCACCAGAAAAAGTTGACTTAATCATGATTAGCAGTTGTGTTTCATCCCAGCCAGAGGTAACAAAGCCAAATATTCCCTTTCTCCTCTTCCAGGCAACATCTGAGAACAGGGAAGGAGAAGTCCTCGACTGTTCGATAGGGACACTGAGAAGTGGACTCACAGCAACTACACTGAAGTTGTACATGACAATTTTTCTTTCAGGAAGGGCAGAGATGTACAGCAAATACTTCTGTTTGGCAGAAAGGACCGAGGAGACACATTAGCACCCATCTCCTGTCCAGAGTACTATGTATTGGCAGGACAGGCAGTGTTCCCCTGCCCCCAACTGGAGTTAAGCCCATCCAAACTAATGTCTGYGGTAACTTTGGGCTCCGTGATGCGGGTATAATGAGATCAGTCTACCTGAGAAACTGCATGTGTGTACTTGGGTGGCTTCGTCAGATGGTGTCTGTGCTGTTGCTGCTGTACTGTTGTCGGTATGTGAATTATGCTAAAGCTGGACTGGGTGCCTTTCTTCTGCTGGAAGGTCACAGTTAGTCACTGGGGAATCAAGTGACACTATAAAGAGCAACTAGCACTTGTGCAGAGCCAAGAGCCATGGGWTTTTTCAGAGACAGCTGATACTTTTTTGCTTTGCTCCTGTTGAAATGGAGAACTCCCACKGGTTGCAGCAACAGCTGCAGGAGTGCTGCAAACTGTGTGTGCACAGACTGCTTTGCCTTGGAGGTAARGGCAGATGTTTTGCGTGTGGGATAGGTGTAGGAGTGGCTGGTACTTTCCTGCCGATATAGTGGTGACTGTAAAAGACCGAATGAAGGTAAATTTCAATATTACCTGTTGCAGAACAGCCACTCTTGTATTTTTGATGTGCYGCTCAGCTTGCTTTCCCCTTCCCCCTCTCTCAGCAAATTATCTCATACATAGTCAGCTTAAGTTTGAGAAACGTTGAAAAAAGTTTAACTGTAACTTTAAGAAACGCAGGAGATGAGAAGACATAGTGTTAAATGAAACTGGAAGTGACCTTAATGAAATGTGGTATTTTCCCTTTCAGTTTAGAATTTCTGTACCTTGGAGGGAATTTCATTACTTCAATTCCGCCTGAATTAGCAAACCTGCCTTCTCTAAGCTATCTAGTTTTATGTGACAACAAGATCCAGAGCATTCCACCTCAGTTGGCACAGTGAGTATTTACTCTTCATTCTGCATATGTGGACGAAAGCAACTGGGAGGATCTGTTTGTCCTTTAATTTTTTTAATCTATCTAGACTTGAACAGGAGTAGCTTTAGCACGATGCACTGCTGGCAGACTGTGAATACATAATATGAAAGCCTCTATCAAAAGATTGTGGAAAAAATGTTAAGGGGACTTAAGGGTTTTCTACAGGAAATCCYGAGAAACACCTGAGCAACTCAGAAAAAATAAACTGCCATGTTGCTGTGTTCTTGATCAGGAATGCTTTAGTCTATTTTGTCTTTCACCAAAAGCCTTTTATGTTTGTATGTGTTGTACCATCCCCTACCTGTTTTCCCTTGGCATTTCTTGTTCCAGGATCTCAGAATGTGTTCGCATTCATTAAAATCCCACAGCACAGCTCTRGAGAATAAGTTACTGCTTTATGTGTTACATAATGGGAGAGAGAGGATGCTTAAATGCTGTTTGGGTAGCCTAAGATTGGARATGAAGAATTCAGTATAGTTATAACCCCAAAAGCAATTGGGTGGCAGCGTAGACATTTTCTGAGTTAGAATTTGATGACATAGTGGGGTTATTCTTGAGGGATAATTTTTAATGACTTCAGTTGTCTTGTAGCTTGCATTGGTTTGAGACCACAGCATCCTTGGATACTGTGCTGGAGTATTGCTTTGCGCTTCCTGAGAGAGGAGAATGCCTCCTCCAAAAGCCAAGAAACTGCTCATCACCCATGCAGATGCTAACCTGGCCTGAACTTGCTTAGTTTTTGAGATCTGATAGCATCACAGCACAAGGTGATGCAGCTGCAGGCAATGAAAACATGGGGTTTTCCAGAGTTGGCTGCCTACCAACATTCATCTTYAATGCATGAGTGAAAGCAGGTGACTTAATCAGAGTATTGTATGGAACTGTTTTTGATGCATGTACTGGATATAAGGAAATACTATCTCCCTCTAAAAGTGCTGTTTGTATTCTGGAGAAAAAATCCATACTACTTTTTTACCAGGGGGAAGAGAAGCAAGAAGGGTGGCAGCATATTTCAGACTGTAACAGGCATTGAGGAACTAACCCAAGTTTTCTAGGGCATTGGGTGTGCGGGAGTAATAGCAGCTCTTTCAGTGTGCATTTATGCTTTAAAAGGAGGGAAGAAACAGAGGGAAGAAGTAGATGGGTGGAGGGAGAGTAATCAGGTCTGTGTGTAATGCAATTGTGGAATGATTTTGCTTGCACCTCTTGACGGGGTTTCCATCTCCATCTTCAGGCTGCATTCCCTGCGTTCCCTTAGCCTGCACAATAATCTGCTCACTTACCTCCCTCGAGAGATTCTCAACCTGGTTCAYCTGGAAGAGCTGAGCTTGCGTGGGAACCCGCTTGTGGTTCGGTTTGTCCGTGACCTGACCTACAATCCCCCAAGTCTCCAGGAACTGGCTGGACGCACAATTAAAACGCGCAATGTTCCCTATGCTCCCAGCGATCTCCCAGAGAATCTTGTCCGGTATCTGAGCTTGGCCAGCAACTGTCCCAATCCTAAATGTGGGGGTAAGCTCACCTTTGCTCCTCTACTTCCCTCTTCTACCTGCTAGTTTTCTTTCCCTGTGACTTGCTAAGACTTTAGTAGATCAGTAAGCTTAGATACGTTGTTGCATCCAACTTCTGTAAAGCTGTATTTCATTGGCTCCAGCTCTCCTGCAACCTTATCTTTAAGGAAGCTTGTTAGCTGCCATTTCTTAACTTAGGAACACTGTTTAAAGTTGTAGTGCTAGTTTGYCATGTGCTAGTTTGTCATGTTTGCATGAGGATATAAGATTTTTGTCAGAATCCTCATGGCTTATCCCAGCACTCTGTAGTGCTRGAACATCCTGAAGTTTCTGAACAGTCTGCCCTAAAATATCACAAACTGGTCAAAGGACAGGAGAACTTTTGCAAAGATTTATATTTGGACTGCTGGACAGTAGATCCAGTTTCTGGTTGAAAAAGAGGAGGTTTTAGTGCTTKCCAGTTACCAAGAGCAATTAATAAAGGTCTTGCCTGGGACAGCTAGTTTACAGCACCTATATGCAGAGGACTTTATAGATAAGCCTGGAATGCTTGGGCTTAATTTGGCTTAATGCTTAATTTTCATCCAGAGTGAATGATCTGTGCATTCTATCCATAAAAGATTAACAAAAAAAAAAAAAGATATTTTTTAATTGCTCTCTAATCTGCAGTCCATATCTTATCTCCTTATAGGACAGTATGTAAGGGCTGGAATTCACATCGGAAGAGTTGTTCATTTTCTCTCTCTCTCTCTCTCTCTCTCCCCCTCTCTCTTTTTTGAATTTTTCATGGTATGGGTAACAGTGGATTTTCTTTTCTTTTCTTTTTCTTTTTTTTCTTCCCACTTTGTTTCTTATGACCTAACACAGCACTTGGAGTGTTGCTCTAACACTGCAGGAGAAAAGCTTGCTCCAAAYCTGCTAGGACTTAAACACCATTGGAAAATTCTGAAAATGTCAGCGTCTAAAATCACTCCGTGTGACAGGAGAGAAATGTAACTGTGTGTCAGAGCAGCACTGTTGCCATGGAGAGATTCACCCAAACTCAGCATGATGACTTCACTCAAGCAGAAGAGAAGTGGAGCTATGAAGGAGACAGGGTTTATTTGCAGACACGTCTTTGCTAGCRTGTGGAAGAGGTTTTACAAACTTGAAAGTAGGGTGGGTGAATTCTTTGAACATTTAAGGAGAATTCTGGAAATTTCCAGCCTGAGATTTCTCCTTAAAACTTGGAAGAAATTGCCTCATTCTTTGGAATTGCTGTCCTGTGTCTTTTGATGTAGAACTTGTCTTTCTGAATCATCTACCTATTATACTTTTATAGGATTTTTTTTTTCTTTTTAGTGTACTGAGAAAAGAAATTTCACATGCCAGTTTCCATGTGTGTCCTGGTACCTTCTTTCTCTGGTGTCTCTTCTGCTTCCCCATTTAGTGCTGTGTCAGTTAAATGCTAATTTGAGGCCCAACAACCCTGCAGAGCTTACACATTTCTCAGCCTGCTGTCTCATRTGTTGTCACTGTGACCTCTGCCCTTACAGGTGTCTACTTTGACAGCTGCGTCAGACAAATCAAGTTTGTTGACTTCTGTGGGAAGTATCGTCTCCCGYTGATGCACTACTTGTGCTCCCCGGAGTGCTCCTCTCCCTGCAGCTCTGCCTCCCAGAGCTCCACTTCTCAGAGCGAGTCCGACTCTGAGGATGAAGCCAGTGTTGCTGCGCGCAGGATGCAGAAAGTCCTCCTAGGATAAAAGAGACTGAGAGAGAAAGACTGGAAGGAAAACATTAGAAAAGCAATAATGGAACTGTGAAGTATGAGCTTCTTGCCGGAGGGGCTCACAAGAAACTGTCCTCAAGTCCACGTAAGGGGATGTAAGAACATCTTAGCAAGGCTAGACTTGCTTGGTGCAAGGCTACTTAGGAGAACTAACTCAGTGGCAGAGTGCCTGTAGGTTGCCTGGGGTTGTTAAAAACATCTGTTGTCTGGGAGGTCACCCTTGTATGCAGTGGGAGGGTTTTTTTTTTGTTTTTTTTTTTTTTGTTTTTTTTTTCTTGTGGGCAGATTTTAAAGGGGTTTTAATATATGACACTTCACTGGAYTTTAGTCATCCTGCAGAGCAAAGGTGACATTGTCCAGGGCTTATAACACTGTGGTAAATCAGAAACAGATTAATGATGCTATGTGGGTATATGTGGACCCCATTGTTTTGTACAGTGTTTTGATTCTTTTCTGTCTCCTTTTAGTTACAGATTTTACATCCATTTGAAAAAATGTGATTTCTTTTTTTTGGTCAGGAGTAGATTTTTCCCAGACTATAATTATTCTTTCTTTGTCTAGAGGCATAGGATTTTTATGCTTTCGTAGACTTTACAGCCCTACAACTGAGTTACCCTTTTTCTTCCTTGTTGTACCAAGCTGCTCTTTGTGTTTCTTCCTAACTTAATTCCCCCTTTTCCCCTCTTCTTACCCCTTCCCATTACACCTGGACTGTTGCTGTCTTTACATAGCCTCGAAACAATAGAAAAGTTACTCTGTTGAAACTTGGGATTAGTTTGGATCTTTGGCCATATGTGCCTGTGCTAGGGACCAAATGCAATGCTCTGTATCATGCCTTTGACCTCTCAGCTTACTGGAGCAAATCTCTTAAATATGTGACTTGCAGGAAGGGTTTTAAGATTGACCTTCCCAGTCTTTAAACAACCATGTCCCCCACTGTGGCTAGCTCTACTATGCTTGGTATGGTGTTAAGTTCATCTTAACGCTGTCTTTAAGTTCATCTGCTTAAAGTAGGCAGCAGTTTAGTGAGTTAAAAGTACAGGGACAAGCACGGTGGAGGTGTTGTTTTTTTCTTTATTTCTAACATGAGAGGAAAATCTGGTAGGAGGAATATGTGCAAGGTGCTCAGAAAATATGCCTTATAAGTTGGTTTGGAAGCTTGCTTGTTTATCTGTTTGCGTTTGCTCTTGTTCCAAAAGCTTAGGCAGTCTGTCAGATTGTTCAGGTAACACATTCAGTTATCTTAAACTGTGTTTAAAGGAAAGCTGCAGAAAATAGCTCAGAACTTTAAGAATTAAGAAATAACTTTTAAAATTATGAAATTGGCAGGTATTTGTACATCTACTTAGGGGACTGGTGTATGTTTTGCTCAGTCAGAGCTGCCTCTTTATTGATAATCATAGCAGCAGCCCCTTTGCAGTTTGAGATACAACAAATCCAACTGTACATTCAAATGCATGAGCATAGTAAATACTTACAGTGGTAAGAAGCTAAATGAACTGGCACAACTTTTCTTTTTTTTTCTTTTTTTTTTTTTTTTCCTTAAACCCACTTTAGGGAAAGGGGAAATAAAAACCTGTGTTCCTCTCCTGCATTCGGAAAACACATGGAGCTATTTGAATATCTTATGGCAGCTCAGTGTTAATGGGTCTTTTAATTATATTTGACACTTTAATGAAGCACTTTGATAATTTTACTCTTTATAGCTAGCTTTAGTGATTTTTTTTAATAGCAATTTTTCTTTTAACGTGACCTGAAAAACAAGGTCTGTGAAATTTGGTATGTGCCAGTCTGTCTTGGTGGGCAGGTTGAACTTCTTGCCTTGAAGTTACTTGACAGTATGGCTCCGTTCCCTGGGTTCCTTTGTAGAGAATGCTTCGAAAGAAACAATCGAGTTGTGAAGTAGCCCCGCTTCGGTTATTAGTCATTGCAACGTAGACTCTAAAGATTGCCCCTGACAGACGCATGCCTAAGGGACTAAATGGCACATACTCTGTGCCTTTTTTGTGTATATTTAAGACACAGTAAGGTAAATGTTCAAAGCAACTGGATGTCTCTTAATCAAATTCTGTGAGTTGTGCTTGGGAAGAAGAATCTAAACGTTTTGAGAGAACCCAGTTGCTTGATGTTGGTTGGTTTAGGATCGGTGGCTCACATTTCGTCCTTCATCTTCTCCTTCAGGTGCTTTTTCCTGTCCCAAGTGCATATTGTCCTACCAATGCTAGATGACAGTAAACTGACTGCAGAGACACAATTTCAGATTTACTGCTAGTATAACTAGTGAGCAACCGAGTGATCTAGAGCTTGGTTCTTTTGCCAGTGAATGTGAGCCACGCAAGTTGAGATCTCAAGATCTTTTGAGCTCAGGGCCGTGAGGTACTGTCTGTCTTCTCTTAAACAGCAGCTTTTCTTTAGTGACATACCTTCCACTTCAAAAAAAAAAGAAATAATTTCACAACCGCTTTGCTGCCATAAATCCTATTTGCATAGTAACACCTCTGGGTGATGGGTTAAGACTAATGGCTCCATACTGGTGACTGGGTCTAACTTAGCTCCTGCTTTAACTGCATTTTCTTTTCCAGCCAAACTAGTGTCCAATTTCTGGCCTAATTCTACTAAGGTTAATAGTAATCTGTCTTTGTTGCTTTTTCTCTGTAGCCAGGTCAAAACTTGGCAGCTCRTGCAATGGATATCTTTATGCAGTTCTTTGAAAATTTTTAGACTGTATGATAAAGTATCCTTTATCTTAAAAAATGTATATATGTTCCTGAATACAGCTAATTTTTTGTTTGTTTGTTTTTTGCCAGTGAGCTTTGAAGTGCAATTCAAGTAAGTCAGGTTTTAAACTAATCAAGGACTTGTAAGAAATACAGCTGGTTGTGGTTCCCCCCTGTACGCCTGAGTTAGATTTGAGAGGGCTGCAGTGCAGTGCTGAACATACTGAGCCTTCAGGAGCCTCGTTTTTCAGCATTTGTTAGCCCCCAAACAGACAAAACTTGAAAATATGTTGAGGATGGTAGGAATTTGTTTCTGTTGTCCCCTTCCTCCTGCAGAGGCACTGAAAAGTAGRTAACGGGTTTGCCAGCATTACAGCTCTTTTGGCAGTTTTAAATAGTGGATTTCAGTTCCTACAGATGCATCTCCATTGGCAGAGTCTTCAGTCAATGTTTTGGTATCAGTCCCCGTGTTGCTACAGTAGCCCAGCATGCCCAGCTTTTGAAAACATGCTTAAGTTGAGACACAAGTGTGTTAAGTGAAGCTGCTCATTCTGTTTTCCCTGCAGTGTCTAGGACCCTGCCTACATTGTCCCTTTGTCCCTCCATCCCATTGCCAAGAAGAGCTGATGGGGTATTTCTGAATGCAGGTACTTAATGTGAATAGTGGGATCGCATCAAAAAGAAGCAAAATACCAATWTGACTGGAAGCAATTTATATAGTTGCCAATTCTTTCGTGTTTCTCTTTCTTTTATTAAAGGTGAGACTTGAGGAAGTCAGTAATGAACATTTAAACATACTCTTGAAGTAGCCAGATGCAGKTTTTCATGGACTTCTGTCCTGGTCACTTCAAGTCTTTGAAATCTTGTATTGAATTATAATGGAAGTAGGGGGGAGGGAGGGGAGAACCAACTCCTTTTTGTTGCTTACTCTTTTTGGCAATAATGAATGGGAGGAATTTAATCCAATGAAAGTAATGAAACTTAATCCCTGCAATGTGTCTTTGTTACCCAGTTGAAAGATCTATTTTAATGCATCTTATTCACACCAGGCAGATGAATTCCCCCTCTCCCCCTGTCTTTGTAGAGTCTCAAGATACTTCAAATAGACTACTTCAGGATGCACACTAACACAGCAGTAACTCTATCTTGGAAGCCTTTCTATTGATTATTTCATTTGCCTGCCTGACTAGAGGATTGATCTTTTACTGACCTGAGCATTAAGGGTAGAAAGGGTTCTCATCTAGCCCTCTTGTGAATTTTTATCATGAGCATTTGTTTTATGAAGTCTTAAAGTGCCTTATGTTTTTAAAAATATATTTTGCTAGAAATGTATGAATATATAATATCTCTAACAGTATTTCTTAATGAGCTGTAAAACAAATTGTAACACTAAACCAAAAATAATATTTCTACAACTGTCTCTGTCTGTTACTTGACAAAATCTCTGTTCTTGTATTGCTGCAGACAGAACTGTGAACATTAAAAATGGGGCTACACATGGTCTGGGAACAGATTAGATTTAATCCATGCTGTGGAAAGCCAAGAGCAGGTGAGTCTTCCAAAGGGACTGCTGAAACTCTTGGCTTATGGGACCCATTTATAACATTATTACGGGACTGGAAAATGTTACAGACAGGAAACTTTTACTCCTGGAACACTGTTGCATAAATTTGTTCCACAATTTAAATGTAAAAGTAATTAATGGGTAAGATAAAAACAAGAGAAGTGAAGACAGTGTCACTTTATAGAGATTTCTAGCAATCTGAAACAGCAGTTTTGAAGTTCTTGAATTGTTTCACTCATTTTAAGGGGCTAACTTTGAAATCTATAAATGACTTCTTAAATTTAATGTTCTGATTGTCTTAACTGGCTAACATGTTCCCATTTCTTGTGTAATCGCATGTTTCCTCATACATCCTAGAGTTTCTGTGATTTTATTGCCAAAATATTTCCATTCCTACAGTGCAATTACTAGTTGTCAATTCAGCAGTGTGGCATATTGGAAAGTGGGATAGTGTAAAACAAGAACTACTTGATATCAAGTTCAGCAAGAACTTCTTCACAGAGATGGTTCGACTATATGAATAATAAGCCTCTCAAATTGTTCAACAACTCCGTTTCTAATAGTTTAAAATGCTGTAGGATCCAATGACGTTGACTGTAACAATCAGACTGGGAATATTTTTGCATCTTTTTGTATATGATACCCCTTTTTGGAACCTTCTTAATACCTTTTCTATATTAGGAAACGCAGAATCAAAGCATTGGCCAGAAGGAACCTCTGGAGGTCTCTAGTCCAACCTCCCCCTTTAAACAGGACTGTTTCCAGCACTAGTCCTGGTCACTGTGGGTTTCTCTAGCTGTGTCTTGAAAACCTCCAAGGGTTGAGGGCACTTGCTCTGGTGCTGAAATCCCTTTCTAGTGCAGAAGTCTTTCCAAATGTCCAACATATTCCTGTCACTACCTGCTTGTCTTCTAATTTAAAGGAATGAACCTCAGCTCTCAAACTTCCATTTCTGTTTTTAGCACTATTGCAATGAGAAGTGTATAAATGAAACAYGAGTTATGTAGATGCCTGAAACAGATGTTCAGAATGCCAAACTGACATTTTTAGACTCACACAGAATTGCACAGATCTAAAAGAGGACATTATGTTGCTGCTCTGGAAATTTTCTTCATAGAGGCATACATTTGCTACCCAGATGCTGTAGACTGTCTTAGGTGTCCGAGGTAGCAAGAGAGTTGTATGTATGTACCTTTTTCCTCTGCACCGAGCTCATATAGTTTGCAGTGTTAAGCATTTAAAAATGTTATTAGAAGGAAGTTAGTCCTTCAGTGCCACAAGGGTGCACTGAAGAAAGGCCAGGGCTATCTGTAACCTTAATTGCAGTGCAAAGATGGTGCACTATGTCTGACTATCTCTTCCCTTTCCAACAGCCCTTGCTGACACCTTGAAAGTGAATTTTTAAGAGGAGATTTAACTAAGTATCAAGCCCAACAGCTTGCTGTGGTCTCCTCTCCCACCAGGCAGCAAAATGGAGAGTTTTGTCAAGGAGATTTAGCAGCCAAAGTCCTTTTAAGACAGAGGGGAAAGTAATCTAGGGCAGAGTCCCTGGATCTTGCTTCCAGGAGCGTCTTCTAATTTCACTTCAGTGACTGGTGCTGGTCACCATGGGAAGGTTGTATATGAATCTCTTTCTCTTGGTCCGAGACTTCACTGGTTGCGGTATGAAACTTGCTGTCATCCTAGCAAAGGACTGACATTATCTTCAGAGTGTTGTTCAAATGTCACATCTGTAACACCTGCTTTGAGTTTGTGCAAAAAGAAGCTTAAAACAGTACAGACTAGCAAGTTGTAAGTTTGTCCTAAATACTGTACTTTGGTCAGAGTGTCAGAGTCCCACCAGGCTGATTAGAATGGAGGGAAACTAGCATCAGAAATGGATGGAGATCTGTAAAGCGCAGCTTTTGAAATGCTATTGGGATTCATGGCCTTGGGCTGCCTGTTGCCAATGCTTTTTTGGTGTGTGGCCCCCTGCATGCATACTTTGAGATTACACAGAGTCCCGTGAGTAGACCACCTTAGTTTGCTACTGCTGTGGTCATGTTTAGTGAGGAGAAGGGCACCTCCCTGTGTTTGGGGAGGAGGGTGTATTGGCCTTGCACAGAGCTGTAAGGGATGTGCTACAGAAACCAGCCAGGGCAAGTTTCCAAAAATCTACCAGGCTAAGCAGTGCTGCTGTTGAATGACACTTTAAGCAAGAAGCCAGTTCCAGGTCCCTTGTCTGATTGGGTTTCACATCTACTTTGGATCTCAGTAATAGCTCCATTCCACATTGCTTTCTAGCAAGATTGGCTAAGGGCAGCCTTCTGCTAAATGGCTGCTCCTGAATGTGCAAAGCACTGGTAACAGTTTCTTCTGAGCACTGGAGAGCAGCTAACCCATGAGTATGCTTTTTTTTTAAGCTAGTATTCCTTTGGATCCCTACAAGGCATTACCAGGCAAAATGAGATCCTCATTGCCAGTGTGGGAAGAGGTAAAGGGAACTAGACAAGTTGGCTGTCAGTGCTAGGAAGGAGTCTTTATGGGGGGTTAAATGTTTTCCAATTTTTATGTGCTAGTAGTGTGAGATGGCTTGTCCTGCTTTGATTTCTGTGGCTCAGATACTTGCCTGAGTCATCACAAGCAGAAGAACTACCATGGTTCAGCTGGGCTGCAGTATGTCTTGCATGCATGACCTTAGCCTATTGCAAAAGTAAGGTAAAGCTGATGCCTACCTTGCCAGCACATTTGGCTGCTTTTCTCCATCTAAAAGGAGTTTGAAAAACATGAAGAGAAATCAAGAACTGTAAAGGAAGTAAATTGAACTCAGCAAGACTGAAAAGCACTTATTTAAGCAGTGTAACGCTCTTGCTTTTCCTTTAAGTCTCCAGGGAAAAAACATCTCACTGGTTCAGAAGCATGCTGAGGCACTTCAGAGAAGTGGAGACAAAAAGAGCATGGAGTGATTTCCAATGGTTCAAAACTTCCTRTGTGGCAAAGACAGCAGGCTGTTGGCTGCACCAGGGTCTTCAGCAAGGCTTTTGACACCATCTCCCATAACATCCTCCTAGATAAGCTCAGGAAGCGYGGGTTAGACGAGTGGACAGTGAGGTGGATTGAGAACTGGCTGAAAGGCAGAGCTCAGAGGGTCGTCATTAGTGGTGTGGAGTCTAGTTGGAGGCCTGTGGCTAGTGGTGTCCCCCAGGGCTCAGTACTGGGTCCCATCCTGTTCAACTTGTGCATCAATGACCTGGATGAGGGGACTGAGTGCCTCCTCAGMAAGTTTGCTGATGATACCAAGCTGGGAGGAGTGGCTGATACACCCGAGGGCTGTGCTGCCATTCAGAGTGACCTGAACAGGCTGGAGAGCTGGGTGGAGAGGAACCTCATGAGGTTCAACCAGGGCAAGTGCAGAGTCCTGCACCTAGAGAAAAATAACCCTAGGCACCAGTACAGGTTGGGGGCTGATCTTCTGGAGAGGAGCTCTGCAGAGAAAGACCTGGGAGTGGCTGGTGGATGACAGGTTGACCATCAGCCAGCAATGTGCCCTTTGTGGCCAAGAAGGCAAATGGTCTCCTGGGGTGCATTAGGAAGAGTGTTGCCAGCAGGTTGAGGGAGGTGATCCTGCCCCTCCACTCAGCCTTGGTGAGGCCTCATCTCGAGTACTGTGTCCAGTTCTGGGCTCCCCASKACAAGAGAGACATGGAGCTACTGGAGAGAGTCCAGCATTAGGCTACAAAGATGATCAGAGGGCTGGAGCGTCTGCCCTACGGGGAAAGGCTGCAAGAGCTGGGCCTGTGTAGCCTGGGGAAACRAAGACTGAAGGGGAATCTTATCAATGTCTATAAGTATCTGAAGGGAGGATGTCAGGCAGACAGGGACAAACTCTTTTCAGTGGTGCCATGTGACAGGACAAGAGGCAATGGGCAGAAACTGAACCACAGGAAGTTCCGCCTGAACGTGAGGAGAAATTTCTTCACTGTGAGAGTGACGGAGCACTGGCACAGGTTGCCCAGAGAGGTTGTGGAGTCTCCTTCTCTGGAGATCTTCAAGACCTGCCTGGATGTAACCCTGTCTACCATGCTCTAGGTCACCCTGCTGAGCTGGGGGGTTGGACTAGATGATCTCCAGAGGTCCCTTCCAACCTTACTGATTCTATGATTCTATGAAATGCAGATTTTCTGTGTTGGCAGAATGCTGACAGGAGAAGTTGGCTAGTACTGGGCCAAAAGAGCCCAGGACAATAGTTCTTCAAAGGCATAACCCTTTCTCTTAATGTTACTTCCCCTTTCTCTGTTGACAGTCACTATGAATGTGTGTTGGTTATTGCTGCTGATATCTGGCTTCACATCTTCATGCCTCCAATAAATCCACTAGTGGCCTTTGGAGGCAGAGTAGAGCTCTTATGTGGGTACTGTTAACTGTTTGCTCTTTCTCTGGCCAGATTCAGGTGGGTTACAGTGGCCAGTGCCACCCTTTCCCAGAGCTCCAGCTAGAGCCGACAGTTTCTTCTCTACCCACATGAGAAAGTCTTCTAGGCAGATAGTAATGTGGTGATGAGCCCTAGTGCTGAGTCTTTCTTTTTTTTTTTTTTTTTTCCAAGCACAGAGAAGCTATTTCTTGGTTAATATGACGTATTGGTGTAGAATGGGGCATAACTTTGACCCAAGCCAGGACACTGGATGGGAAGGCCACCCCTCACTGTGACTGGAAACTATCCTAACAGATTACAAGCAAATGTTAACCYAGAGGCAGGAATGACAAAACCTGTGGTTTACTGGTGTTTCTCCCTTTGAAATCTCCTCATGATCACTCTCAGCTCCTGAGAACCTGACAGTGCTGGCTCAGCCAGTGCAGAGGCAAGGTCTCAGGTTATTCTTGTGTTGAGCTCAGACCACAAGGAGACTGTTGAAATCCTGCATGGAGTATGCAGAGAACTCATCTCTGCTGAAGGGTGACTTTCTATACACCAGAAAGGAGAAATCTAAGAACAAAGTCCCTCAGCCTCAGGACTGGAAGGGATCCTAAAAAACTTTCACCAACTATTTTCATCAAGTTATGGATCTGTCTTGCCCTTTGATTGATCAAAGGCACTTGCATGTCTTGGAAGGCTGCTACTAGCATGTTGGTCACAGAAACAATTTTACCAAGCTGGATCGTTCCATAAGGGAATGTGACAGAGCTGGCACGTTACAGTGTTCCTGCCTGTGCTGTGACACAGAYGGATTGGGGAGTGGGTAAGTTAGGGGACAGAATGGGCCCTTCCTCTGGACCATGGCTTCGGCCGGTGGGGGGTGGAATCACGAGCCAGAACCCAGCGGGTTGACATGGTGCTCTTTACAGCAGCAGGGYGACGTGGCAGAGTGCATACTGCTGGAAGAAGGGCCTGTGTGGAAAGCTCAGGGTTGTTCTGTGTGTGGGGGGGTTGTCCCTAAGAGTAAATTAAATCTTAGTCCTAGAGTTCCGAAAATGAATAGGAGAGGAAAATGCTATTTTTCAGCATGTGTTTTTCCACAATTCCTGGGGGTCCTGGCATCCACAGTAAAAGTGACTTTGTAATGAATGTGCATAATGTTGAGCGAATGTTGTCTCTTGTGCCAGACAACACTATGTAATTGCTGTCTGAAGGCATGCTTTATAGATGCTTTTGTATTAACTGCCCCATTGTTCCTCAGGAATAAAATCCATATGGTTGACGTAGATGATTAATGGACTCTGCTCATGAGAGGGATGACATTGAACAAGTCTTTATCAAGCTGACAAATCACAGGAGTAGGAGGAGTGTGGAGTCAGAGTTGGACATGAAGAGTAAAGGGCCTTATGTTTCCCTTAACTATTACCTCTATCAACTCTATCAACCTCTATCAACTATTTCCCTTAACTATTACTATCAACCTCTGCTTGAACTATGCCAGGTATTTTTCAGAGATGGGAAATATAAAGTTTAGCTTGATCGTGCTTGGTTAAGCCTGGCCTTCAGAGAACATCCTTTGTATCAAGCAAACAGGTTGCTGCAACTTTCATATCTCTCTCTATTGGAGGAAGATCCCTCTAAGCCACTCAGTGTGGTACCAGATTTGCTTCTCCGTGTATTTCCCTGTTCTTCATCAAAGCCCCTCTGTGGCTCTCTGAACTCAATCCCAAGCTTGTAAAACCTACCCAAAGGCTTAGACAATTCGATGAAAGCACTGTCTGAACAAAATGCCTTGTTTTCTGTTGTGTAGCACCACTAAAAGGGACTCACTGGACGATTAAAAGGTGTTCATCGCATTTATATAATCAAACACATTTATGATCAACATTAGAACATCTAGACAGTGGGAGACTGTCTGAAAAAAATGGGTGGCTTGCAGCAGTGTTTTTAATCTTCAGATAAACACAGCAGTGTATTTTCCAAAGGTCTGTAGTTAATTTCTTTAGGTATTTGGGATTAAAATGTGCCTTTTTTTTGTTTCTTACTTTCTTTAAAGCAGCAGTGAGTCTTCTGCTGAGAGATACAATCATGAAAGGCCTTGTAGAAAAATACGTGCCTGGGCTCGTTGAAACATGTTTCAAAACAGTCCAGGAATGTCTGAAACTTTACAACTTTGCATTTCCTTTTCACAGCTTGCTACCCTATCCAGCTGCTTTGAAAACCTGTTCAAAAGATTTGCTATAGTGGTRTAGGGAAAATGCCTCCTGAAAGTCCCAGACCACTGGCCATGGCTTGTATTGTTGCCTAGTCTCAAACACTGCACTCCAAGCATCCCCCATAAAAGCATTTCATAATGCTCTAGGAAAGTAATTTTTGTTTGGTGTGTATGACGGGGGGGGGGGGGGGAAGTATAACCTTGGGAGAAATAAACTCTCCTTGATCCAATGCTGCCAACTGGCATATTCTAGGTGTGTTATGACAGTGGGTATTTTCATCCCTGGACTCAGAGGTTTGTAAGACAGCAGGCCGTTAGGAAGAAAATTGCTGTGGAGCAYGTCCAGGAGTGTCTCATTCACTTTTTCATCTCCTGATAAAATGCTTGTAGGTATTTCACTCCATTCATGTGGAGTTGAAGAGTATATTTCTCCTCTGGWTTATTGCTATAAATTTGGCCTATGTTAAAAGAGGCTGGCAAAGCCCTAATGATGCACGTTACTGCCCCTGGGCTCCCCCTTGCAAGTCGTGAGTTGTGGCTGGTGAATTCCCTGCCAGGCTGAAGGCAGGCGGGGTGGCTCCTACGGGCAGCATGTTCCCGTAGCAAGGCGGAGGCCCGGCTCATGCCTTTTCGCCTCCGCCAGCTGCATGTAAACGCCCCTTTGCAATGCCRTTTGCCTGGCAGCGAGTTAGCAGGGCTTGTCTCCCATCCACAGGACAAGTGGGCAAACGAAGGTGCGATGTGTAAGGGGAAGGGAAGTTAGTACAGTTACAGCTGACAGTGTCAGGCTGTCTCAAAAACAAGCTCTCTTGCAAGCTGGGCTGTCTGTCAGCAAGGATGCTCAAAGCGTGCATCCCCGTGTGGCCCAGGGAAGGCACAGCATGGGCTGTGAGCAGTTCTGCCGTGTGCTCCATGAAACCACTGTGAGCTGCAAGTGTTTTTTTTTTTTTTTCACAAAAACGAGAGAGACCTAAACTGCCTGTGGCTTATGCAAGGTGGCTGCAAGGCTTAGTAAACAGCAGGTGTCTTTACCACTACGCAGCTGAGTTTTTGCATCCAAAAGGTAGTTTCTCTTAAGTAAAAGAGGATCCCACTTCTTGTGGGTGCCGCTGGAAACGGGCCTTGGGTTCAGACTCAGCATGCTCCTTGGTGGCTTTAGAGCCTAAAAGCCATGTTGTTTAAAATCTTTATRTAGCTTTCGCCCACTAAATCACAGCTTGCTTGCTTTCTCAAGTTCCTTACGGGGTTTGTGCAGCGAAGGTAGGACATATTTCTGTTTCCTTTAGGACTTCTCTTCCACCAGAACTGAACTCATCTGCATGTGGATTMCCTTTACCCTGTAGGGCAAAGTTTTTTCTACCTCATATGGTATTTCTTTTACCCTAAAAGGCTAGGGAGATGTGCCCACAGCACCTATTTGGCAATGTTTTGGATGCCATCTTTAACAAGTGATTTTTCTGAACTCTCGTCCCTTTTCAGGCAAGCTGTAGCTTTTTGACATATGGTATGGATTATACTTTTTATACCATCCCATACATCACAAGAGGACCCCAAGGTGGCTTCTGAAGATATGTTGCACCTCATGTTTTTTTCAAACCAGCATCGTGATATCCCCAGCTTCCTGAGGACAAAGGTGAASCTTGATGACACTTTACCAGGACAAAATGAAGCATATCTGTTCTGGTCTGGCATTACTTAAATAAAAATGGTGTTGGTGCAAGGCTTATAGGTAAGAGATATACTTGATGATGTGTAAGAGTGACAAATGTGTTTTCTATGGATGGAGATGTAGCTTGACAGGAGTAGGGAAACTTGCCTCACAGAGAGGTCCGTGTTGATGCACCAAGAGTTGAATCTTCCAGAGAAATCTGTGATGGAGGGTGAGGATTCACGGGTCTCATGAGCCCATAAATCCTTAAGATTGATTTGCCACTCATGGAAAATCTTTTCATACTTCCAGAGGTTCTCCAGACAACTGTAATAGTTCTGTGCCTGATCAAGGCCACTACAGGAGGTTGGTAGGGGTTTGTGGTAACTTTGTTCATGCAGGACACTAGTTCCTGCAGAATATAGCCTTGCTACAAAAAGTCCCAAATGGCATTTGAAAAGAAGACTGTTCCAGTCATCTTTTGCTACTGTTCCAGGTGTCTCAGAAATGTATTTTCACCCAGCCTGCTTACCAGACACCTGGAACATACTTGAATTTAACTAGCCCATGCAGGGGCTGAGCTACTGTTTTATGTGAAAACCCCAGCACTGGTACTCTTGGTTAGAATGATAAAGATTCTTCCATTGCCCGTGTTTTCTCCTTGTAGCAATGTGTCTGAACATCACAGGCAGCCTGGGCATTTCAGCAATAAATTTCTCTTCTCCTCCTTTCTTTTGCAGCAGCAAGATATTCAGCCCCAAAAGTTTTGGTGCTTTTCTCATTAACTTGTTTTGTAATTCTCCAGAGTGAAAACAGCTGACAAATACCTTGTCTACACAGTCTTTTATCCTGTAATAACTTTCTTCCCTATGCAAATTTCATTGCCAAGTATCTATTCATAAACCTTTTCAAAGACTCCTTAAAAAAAAAAAAAAAAAAAAAGGTGTGTTTCTTTTATTTTTAAAGCAGTCCACGATGAATGGTTTTCAAAACCTCCAGAGAGACTGAGAAGCTCACAACAGCAGGGCTGGTGCATATCGTTTTATGAAGTCTGTGATTATAATGCTCTTAAATGACAGTAACCTCTCAGGTTGCGGGTTGTAAAATATTTTCCCATCTCAATTTCTAAAGTTCTGGTAAAGCCATCTACAATTGCTGCTTCAAGCTTCTTAATAGCAACAAGTGGTGAATTTATTTACATAAGTGCTTAAATATCTAGTTAAAAATTATGTACTCCTGGTGATTTGTGATTATTGAGGTACACATCCTCAAGTCAAAATAACTTTAAAGGCCGTGGAAAATCCACTGTATATTTTAGGTGTAAAACACGGGGCTATTTAAATCAATGTCCATCACTGATAAGAGGCACTTAAGCAATTCTTAATTTGGTGGTGTGTTTCCACAGTAAGCTGCTGCAAAGCCACATTTGAGGTAATAATTTTGCTTTTTCAAAAAAATTAATTCATTCCAGTTTGCACTAAGAGTGCGGTTTCCATGCCCAAGCCTCCATAAACACATGCCAAACCATGGCTTCTCTTTGACAGGCCGAGGAGCTTTACGATTGCCCTGAAACCGGCTAGATTTCTTGGCTCTTTTACACTCCCGGGAGGACTATCCAGAATTTCACCTCCTGAGAAAAACTGTTCCCTAGAGGACTATTCATTTCCAGCCTAAATTTATCCCCACCTCATTCATGCCTATTTGTTTTTTTCTCTRTCAGTGCTTTCTACTGCACTGCGCAGCACTCTCCTTCACAGGGGCTGATCTTCAGTTGTCTTCATTTTGCAGGAGCGAACAAGCCAGCTCTTCTAGCCTTCGCTCACATGAGAGACTGTTCTTTTCCCTGATCGTTTTAGGAAGCCWTTTTTAGGTCTGTTCTTGTTTGAGTTCCTCTACCTGAAAGAGGATGACCGAATGCAACGGATCCACAATGACACCCAAATTTTTCTATGTCTGTAACTGGCTTATAGCATCTCAGGATAGCTTTTGCCTTTTTGTGGCTCAGTGATCAGTCCTTGTCCTGTTCCTGCTCCTCTTTCTTCTTACCTTCAGCTGACAAGCTCTTGGCTTGTAGCAGAAAGACTCAAGTTTTGGTCTTTGTCTCTAAGGACTGCCATGAGCATGGCTTTCCTTGACTGTGATGACCCAGAAACAAGAACATGCGGCCCTTACTTGATAGCGGAGGGCTCAGCAGTGAGCCACATGCCTAAGGAGACAACACACAGGCCTCTCTTGTGTCAAGGGACCACCTTGAAAGGAAGRTGGTGGCTAGGCTTTCTGGCTGGTATAAGGAAGATGCTTCAACTGAAGCAGTTAGAGACAGAAGCAAAGGATGCTTCTTTTGTGCTTTTGATGTTAAGATGTACGTTAATAGAAAAGTTTTTTTTTGTTTTTATCCTCTATTGTTAGAAAGAAAAACACACCTTCACAGTGCCAGGCAGAAGCAAGAGCATGGTGAATAACCGAGGTGAGGTCATCATATGACTTCATGAGAAGTCATAAACAGCTGCAATTGAAGGAAACTATCATTTACCACCTGTATTTAGCAGACAAGCACAGCTGAAACTCAGCTCCACTGGAGACTTTATTGTTTCACAATCAAATCCTAAGAAGCTGAGATACTTCCCAGGAGACCACTAATCACTGCTGGGATTGGGTGTTGTTGACAATACTAAGCGAACCTTGAAAGTTTTGGTGGTCCAGATTAGCATCAGAGGCTGGATTCTCCCACTGGGTTCCAGGTCTTGCTAAGCCTTTAATAAAAATAACATACTGAGACTCAGTATTAAAGGAAAAAGCAGGAGAGTTTATTGGATGCATTTGGCATAACCAGTCACTTACCTAAAATTAGCTAAACTCCTAGTATCCTGTATCGGCATGCACTTGGGCTTGTGCAAACCCTGGCTGGATTCCTCAGGAGCTCTGTCCTCTGTAATTTGTCCAAGTGCTGGTGAGGGATCCAGCCAGACATTGTCTTTTGCTGAAGGACCATCTAACTTTGGAGGGCAAGGGCACYAGTCATTCCTTCACCAAAACCTGTGACTGGTAAAAACTGAATTTCTAATGGAGAATACAAACAGAAAAAGCAACCAGCAGAAAATCATTTAAGTTTTTGTTTTTTATATTTTTCACATTATGGTAAAGAAAATATGTAATTCTATGAGCCGCTTGATTGAGGATGTCCTCTCTTCCCACCAGTATTCCCTCTTGTTTACCATAAGGTGTGATTCTGTCTGATCCCATCCCTGTGAGTGGGATTTGCTGGWGTCTAATAAAAGCTGTGTACATGCTCCCTCCTCACATTAGAGTGGGAGAGGGAATGATTCACCAAGCTTCTCTCTCCTCTCTCCAGCCACTGAAATTTGTAGAAACTTAATAGCTGTAAGACTCCCAAACCACTGATAAATTTGGTTGCAATTTGCCAGTAGATTTTAAAATTGTTGACAAAGTGGGGACAATGGACAGACAAATGCATACACAGCATGACTCTATAAGCCTCATTCCCCCAGGATATTGATTTAAAAAAAAGGGAAATAAGCCCAGTTTCTACTTTGAGCAGCAGTTGGTGTGGATCTTGTCAAAGAGGAGACACTCATTTTTCTCAGATACCTGGGACCAAATCTGTATGAACATCCTTGTTTGCCAGAGCCAGATATGTTTGGTGCCTCACTATTAAGCCTCGTGACAGCCTTCTCTCAACTCCCTTATACTCAGTGTATAGTCAGTTTGCTACTTTCTTGGAGACCCTATCTTGGCTCCCTCTTGCTTGACACGGTACCTAATTCATAATCTCATGTTTCCCTCTTGATGTCATCCTCAAAAAATAAAAATTAGAAAAGAGTGTAAGAAACCAACCCACAAATCTGTTGGCAACCTCTGCCCCACATCTTATGGAGGATTTGCCCCAGCCAGCTGCCCTGCTTTTGTGGCAGATCCAGCCCTCTGCTCCATCTGGAGATGGGTTGATCCCCGTCCAAGGTTGCCTTTAGCAGTGGCTGTCTGAAGTTTGTTGTCTCAGTGCGTATCTGTCTTTCTGAGCCCCAGATGGCTGGACCCTATTTGGGCAGTCTTGAAGGCTCTTTGCTCCCAGTAGTAACAACTGAAACCAGAATGGGGAAAGGGCAACCAAAGCTGGGCATGCTTCCTTCCTCAGGACAGAGCAAAATTCACCGTCAGGCTTACCACTTTGCTTGGTACCATGGCCTGAGATGACTTTCCCTGTTGTCCAGTCCTGACTCCTGCCAGGAAATGAACACTCAATGATGCAGAACATCTTCACAGAGAGTTTTTAACATGTCATTGCTCTGCTTAATGGGAGAAGCAGAAAGGGTCATGGAGAGTTAGAGTACAGCAACTTTTCCAATAGCACTGAGCCCAAGCTCATCTCTTTCTAGGAAACAGCCAAACAACTGCTGAAAAGAGGGTACATTGCAGGGCCAGCCTTTCTACAACTGTTTGACCTTCTGGCAGGTGAGTCTTTGATCAGCCTTATTTTGGGGTAAGAGACATGCAAAGTGAGTAGGGCATTACTAGCAAATCAGTTTGGGAGGGGGCTTGAATTCTGGGATGTTTGAAAGGAAGCCCATTTCCAGGTAACAACCCTGATGCTGTGGGTCTGTGCCACCACACTTTGGATCTTCATTTCAAAAACGGGCATGGAAAGACAACAAAGACAGTAAAAGGCTGCACTTTGAAAAGGGAAGTGGCAGCTCAGCKGTCTTACATACCAAGCTTTTGCAATCTCACATAGAACGTATATGCTGTCCTGGCCAATTTTCGCAGTGACTGTAACCTCGAGATTGCCAGAGTCTCTGCGTCCATGAGGCCTCCACATCAAATTCCCTTACTACAGACTGTTAACAGAAATGTCCTTTAAATCAACACAGACTTGCGCATCCCTGACACCCCAGGCGTAGTGCTCTAGACATTTTGCCCATTATCACTCAACCATCGCTCCCCTTTGCGAATAGTTCCACCATACTCACAACAGAATGGTGGAAAACATGCTAGAGCTGCTATTCTTGCCTTTAAGGAGTCTTGAGCAGACTTTTTTTTCAGTCCACAGTTTACTCACAAAGGGGACATAGTTCTCATGTCGTTAGTAGCGGCTGTTCTTCCACCATATTCTTGAAGTCTTTCCTTGGATTCCTCTGATTCTCTTCACTTTTATCTATTCCAGTCCTCACCTGGATAACACCTAAGATCCTGACTTGTCCACCTAACAATGAGATCCACACGGAATCTATCACATAAAGATTGTAAGATCATCTTTCTGAGAGATTGTTTCAAATCTCCTAGGAAGATGCAGGGCTGTGCGTTACAAAGAATGATTTTTTTTTCCTTACTCTGGATGGGGTAGCACAACCAGATTAATATTTTGCTATGGAAGGAGTGAGTTAGAAAGGTAACCTAAGGTTGTTCACAGAAGCACAGAAAATAGGTTTGAAATGGAATAGAAATATTTTTTTTATGTAAAAAAGGAGAACTTCACAATGGGTGAGGGACCTAAAATGGCAAAGAGCATCATTACAAATGTATATCTTATGCTTTTCAGGCCTAAGCAGCAGCATAATAAAATCCAGCCTTTCATTTGATCCCATGAGGAGCTGAGAAAGAACAAGGTGAGATGAGAAACCCTCGTCTTCCCAAAGAAAGAGAATGAAAGAGACTGCTGGAACTGAGCCAGCATGAGCTCTCCTCATGGTGAAAGTGCTGGACAGCTTTAAATGCCCTGTTTGGCAAGGGTGGTAGTACCGATCTGGGAAGTCTCTTTATATAAGGCAGCTTCAGATCAAAGTTACGTGTGGACAAACTGGAGYTAGAATGAAGGGAATTTTGGCATGATGCATAAAGGTAGTTGATGTACTGTCAGTACTGTAGTAGACACAGCTAATGACGAAATAGCTACTGTGAAGACACTTTTTTTYCCCTAACCTCTTCACATTTTGCTTAAAATAGAATTGTACATCAGTCTTGGGAGAAAATATTTCTATAGTCTAGAAACGCATATAAGTGCATTGCCTGGCACCTGGGCAGATGGGAATGTATCAGCCAGACTCCAGGACTATGACTGAATAGGCAATGAATAGAAAGATCAACAAAAACTAGATGGGAGAGAACAGAAACTAAGAAAGAGGACTTAAAATACATGTTCGAAAAGCAAAAGAGAGGCAGCAGGAATTCAACTTAGCTGGAAGCATTCAATTGTCAGGAGGTTCCCAGCCAGGTGGTTACAAAGAACTTTCCCCAAATATACTGAGGGAAATATACTGGGAGAACTGGAGCAAGTAATGGGGAGCTCACCTCAGAGCAGCTCTTTGGCTCAATTTGCAGTGTCCACACGTGTCCCCAGGTGCCTGACCCAGAGAAGAGGGGTAGGACAGATACTTCTAGTGGTCAAACCAGTGGCTGCTGTTCACAGGTTGTGTCCCATGGCCTACATAACCCTGGTCCTTGGGGAAGGAGCAGCACTAGGGCATGGCACATCTCTCCAAGTGCAAGGCCCAATCTCATGAGGCTGCAAACAATCTGGAAAAGGCAGGAAATTTTAAACTGACCCTATAATAGGAATCTGCCAATAGGCAAAAGCTTCAACAATTTAAACTCAAGGGACCATGAAGCAAGCAGGCTATGTATGCGAAAAGAAGAAAAAAATCAGCTTTTGATGTTCTAGAACAAGAAACAGGTAATAAAAAAGTGAAAAAAAAAATGCTCTCTAATAAGAATAAGTGAGACAAGACTGTTATTATAGAAGCATTATAGAAAGCATTATATATGCTTTCTTTAACCGGGGTGTTACAACTGATGGTTACCACATGCTGAGAAAGGAGATAGCAGGTGAAAGAGATAAAGATGATGCTTTATGCTAATGGCAACATTACCTGTTTCAGAATTACGGATAACTTGGAACAGACTGAATGTAGATCAATGCACTGATCAGTAAAGCCCCCACTTCGTGTACGCCTGCGAGTATAACTGACTACCTTGTCGAACAAGGCCCAAGATGAGTGTCTCTCTAAAGACTGACTTGTAATCTGTGGAAAGAAAACTGTATTTGCATAGAGAATTTAATTCTAGGATACATCTGTAGAGATTGCCTGCAGGCCACAGCAGTCCCATGAGAGTTTCTAAGTGCACTAGATAAGTTTCCCGACAGAGGAGGTATCCACCCAGCACACACTGTCTCCCTTTTAGATTTCGTTGTGATAGATAAARAAGAGTTCATCAATGAACTACAGACAGTTAGTTCCGGATTACAGTCAGTATGGGCAAAGTCAGGACACTCATAGGTAGTAATACATGATTCTGGATTTTCRCAGAGGCTATTTTTCCTCAAACAGAAGAAAATACAAAGTGCACCTCATCATGAAGAAAATGTAGACTGTGAAATTCGACTGAAAAGTGAGTTGACCAAAAAGCCACAGCTAAAACAGAGGCTGATTTTGATTTTGTTCTGTATAACTCTGATTGAATGTGAGCTCTTGAAAACTGAAATCACATATGTATTTAATGGGCCAGAAACCTGCTACTTGCCGGACCCTAGAAAAGAGGTGTTAACTGGTTGTTCATTGGCATTATTCTGCAAAAATCAATTCTAGGCCCCCTTTTTTCATCAGTAATCTTGAAGTAAACATAAAATCATTTGCACCTTGGAGCAAACGACATGAGTCATAGCTACAGAAGGAGGGTGGCTGTGACTGCAGAAAGGATCCAGTGGGCAGATAGCTCAGCACAGGTACCTGCTGCACTCTGAAGAGAAGGAGAGAAAGGGTGAATGAGGTGCTGGGCATGCCCGACCAGAGGACTAGTGAAGAAGTGTAAGGAGGTGATTTATYCTGCATGTCAGGCAGTTTTGTGGTGGATACTAATACCCCATGGGCGGCTTTGCAGTCTATGTTCTCAACTGGATATCTAAAGSAGCAGAACTGAGCCATGGAAAATACCCAGAGAAAAATGCCCTTCCTGGAAAGACTGGGTGAGTTGCCATGGTTTATCTCCTCACCAAGAGGGCTGGCCCCCACCTTGGTTACCCCATGTGGGTATTTCACTGGGAGCTGGCACATAGCATCCTGCCTCCACCAGCAACTTCAGCTGAGTTCAACTTTTGCCCTCTCTTCYTAGGAACCTGCCTCATAGTAGAGTTAAACAGCTGCCATGTTCCAGTTATACCCCGGCGTGGGGTGATGCATTCCCCATGCAGCGTTACTCACCRCTCTTTAAGAACAGTGGGATCCTCTGGGATGAAAGGGGCCTTGTTTCTGCAGAGGTAATAACATAGCTCACCTTTACTACAGGCTTTCTACTGTTGCAGAGAAACRGGGCTTCACAAGTGTGAGCCACCCTGGAGTCATATCACTGCCTTGCTGGCCCAGGGGAACCTCTCATACTTCTCCTAGTCAGTGATCCAGGTAGCCTCTGGTGCTGGAGCCACCATCGTTGGCCACTGGCCAAGCACTCCACCATGACAGCATACCAGCCCTAGGAGAGCTGCAGGGCTCGTTGAGATGAAATGGCCGTCTTGCATTTGTTGAATAAGGAGTAAGAGATGACGTACATATAAGCGTAGATAGCGGTTGCTGCGGAAATGTCAATACTCCAGAGCTTTGATTCTAAGCGCTAAACCCAGGAGCAAAACCAAAATGCGCACAAAGTGGTGACTTCTTATCATCACTATTTACAAGGAGCTTAATAATAACCATGAGTCACTGAGACAAAATGAGTACTTTCTGTTATAAATAAGAGGAACTAGGAATAACGCACGTATCTTCTATTTCCTTGTGAATCCTTAGGTTCACATTCCTCTCTCCTCCCTCTCCTCCGTGACACGTTTCATTTTATGATCCGAGTTTTACAGAGGTGGAGACCAGATTAAGTCTGGTCTAAGAGTCTGCATATTTTAAAGAGTGCCTTGATTTCCAGAGACATTAGGATACTTGAGACTTTTGTTACAGTCACTGTGAGCTGCAAATGCTCTGCCCCTCTGCAAATCAAGTGCAACTGAAGTACAAATCACTTCAGTGCCAAAGCAGGGAAATAACACACTTTAGGATATCCAGGTGTCACACTGCTGGCCATCAGGGTTGGTATGAGGTCTAGGCAGAACACCTTGATCTTGCAGTGACTTCCCAGTGGCTTTTTTACTGTCCAGTAAAAGTGGCAGTAAGAAGGATCCTTTGCCTGCTCAGGACATGACCTTCCCCCCCATCATCCGCAGCTCCATGTCCAGGATTCATCCCCATCATGTTGCCTTTCAAACCTGCCTTTGTCGTCCATCCACGCCCAGGCTGGAAAATGTTTTCCAGAGGGAAGGGTTAGATTCCCTGAGGAAGGACTCTCTCCTCCATTGTCTCCTGAAAGAGGATGGGAAAGGCTGGAAGAGCAGTCTGACTGCAGCTTCCCCACTGTCCCATGCAGGAAGTCAGTCAAACCTTTCACAAGCAGGGAGGCACTGCTAGAACTGGTGGCTACAGACTAGATGTTGGCAATCAGACGCAGCTTGTACAKGACTGATGGGTCCATGTGTTTATAACAGCATTGTGTGGCACAGCGTGCATAACAAGGCTGGCAAAGCTTTCCAGAAAACCTGCGAACAACTCTTTCAAGTAGTACTTGGCAYTTTGGGCAGGGACAGGAACTTTGTTGCTGGCAGGAGAGAACTGCTTTTGCCTTTCAAAGTTGGGGAAGAAAATCCAGTAAAATTCATTGGATGTCCTGTGGGGAGTGAGCAAGAAGTTATGAGTGTCAAGGCCAAGGGAGACAGCAGATGAAAACTGGTGGCGCAGGGATGCTCAAAGAGGTAGTAGGTCTGTCCATAYGACACTGACATTGCTCATATGGATGTACCTAACCCAGCAGTCATGCTGGCTACCACTATGCATGAGGCTGCGTGAGCCGGCAGTGGAGCTCAGACTGGCTGCCCTCGCGTTTCATAAGCTTCTTGGGCTGGTTTGGCTGCACACACAGGGTTTTTGTGCTGCCTCAGCCGCCTGACTGCGGGCAGTGCCCGAGCGAGCTGGTTTGCTACCAGCAGGGCTGTGCCCACACCTGCAGCAGCGGCGTGGTGACTGTGCAGACTGGACACGGGCAGCGCGAAGGGACGGTGGGACAGGCTGTGGGGATAACGGGAGGAGTGCCGAGGGCAGGTCGGGCAGGGTAGGGAGTGATGACCACCCCGGGGCAAAAGAGCACAGGGCTGGAGCGAGGTGGGGTTTGATCAGCCACAGCCACCCCAGCCCCTCAAGTGTTTTCCCCACAGCTGGAAACTCTGAAGTTTTGCCTTGGACCAGGCAGAAAACAGGTGAAATCCTCCCAAGAGGCACGCTCCCACCACCGGGTCGTGCCAGGCGGGGCAACAGGAGCGGGGCCGCCCCGGCCCCTCCCCGCCGCCCGCCCCCACCGCGCTGAGCCGAGCCGAGCCGAGCCGAGCCGAGCCGGGCCGGGCTGTGCTGGGTCGGGCTGGGGCGCTGTGGGGCGGCAGCCGGCGCGGAGCTGCGCTTGCCGCGCCGAGCCGCGCCGAGCCGAGCCGAGCCTGCCTGCGCGAGTTGGGGCTGCGTCGCGGTCCCGGTCCCGGTCCCGGTCCCGGTCCCGGTCCCAGCCCCAGCCCCAGCGCTGGCGGGGCTCCCCGGGCTGCCCACGGCGATACTTGCGGGCGGGCGCGGGCGCTGCCGCCGGAGCGGTGCGAGAAGGGCTCCGGGGGCTTTGCGGAGCCGTGGGACGCTGCCTTGCCCTGCAGGTGGGTCGGTGGGGGCAGGGGAGGGCGGGGAGGTTACTTTGGGGTGGTAGTGGGGAGATGGAGGCTGGCAAAGTTAAAGGGGGCTGCCCTCCTCCTCCTCCACCTGGTCCTCTGCAATGAAAGTGGTAGAGCAGCTTGTTGAAACCAGGGGTGCGATTTAGCATCCGAGTTCCTTCTCGTGCTGATGTGCTCCGCTTTTGCTTCCAGTGCTTTGCCGTGCTTGCCTTTCCCCGCTTTAAACATAGTCCGTTCAGACTCCTCTGCAGGGGYGGCAGGTTGTAGCCACCGTGGGGAAAAGTTGGCAGACGGCCGACGCGTACTGGCTGTATGCTGGGGGCACAGAGGTGGTAGGTGGGCCAGGCCTGGCTGGCAGGTTGGGGATCCCATTTTGGGTCAAAGCGCTCCTTGTTATTGGTTCACTGTCTTGGCAGCGCCTGGAGTACACCTCTGATCCATAAATGGTGGCAGCCTTACAGTGGTGTTTTGAGGCTCTCTGGACAGTACCTTCCCAAACATTCAAAGCAAGGCTGTAAAAGGATTTTTTTAGTGGGAGCCTGCTGGCACTTTGTAGTAAAAAGGGACTTTCTTGCAGGATGCAAGGTTGTGAAGTTGCAGCTCTGCTTAGCTCACTCCAAAGAAACTGCTGCTGCTTTAGCAAGCTGCGTGCTTTGTGGATTTTAATTTGGGTGGCGGAAGGAGGGAAAGAAAGGTTGCAAAGCAACCTGCAGAGCAATCCCTCTACCTGGGGGAGAGGACGAGAGAGGGACCAGCGTGCCCCTTCAGTGCTAGATCCACATTCCTGCCCTTATTTGTTCAGGGTGAAAGCCTCCAGGGAAGTACTCCAGGACCAAGCAGAGCTGTTTCTGGTTGGCTTCTCTGGAGACAGCAGGAGTTCAGCATCACGCAGCACTGCAGGAATTGGGCATGTCCCTGGGAGGGAGGCTGGCAGAGCCCTAGCCCAGACCTGCATTTTCCATTGCCCTACAGGTGCTCTGCAGCCTAAGAGAGGCGCGGAAGAGACCCAGGAAACTGGATCCCTAGTAACCAGGAGCCGTCTCTTGGAAGCACCAAGTGTTGAGTTGCAGCCGGCATTTCTTATGCATCCTTTGTATGTCTGCTCCATCGCCTCACCCACTCACTACCAGGACGTGGTGTAGGCCTCTGCTGTTGCAGGCGTTTTTGCCTGAACAGTTTGAACACAGTGCTTAGCGCCCTGGTTAAATCACGTCTCCCGTTCTGAGGCTGCAGTTCCCTCCCTCCGAGAGAACCTCGCTGCCGTGGTGCCACTCTGCTCATCCCTTTAGCTCTGGTCTGCTCTGCCCCAGGGGCTCCTGCTTCTGTCCTCTCCCCATGCTTTCACAGGAGCCCTGCCGACGCCTCACTCACGCCTGCTCCTCACTCACCCACGAGGCTTATACTGCTCTTTCCRTGGTGTTCCCTCTCCACCTCCTTGCTGCTGCCTCTTCACCCTGTGCAGGCTCCTGCCGCCTCCATCCCCCAGCTCCAAACGGGTCTGCAGGAAGCCCGGGAAACTTTGATGGAGCCTTGTCCCTTTGCCGAGAGGGAGGAGGAGTCTGAGTGAGGGACCACTGGATGAAGTTTGGTGAGATAGGTGAGCCATAAATCTTTCTTCAGGCTTTTGAGCCTTGAATCAATTCTCACTCCTAGGGGAACATATTTCCTGCTGCTAGGTCTTCGGACACAAGGTGAAAGCGCTGTGGTGCTCCGTCTTGCCTGCTCTTTCGGGGAAACAATCTGTCACCTGATGTGCAAAACTGTCCTGCCTGATTTAAAAATATACATATATATGACGTTGCCCTTCTTCGGGTGAGCAGCTGTCCCTGGGTTCGTGCTGCCTGGCTGTGCAGCGCTGCCGTTCCAGCCCGGCTTGTGAATAAAACAGGAGGTGCGCTTGGGCGCTGAATGCTGCGGAGGGCTTGCGGCTGGCTGCGTGAAAAAGCAGCTGCGCCTTTATGCCGCCTTCTGAAATGGAGAGCTGTTAGGGCACAGACTCAGGCTAAAACGTAACTTTATGAAAATATCCCCTGTGTGGCTTCCTGGTCCTGGGGCGAAGAGGGCAGCGGCGCTGATGGAGAGCAGCCCCCCCCCCCGGCAAGGGCTCGGGATGCGAAACATGAGGAAGGTGCTTGGGGGGGCTCCCGTCGTCCGCCCCCTGCCTTGCCTGAGCCGCTGTGCTGCAGCAGGGACCCTTCCTACCCACCTCCATCCTTCGCGAGCGGAAGGACGAGCTGCACCCTCCCCATGCTCTCCCCCCTGGGGACAGCAAAAGCGCCGCTTAAATTTCGGGGGAAGGAGTTTGCCGTGGCGTTTCTGGTGGTTTTCCCTTGCGGCCGTGCCGTGCCGTGCCGTGCCGTGCGTGACCCCGAGGCTGGGCGCGGGGCGCTCGGCCAGGCCTGCTGCTGCAAGCTGGGGATTAGCTCAGCGGGATGGGCAGGGACGACCCAACCCCTTGGACTCCCTGTTGCTTTGGAGAAGCAGAAGCGTGCAGCTCTGTACTTGTTTGGTCCATGTGCTAGAACTACACGTGCCGCTTGCCGGTTACTCTGGCAGGACACGTGGGAGGGCCGGTGTCTTTGGGGGYGCAGAGCTGCTTAGCAGGAGCTGCAGGGCTCCAGCTCTCCTCCATAAGTTCACATCGTCAGCAGCCTCTCCCTGCTCTCCCGGTACTCTCTCACGGTTTTCCTTCCTTTGAGCAGCTCCAGCCTAAAGGTCAGTCAATCTGTCTGKCTCTCTGTCTCTCTTTTTCATGTGCCTTTCATCATATAGCAATTAAGGTTAGAGAGCTAAAAGCACTGTCAGCTTCCAAGTGGGAGATTCCTGAGTTAGCTTCTTGCAGGACCATGTAGTGGTTCAAAAAAGTCATGACTTTTTTTTTTTTTTTTTTTTTTTTTTAATGCGTGGAAGCATCTTTAAATTCACAGAACTGAGAGGAGCTGGGCTGGTAGTTGGCCTCCATCAAAAATGTTTTGTACATCATAAACTCTAAATAGTGCTTTCGGATCTGGAATGTGGATGAAGGCATGTCTGCTTTATGGTAGCAGCARGGTAATGGGTCCATGGCAAAGGCAGGGAGAGAGAAAGACTGGACCTGGAGTTGAACACACCTGCTTGGTGCCACGTTCCCAAGCTGAGGGAAGGACGATGAACAGACACRCAGTGCTGGGGTGAACAGCAAGATTGGCTCRATTGAGCCACAGGAAGTTCTGCCTGAATGTGAGGGGGAGTTTCTTCACAGTGAGAGCGACAGAGCACTGGAAGAGGTTGCCCAGAGAGGTTGTGGAGTCTCCTCCTCTGGAGATCTTCAAGGGCCGCCTGGATGCAACCCTGTCTAACATGCTCTAGGTGACCCTGCTGAGCTGGGGGGTTGGACTAGATGATTTCCAGAGGTCCCTTCCAACCTTACTGATTCTGTGATTCTATGATTGCCTTCATAACATTGGGAGATGTTATCAGAAATGGGTAGGATGCTTCAAAATTGAAACTAGCTTCAGTAAACACAGAATTTCGGGTTTCTGAGTSACACCATCAGCTCCTGGTATATCGGGAGACAGAAGCAGCTTGGCCTGCATCTTCTGCCTCTGCAGTGCAGGAGAGTATAGCAGCTTCTGGCTGTTTTTCACCCCCTGCTCCAGCCCGGGAGTACGTCTCAGAGCAGGGGGAGCTTGGGACACTGGCCACCAACTGTCCTCTGCGCAGGCGGGAGGATGACATRGTTTGGGCCCTGTGACATGACCTGTTGTGTGACTGCTCAGTGAACTGGCTGTCCATTTGCCAGAGACAAAGGTATCCGGGAGGCTTGGAGGTGGCCCTGGAAGTCCCAGGGGTGGGAGTGGATGTAGCAAGAACGCAGCTTGGTCCCCGAGAAGTTGGGTGATGGTTTCACAGCTTTGTGCCATTCCCAGGGAACAAGACCTGGTATCCCAGCTCTTAGGATTACGTGATGACTTAACTTTCTTGATTTTTCATTTTCTTTAAGTGGTTGCAGAGGAAAGTGTTAAAACTTAGATGCTGAAGTTTTACATATAAATTAAAAATAAGCTTCAGATATGCTGCRTGTTTTAACTCATGATTTTTAAATAGCTCTTTTGGGGGATTGTTGTAGTAAGTCTAGCTCGTGCTTTTTTTTGATTGCCTTGGGGTTGGCAATACTGCAGGTTTCTCAGGTCAAACAGGAAGGGATCCTGTTGGACAAGAACAGCAGAAGCGAAAAGCACAAACCTTTCTGAGAAACACTGGTGTTTTCTGCATTGCAAAACTCCATCTCCTATCATTCATCTTGTTGGAACAGTAACTCAAGCTCCATGCTGTTTTAAGTCTGAGGCCCAGCAGCCTGTCTAGGTTGGGCTAGTCTAGGCAGTCGCAAGGGCAGGTCCTGACTACCGTGGGTCAGGCCATGGATAAGCTGACGTCTTCCTGCTCCATCACTTAAGTGAGGTGGCAGAAGTGGCTGTTTTCTGAACATGTCTYCTCTTTCCCTTGATTTCTCTTCTCTTTTTCTCTGGTGCGTAGCAAAATCCACAAGTCTCAGTTGGCTACCCAGAGATTTGCTGCTCAAACAGCTCTTCTCCATCTCCATCAGGAAAAAGGCAGGGCCGGCTGAATTGCAGTGTCCTGCAAGTGGGATTGAGTCCTTACCACCAGCTGAGCCATGTTGCAAAGAAGCCTAGGAAAGCAGTAACAGTGCGACTACCTACCTGGGCGTGCTGTGCTTTGGCAGCGSTCCAAGACACAAGCGTTCTTCCCAACAGGTAACGTTTTTTGGCATCCTCCTTGTTGCCACGCTGCACCTCCGTCAAACTGTAAAGGCTAAAAAGCTTTCTTTATTGAGGCTAATATGACCGGGCAGGATTGCAGAACTTTTAAGAATTGGCACATTTCTGAATTTAATTGTTTTGTTGTCTGCAATTTGGCTTCTTCGGTTTTCCACCTTTTGATTCACCGAACTGCGACAGTGCCTTGTTCTTAGCGAAGAAGTCTCTCTTTCAGTGCTAGAGCAAAGAAAAAAAAAATCAGTTGGGGTAAAGCACTCAGTCTTCCTGCTTTGGGCTCATGGATTTTGCATCAAATTTTCAGCTCCTTTAATKTTTTCCCACCCTTGCCTTGGGTGTGTAGCTTTTTGAAAAATGGTCTGAAGGCAAGAAGGAACTTCAAGAGGGCCAAGAAGTGCATTTAGACATCATCAAATATATCTTTTTTGCAGGATGTTTTGCATGATAAGGGATATGCCTAAATGTATAGTTTCTCTGTGTTGGTAGGTARGAAATCTTGGGTCTTAGAAGATCTAAAGTAACTGATTTTCTAGATCTGAAGATCACGCACTAGGATGAATGCAAATTGCTTTATTCAAAGATTGTTTTTAACAACCAATTTTCCCTTTTGATATTAGATAGTGGTGGTGGTTTAAGTTTTTTTTTTTAGTGTTGTCCAGTCACTTGTTTCCTACCAGCTTCAGGCTTGTTGGGTCATGTCCGTGCATCCACTGATGCTTAGCCATGGCTAAATGCTAGTCATTACAATTCAGCAGCCTTGCAAATTTGATACTGTAARGACCAAAGGCAGCAAGAGGGGGAGGGTGGTGCAAGGCAAACAGAGCCAGTTATTTGAACGTGAGCTTTTCTTTGCCAGATGCTGTGACCACTTCCATGAGGCATGTGGGCTGTTGGAAACTGGCCACTCCCAATGTCTCCTAATTTCATTTCTTCCTTTGTTTAAAATCAAATGATAGCCAGTTCCATTTACAACCTGAACCATTCACTCTAGYTGGCCCTAGCATCCTGCATCCCTCATTCACTCCAATATTCAAGATGAATGTGAATACAATGAGGCGTTAATGTCCTCAGCTTTTCACTTTCTAGATGTGAATTTTCTTCTGAAATTGCTTAAATGGAMGCC
Source organism: Rhea americana (assembly GCF_003343005.1). Taxonomy (NCBI): domain Eukaryota; kingdom Metazoa; phylum Chordata; class Aves; order Rheiformes; family Rheidae; genus Rhea; species Rhea americana. Next base: position 3,320,985 of record NW_028187111.1, read on the forward strand.
TGGTGTTTTCAGAGAGGCAGGCAAAGAAAAAGAGTGTTAACTCCTGAAATAACCCCTTGGCACTGTTTTTCTTTTTTCGTTTCTTTTTTTTTCTTTTATTTTTTTTTGTCCTTTATAAACCAAGTCTCTGCCCTCACAAGACCCTCTGAACCTCAAGGACTTGTTTCCTTATGTGTGTTGCCATCCGCTGTGTTTGCTCCATCATGCTGGAGCAGTGTCCCTTGGAGAGGCGGGGGCAACGCGCTCCCCCAAGACATAAGCAAGGACAGTCTGCCGGCACAAGCCTGTGGGTGCCGGGGCTGTTTGCATGCTGATGTGTTGGCTCTTGCTCCATCCACCTTGACTCATGGTGCTTCTCCGCTGCGGCTTCCCAACCCCACTGGGCTTTCCAGTCTGAGCATGGACATAACCCCAGCCTGAGGTCAGTGAAGAGCCAGGAAGCAGACGGTTCTGGAGGCTGGCCTGGCCCATGCTGGTTGCTGCCGCTGAGCAAGGTGTTGGGCGCTGCAGGGCTTGCGCTGGTGGGAGGGGAGAGGTGCCTATCGAGCTTTTCTTTGGGGCATTAAGGAAACCACGGTCCGGGCTTTGCTGAGCTGTTTGCTGAAGCTAGGCCGATGCTTGGCATTCCTGTGCCCTGTACGGGGAAGGGAGCCGTGTGATTTCGGCTGGCTCTAATTAGAGGAAAGGAGCCGGAATGGAAACGTCGGTCRCCTTTTGGCGATATTCGTGCTCGCGCTTGCTTTATAGCATACTAATGAGCGCTAATTGTCCCGGGCGACCGGCTTTTATCAAAATTGTGCGGGAGCCATTTACATAACAGCATGGAAGTGCTTCTGAGCGGACGGACACCGTGGAAACTCCCAAGCGTTCCCACCCCTGCCGAAGGGGCAGCTCCTGGGGAGCTGGACGCGGCTCCGCTTCGCCAGCCGAGCTCGCTGCTTCGTGCCGTTCCTTCGGGGCTCGTGAGGTCACTCCAGAAGCAGCGTCCTCCCCATCGCTCGGACCTTCCTGCTTTTATCTGTAAGTGCCAAATGGCAGACAGCTGAACTGATGCTCCTGGCCTCTGGTCTTGTAGAAAAGTGGCCTTTTGTGAGCGTAGGAGGTTTTGCTTGCTGACTTTATGTTGCTGTTGGTAGCAACTCACCTGTCCACTGGTCCTAGAGCAGCAGGGTGGTGCTCCCGCGGGGACTGCCGAACCGTGCAGGCTGACAGTGCTTGACGGCTGGCTGACTATGGCTGCGCGTGACTGGCAGGCCGAGACCTTTGGGCTTGCTGAGAGCCTGCTGACCTCCTCTCCAGGCATTTGCATCCGTAGAACTGGCCTGCCCACTGCAGCTGGGCTGCGTTAGGGAGATGCTGGTACTTGGTGCAGACGCCCTGCAGTCCTTCTGAGAGCAGCCCCTATGAACTGCCTTACTGCAGAAAGGCATTTGCCTCCTCAGGAACAGAAGAGGAACTTTTTTGGCATCCAGGCACAGAGCCTCAAAAAGGGGGGGACCATCTGGGGGCTAGGGAGGCTGCTTGAGGAAGGTGAATGGCAGAATTCGCCTGCCTTTGGGCTGCCTGTCCTCTTGGCAGCAAAGCTTCAGCGACCCTCTCCCACTGCTGTCCCCAGAGGCAGGGAAAAATCCGTGTACACACTACCTCATTTCTTGGTATTCTCTCTAAATTGTTCAGCTTCTTGCCACTGCTCTTCTTTGTCCTGATATTGTTGTTGCAATATCTGGCATTCCTGCAGCAGCTGGATTTCTCTTGCAGCAGTACCTGTAGTCTGATGTTTCATCTGTGTGGGGAAAGACACAGAAACCTCCAATGGGTGGTCCTACTGTGGAGGAAATATTGCAATGGCTAGCTATAAAGTAGAGAGGGAGGTTTGATGGAGCTGGCTCCCATCAGCACTCTGAAAAAAAAAAATCTGTATCATGTGCAAAATCTGAGCAGCAGTCTAACTAGTGTATGATACTGTGCTTGTAGGACATAGCCATGGCTAGCCTGATCTGTTTTGGGCAGGAAGGCATCTAACATGACAGTACCTCYGTGGTTCTGCTAGTAAGGAGTAGTGGGTTTGACTTCAGAGGGGGCTTTTCTAATTTTGGATGGCTGGCTCACTGACCCTGATGAGCTTGGGCTGGGGCTTGTAAGCAACATCACACAGAGWTGTCTTAGGCTGAAAATCAGTGTATGTGAGCTGAGAATCAAGCCTGCGGCTTTTTTGGCGATTGAAACTTGATTATCCCATGTAAAGAACAGCAAGTTATAGGCCAAATCCTGATGGCTGTGATTGATTTTAATTTAGTCCTTTGCTCACATAATGTCAAGAGTTTTTATTAAGAAAGTAYTTCTGCCTTGCATGGTACTTCTGAGCAGAGGGAATCATTTTTTTTGTCAGCAGTAGCGAAGGATGGAGCATCACAGGAGAAAGGGTCATTGGTTTGGTGCAGTGCATCGTAGTGGGTGCGGGGTCTCGGCACAAGAGTTACTCAGCTGGGGAGCAATGCCTAGGAGCAAGGTCTGAGTAATATTTCCATCCTACCTGTTGTCAGAAGCAAATATGGAGGGATCTATCACACGACCTTCCTAGCTGCTAACTACAGGAGACTTGCTTACGGTCGTGTATTGGAAGCTAATTAAAACTGGTGACAATGGTAACTGAGTAAGGATGCTTGAGGTAAGTATGACCTCATGTCTAAAATGGTAATGAGGCTTATTAAARCCCACACCAAAAAGAGAAATGAAAAAGAGGACAGAGGCAAAGTGGTGTAAGAGGAGCTGCTGCAGACAGACACAATACCTGACAGCAAGAGCACCAGGAGAGATGGGAAACCCAGAGATGTCGAGCTTTTAAATCTGCTTAATAAACAGCCTGCTCCTGAGCTAGCTAGGCTGCTGCTCACAACAAATCAGCCAAAACACTTCTGTATATGTTTAATTCAAGCACATTATTTCCCTGTTCACCCAGGCCTAGGTTTAGGCTACATTAAGTAAGGGCAACGCTTGTTGCTGTTTATTGTCTTCATTTACTTACTTGTTATTTGCTGGGAAGAAACCAACTTGCCAGRAAATCAGCAGCAGCTGCCAGCATGGGGTGGCCACGGGGCAGCTGTGAATATATGCCCTGAAATTGCATTGCTGTGGGATAACTTGCTAGCAGAGGACAACTGCAGAAGCCTGCAGGGCCACTAGGTGCATGTACAGGCGCATGAGTGACTCCTTCCTTCCTGTTTCCTCTGTGGAAGGAGTAGAGGTCACGGGCCAGGGCTGGCACACTTTACCAGCCAGTGCATCCTAGCCACGCAGGTGGGCTCTGTGAGGGAGACAAACCCCACTTTTTTTGGCTGAGACCTCCCCAGGTTTGCTGCCCGCACACCTACCTGGCCATGCAAACCGGAGCTCAGACTGGCACAGCGTCTGCCTCTGCACATCTGGCATGTGGAGGCTGCTGCCCTCCTCCTTGCAGGGGCTGCCGGACCCAYGCTGACCTCGTGTGCATTGGTTTGCAGGCTGGGACCCGCCACTGCCTGCTAGGGCGCGATGGCGTAGCTGGGCTTGGGCTGGTCCCCGGCGGTGCCGCGGGACAACCCATGCAGTYGGCCAATGCTCCGTCGCCTGACCCTCGTCCTCCTGCCTGCTGAGAGGATACAGCCGAATGAAGGCTAAGGATGTGCTATGGAGCCGGGATTAAACTGCTCTGACCTATGCGATGGCAGCTCCAGTTTCAGCAGCCAGGAGCAGCAGCAAAGGACYCTGCAGGAGCTCTGCACCGTAACAGTCGTACGTACAGGGGAGCTCTGGAAAAYGAGGTTTGCTCCTCAGCAATGAGTCTGGGGGGAGGGATGGAGAGGGRGAAACGGGCATAACAGCAAAATACTCCCTCCAGCCAGCAGGTGAGTGCCATTGCTTGTGGGATGTTGTGAGCCAAGATACTCAAGAAAAGCATTTGCCTAGGTAACGCCTTAGTGGTTAGCCAGAAGGTGAGGAACCAGCTGCAGCTGAACAGCTAAGTTGTGTCAAGGAGTCTGCCCATGTCTGTGAGCGGCAGAGAAAGCCGTCTAGAACGGACCTGAGGTGCCCTTCTGTGCCCTTGACCTTTTGCATTCCCGGGAACTCAAAGTGCTTTTCAAATATTAATAAAGAAGGATTTAATTAAAAGTCAACATCTATAATAAATAGTACCTCCCTCCCACTAAGCCAGTAGGAATGACACAGGGATGTCCGTCTTTGCAGTTGACTCTGCATGAGCCTGCTGGATGGACCAGCTAGGCTTGGATTGCTTGGCTTTCTACTGAATCCTGCGTGAACTTTAATTAGAAGACCATAAGCTGCTTGGCTCCTTTCACTCTGGCAGCTTTGTTACAATTAATATTCCCGCTGCTACGGCCAGGATTTATGCTCTGCTCAGCTSCAAATGAAGCATTCCATCAACTTCAAGTATTCAGAGACAACTGACATCCATATTATTATTATTTTTTAAGTGCAATGCCTTGAGTACAAGTCTGCCATCCTCTCATCCTCTCACCTCCCTGATAAAAGTCAGGTATTACCCTTGCACTAGACCAGGCAAGATGGAAAAATTGGATGGTGTTACTGACCCTGAGCAGCCATATCAGCCTCTCTGAGCTCCTGGTAAATGAAAAGATGGTCATGATTTGTGCAGAATGGTGGGGGTTTTTTTGCACAGTGAGTCCTGAAATAAGGTGAGTGGGGCCACCTTGCCTTACCATCTGTKCTGTCTGCTATGGTTTTCATCTCCCAGAAAGCCAAAAGCCCTGTTCCACCCTGTTTGGGGAACATGAGTGGAGTGGAGGCAGGGAGCAGTTTGAAGGTGGGAGATGAATATCTTCTTAGGGATCCCACCGCTCAGCTGTGAGGTGAAGCTGAGCCATGTGTACGGCTGTATCCTAGAATAATACAGCAGTGTCAGCATTTGCTCTTGGATGTCTTTCTTCTCCAGGCCAAGATTTACGTTATCCAGCAATCCCTGGCCCAGGGAGCCACGATACCAGAGCAGCTGTGGTACCAGTGTAATGAATGTGCTGTGTCACCAGCAGATGAGCTGTACTACAGTGCCTCACGAGCTGTCTGGAGCCCAAGGCCTGCAGACTGATCGTGCTTGTGTGGTGGTGACATGGACCAGCTTTGAACTTTCCAAGCTGCATTGAGTGCTTCATGTTGTTCTGCTAGAGCCAAGCAGTGGGGCCAAATTACTGCAACATCCCTGAAATGACTGTGAAGGTTGCTCCTTCTCAGTCCCCAAAACTATGCTTTGCACATTTCTGTTTTAACAGTTATGTGTTGGCTTTATTGATCTAGGCTGTGCTTTATTCTTGGTAGCCCATGAGGTGGATCCAGCTGTGGAAGAGGAAGCTGATGCCTCGTATCCCGCTGAAAACATTGCCTTACTTCTCCCTGTTGGTTTATTTCTAGTGATGCTGGAAGAAGTAGAAAAAGATCTTGAAGGAAGACCTGAGGGTGTGTGGCAGTGGTAGCTGTTAGAAAAATGATTGTCTGCTATATAGATTGAGTGCATATGATCTGGAATATTTGAGAAAGGATTGAGACAGCACCTCTAAGGATGTTTTTTAAAGAGTAGATCCCCACATAAGGTATCCCAGTGTTCTGTGTTTGTCTTTTGATGGCACCCTGATAAACGTGATTGTTACGACTGCCTACGCACCAGGTAACTGAGCTGTGGAAGCTGAAAAAAGCTCTTTCTCTCCTATATATTATTCCTCGGTATGAGATGTTTAGTCTCTGCAAAGTTGGGTGGCTTTCCAAGAGTTGGCATTCAGGTAGCACAACAGAATTTAGTGAGCAGGTGTGTGATCTCAACCCTGTGTCCTCATTCTTCCCTTTGAAGAGGATGCACTGACTTTTAAATAGAAGATCTGTAAATAACATGTTCACAGAATATTTGTGGACAAACCCACATATGCACATCCCATTAAAATTACTGGAATATTTTAGATCCATAGTGGAAATAAGTTTCTTGTTTCAAGTAGGTTCATTTTATTCATCCCTTTTTTAACAGACAGAGAACAGTGAGTATTGTTAAATAGTGATTTAAAATGATAAAGTGTCTTGTGCACAGTAATCAGGAGAACCTGAAAGAAGAACAAATTTGAAGTAAGCATCTCTGTCCAAAATAGAAAAGGAACACAAACCCCCAGTAAAGAAAGTCAATTTGTTCCCACCCTCTCTATATAATRGCAATCAGCAGTGTCAGCAGTTCAGTGGTAGGGAGGAGAAGCAGCATTTCTGGAATGATTTTTCATAGGACAGCATTTGATAACAGGCCTATCTTGCAAAATGCCTTGAGGCAACCCATGACCCCTGGGTCCTCATGCCAGCTCTGGCTTTCCAGCCTTTCCCCCTGATGTGAGAGCCAGGTCACTCCCCCGTGCTTGCTGCACTGCCTGGCAAAGTGCTGGGGTGGGGAGCATGGAGCCCTGGCAACCATATGTGTTTACAGGGTCAGGATGGGGCTCCCTCTCTTCAGGGAAAGGCCATCTTCATGCTCCCTTTGGAGGTGTCCCTCAAAGCCAATTTTCACCTATCGTGCAGCTAGGACTGGGTTAGTTTCTGAAGGGCTGGGATGCAAATGGACCCAGCTCTGTGTGTTGCTACGCAACACATTTGAAAAATATTGTTGCAGTTCCCTCTCTTTGTTTTCTGCACCAGCTTGGTGATTCCTGGTAAAAGCAACCAGCTGATTATCTGTTGGGAAGTAGGGGTAAAAGATGATTTCTCCTAGACACAGATTTCTATTTCCCATGGTAGTGGTTAGCAAAGGACACCTTGCCTTTCTTTCCAAAGAGGCATGCTAGAAATTGGAGGCCTATAGTGTCTTTCTCCAGAGGGTCCTTTCCTGAGATTCACTCACTTTCTCCCAGTGATGGTTGAGAACAGTCTCCCAGTTCCCCCTCTCTCATGGCAAGGGCTGCCTGAGGTTTATGAGTTATGTGCATGGCTACATGATGGGTTTGGATACTCAGCTGTCAGAAAGGAGGGCTCCCACAGCTGTTCCAAAGAGAAATGTGTTTTGAATGTGGTGGGACTGCCCTCTCCTCCTGTGTATTCTGCAAGTGGCTGGGTATAGCAGCAGAGTACATGTCCTGTCTGTGCACATCTCATTAGCCCTGCCAGCATGTCTTGGCCTAGTGTAGGGATGTCTGCTTGTGAAGAGGGATTTGGGAGATGTGGTTTCAAGTTGCTTCCAGATGAGCGGGAGTACACATGTAAGAGAGCATGTCAGTGAGGAGATCTTGTTTGCTGGGAGCCACAGAGTTGCCCCCTTCCTCCTCTCCTCTTTTGCCTTTCCTCAGACATCTTCTGACCGCAGTGGAAAGAGTTCCCCATCCTTCTCTGCTGCTCTCTTGGGAGTTGTGTGGACATTCCTGACAGGAGGAGTCCTTCTAGCCCTCTTCTTTCTCATGTTCACAATTCGCTTCAGGAAAAACAGGTAAGAGCTTCCCTCTTTTGCTGTGAAACTTCTAATGGGCTGGGGCAGTGGGGTTGGGCTCCTACAGTYCCAGGCTATGAGCTGATGGTCAGTTAAGGTCAGGAAGGTGCAACCCTGAAGAAACAGTTCTGGGCAAGCAAGGGCAATCCTGGGGATGTTGTGGCTTTCTCCATCATACACAGTGTTGACCTCTGCTGGAGACTGTCCTGCCTGGACTATGAGTCATCCTCCTGAGGCAGGGAGCTGTGGATGAGATAAGGCATAGAGGTCCTCTGGCGTGGCATAGGCTGCAGCTGTGGGAAGCGTGATGTGAGTGAAGAGACTGCCACTGGAGCAGCCATGTGTGTTCTCATCTCAAAGGTGGTACTGAACAAAGCCTCAGCAGGAGGGAGCAGAAAGAGAGCTGGTCTGCCTCTCCACCCCACAGGCTATGAGCATCATGTTGAGCAACATAGTTACCTGAGCAAAGCCATCAYGCTCTCAGCAATATTCAGGTTTGCTTCCTGGTGTTGGGCCACTCATAGTTTGAAAATATTGCTAACCTTTTTGGATCTCAGTAGTTATCCAGACTGGTGGGGAATATGGTCTGCATTGCTAAGAGAACCTGACAGTGAAATGAAGGCTTTCTATGGTGTCATTCAGGTTGTACAAAGGATGTAAAAAGTCAGTCTCTCGTCTTCTTTCYCTCCTCCCCCATAGATACATGCATCTCTCAAGCTTTACCTAAAGATTTTGTGCTCTATGCCACCTTCTTTGTACAGAGACATGCATCTGTGTGTAGCCCAGGATCACTTCTTTCAGTGATCTAGTTCTGTTAAGGAACTTAATGCTGCTTATAACTGTCTTAAACTCAGAAAAGTCCTTCTCACAATGTTTTTATCTTGAGCCCTATGCCTAATATGGTGCAGTAGCTGCACAATCTATCTCTAGGTCTCAAGCATTTAATTTATCAARGCAGAGGGGTATTGAGCTCTGTGGCCATCTTAATTGATTGCAAAATTATTTAGGCCCCCAAAGAGGTTCTCGGAGTGAAACTGTAATGAATGTGCATTATTTATTTGCACTGCAGCAAACAAATGCTGGTCTGCCTACTGAACCTGGTAGCTCAAAGATGACCTTTGTCAGTCTGCAGCTGAGAGTGTGATCTGATTAATGTCTTTTACCAGGGAGAGAGGCATGATGAGGAAGGCAGGCAGGGAGGGAGCTGGATTGAATCCTAGACTCTGTGTTGCTTCAGAGGTAGCACAAATTGGCAAGAAGTTCAAGGGTAGAGAAATGAAATTACTAGTAGCGTATTGAAGGGATGGGTCTACCCAGAAGGAAGATGGGAGCTAAGGCTTTTGCTTGATGGGAGCACTGAGGAAGGGTGACAGGTCTGTGGAGATCAGTGGTTTGGCTCTCTTCTCCCTGAATGCAGTTGCAAGATTATGAATAATGGCATGAAATTAAAGAAGGGAAACTATAGCCCAAATAGTGCTGACAGCTCCCTATATTTGAGACTGTATTGAATGTGGAAGACTTTCCTTGAAGAAAGGAGAAGGGGGAAGGACCTGTTCCTGGAGACATTGGAAACTGCTATACCCAAAGCATTGAAAATCTTATTGCTGGGGACTGTCACCCTGGGCTGCATTAGTGGGGTTTTCCACTTATTTCTCCTGCTTTGTGGCAGAGGGCAGTGTGGGGAGACGCTGGCCTTGAACCCAGGACGCTGTGTCACGGGCTTGCTGCGCGATAGTAGGGCATTGCATTGGCTGGCTCTGAGCTGCAGCATGTACAGCTGGTGCAGCTTTATTTTGCCTGGCATGAGCACAGGTAGCAGAGGAGCTGGGGTGGCACAGACCCTCCTGTGATCTTGTGTACTTGATAGCAAAAGCCCATTGCCTGCCATCGTTTTGTCCATAAGGAAGCTGGTTGAAGCTACCACTGCTTTTCTGTGCCACAGGCACATGGAGGGAGTAGAGGTGCCATGGGACAAGTTCATTACCTATCTGTTTTGGGGAGAAAGGGTCTTGCTATCTCACAGGAGTGTTGGGGCAGGACAAAATGCATAATTTAAAGATAGTGAAGCACTCCAGCAGTACCAGGGAGGAGGTAAGGTACGCACCATGGAGCAGCGGATGAGCTTACCAGGGAGCTGTGAACAGCTGGGGTTGGGAGGGGGCGAGACAGTGAGTCAGGGAGGTGTCCCTTATGGCCATCATCATCCATGTAAGGGGACCTTGCCCCTTTGATGTCGGTTCATGGCACTCAGTAACTGTCACTGCCTTCTCTGCTTTGTTTCCTGGAGGATTGTGAAGATGTCCAGCCCCAATCTGAACATTGTGACCCTGCTGGGCAGTGGCTTGACTTACTCTAGTGCTTACCTCTTCGGGATTCAGGAGCAGAGTCTGCTGTCTGGAGACTCGGTGGAAATGCTTATTCAGGTGGGTGACAGTTTTGCTGGGATGTGTGTCTGTGTACACATGTGCTTGTCCATGATCTTCCTTACCTAAGGCCTGTTGCCATCCTGCTTCTGGGCACATTTGACTGTGTTGTTTCCCCAAAAACAAACACAGCCAGATGCTTTACGTCTGCACAGCCTTCTCTATTTGATTATAAAAAGCCAACGGCGCAAGGAGGAATGCAAGTCAGATCTCCAGAGGAGGCAGCAGTGCCCGCAGCAGCTGCCCCACAGACAGCCAGATGGATGGTTTGGTTTTCAAAAGTACAATATGGAGGCAAGCAGGTGAGCTTCTAGGGTGCAGAGCTGATCTTTGCAGAAATGCTGGCTGTCGTGATGGATCCCTAACTCCTGAGCTGTGGCATCCCACTTCCAGACCAGGCACTGACCCAGCAAGGGGAATGGGGTATGATTTGGAGAGACTGAGAAGTAGGGAGGTCCTGCTTGAGCCACCTGGGTGGAGATAATTAGTGGAGATGCCAGCTAGCGGTTTATTGGCACTTCGACCCTCTATGCAGCTGTCACTCTCAAGCTGCCTGGCTCTCACTGCTCCTCTGACAAGAGCCTTCTGAGGCAGAGAGAAAAAGGCAGGGATTTCTGCCAAGCAACTTCCTCCTGCCTGTCTATTTGCTCCTGCCACCTATGCTCTGCACCCTGGATATCTCGTTGCTGGCCACATGGGTGGGCTGCAGAGGAATTTGTGTATTTTAATTTATTTTGCCCTCTAGTTGAGACTCTAATACCTGACATGGCCCTCTAGAAGCCAGAACGTGATAGATCCATTCTCACCATGTCTCTCTATCCCATCTCTGGTGTGTCACACCCGGCATGGGCAGAGCCTCCTGGCCACTCGTGCCAGGAAAAGGACAAGTGCTTGGTTGCCACTGCTGCTGCTTCACCTCCATCTCTGTGCCTTCTGCTCACAGGTGCGGCTCTGCTTGCTGTGTATTGGGAGCTCCCTGGTGTTTGGACCCATCTTGGGCAAAAGCTGGCGGCTCTACAAAGTGTTCACCCAACGGGTGCCGGACAAGCGGGTGGTGAGTACCTGGTGCCAGGGTGCTGAGCAGCCCAGTGCTGGTAACCTCCCTCTGTGAGGCACCTCAATGCAGGAGGGAGAAAGAACCAAAGGAAAACACTCTACAAAAGTGAGACAAACTCTAGGAAGTTCCAAACCATTTTGGAACAGCCAACAAGGGAAGGTGGGTTACAGGGTTGCAAACAGCTGGATACCACAGTTTGCCTTCATTACACAAAACACCAATATTTATGTCCAGACTTGGACTGACTGCTTTTGTGGGGATGAAGATAAACCAGGTATCTTCAAGTATCTTGGATGTGGGGCAACCCTCAGATGCATCTGCTATTTTGGGTGAAGGGAGAGGATGCYGGATACTCCCCTGCAGGAGAGACAGAGAGGGGGATACAGCAACTGGGAGGAAATTGGAGGCCACCTGTGTACATTTATTCATGTAACAGTAGGCTTACAGCTTACAAGGGCCATTTTCTGAGTGGTGAAACAAGTGGGCCTCAGAGGAAAGRTGAAACAAGAGGGTTTGCAGAGGAACAGGCTACAGGCAAGGACTCCCACTACTGAGGGATTGAGATCCATGTAAAATTTGCAATATAATAGTCCTATAAGCTTTTATTTTCACCTGCTTTTGATGTAGGTAAGTAGATGATACTTTTGTTTTGGAAGTGTTTTCTGTCAGGGCATTTACCAGCTAACCACATTGTCAGTGAGAGTTTATTTATGGACCCAAACCTGATTAGGTCTCCAAGAGTTTTGGAGCCAGTGAATTTGTGGCCCACTTAGATATAGTGACCTGTAGGACTCCACTCTGGGGGAAGTATTAGGGTAAAAATGTCCCATTGGAAGAAAGAACTAGAAAGAGGCCCAGAGAGAAGGAGGTTACTGGTGTCTGTTTACTCCTGACTGTAACACTTCCTGCATCTTTTCAGATTATCAAAGATCTTCAGTTGCTGGCAATGGTGGCAGCACTGGTGCTGGCAGATGCGGTGTTGCTCCTGACGTGGGTATTCTCTGATCCAATCCAGTGTTTTCGAAGCCTCAGCGTCTCATTGCGGGTAAAGGGATAAGGAGAGGTGGGGGAGCATGATAGTGTGTCCTGTCTGATCTCTGTGGAGTAGCTGGGTGCATGATCAGGCACCTGGAGGTGAGAGAGAGACAGAGAGGAAGGAAGGAAGGAAGGAAGGAAGGAAGGAAAAAAGATGGATTCAGAGCTTTGCTTTGCTACGCAATAGGGTCTAGCAGATGACCTTGACCGAACTGTGCTGGTCACCTGCACTGCAGAGATCCATGGCATCTGCAGATGGTTAACCATGGTTAGAAAACCTAGAGGTTAACCGGTCATGTTGGCAGCTGAATACCAWTTTTTTTCTTCCTTCAACTCTCTGCCTCTGGCAGTACCCATCTTGGCACTTCCGTTYTGGAATTTACAAAGGAGACCTGCTCTAATTTGTAGATTTGTCTGCCTGTCTGTCTGTCCCTGTTCCTGGACAGGCAGGCAGGACGGGGTAGCAACCTTCACTTCTGTGTTCCCATTGCCTCCTAGGTGACAGAAAAGGGCATAACCTGTTCAGTGAGCCGGATGCAGTCCTGCGCCTCTCTTTACTCTGATCTTTGGCTCATTCTTATTTTAGGATTTAAGGTGCGTAACCTCTTATTGATTCTCGCGTTGTATCTCACCTTCTCCCAGTGTCCCAATCTAACTTTTCAACAGCATTTGCAGTTTCATGGCCCTCCCAGGCTACATGCATATTGCAGATACTAGTTGCTACTGCTCATCTTGAAAGTCTTCCCATCTCCATTCCCTYCCATCTTGATGCTTCCTTGCATTTTCTATAAAATCCCTGTTAGTCTCTTCTTTCCTGCCTCACCATCTCTTCTATATGAACTTGAACATACTGTCTCTCTTTTTCTTTCCTGTAAATTCCCATACCTCATCTATACCCTATCTTAAACTTGTGTCTTTATATTCTCTAAAGCTCACTTTTTCYATAAAACCTCAGATGATTGTCTACTGCAGTGATGTACAATGCAGCTCAGACCCTGAGTCCTCTGACTGCAAGTCAAAGAGATGCCGGTGATAAGTGCTTGGTGCCTACCTTTACAGGATGTGTATCAGCTTAATTATGCCATTGAAATACACTTTCATTGATGTAATTTGTATGTGGCCATTCTTATTCCAGAAGAGCTAGTTATACTGATAAAACTATGTAGGTATAATTATAGCAGTAATTATCTGTGGTCTCATATGTCTCTGGGTTGGCAGAGGTTGGAAGTATTTCAGAAAGCTGATTTTGATGACCCTTATGAGATCAYAGCTTCTTTGTGAATGACTTAATCTGTATGCAATACAAGCAGTTCCTTTCTGACTCACTATAATATAATACACATTGACCATCTACCAAGAGTCACAGGGRAAATAGCAGGAAGAGATCTCAGGGCACTGTCAAGTCCTTCTCCTGCTCCAGTTCATTTTAGAGACATTTGTCTAAYCCATTCTTACAAGGCTTTTGATGCTAGGGACTGCAGACCTTCCTTGGGCTGCCTGTTTCAGTGCTACATCTCCTGGACTTTGCCTCCAGTTTATGTTAGGTTTCTTGAGGCTTTAGATGGTAATGCTTGTGCCTGCAACTGCTATGAACTGTTTCCATTCCTCTGATTCAGAATAAAACATTCCCAATCACATGTGCTCTTCATAGAGTTGCACAGAACCTGACTTTGATCCTATCTACTGGGTGTCATAGCAGTAGTTCTTCAGTGCTTTCTTTGGAGTTAATCTGGACTGACATTAATGTGCCAGTAGGTTTATCTATGCATGTATGTAGCAATTCTTATCTTCCAAGGCRTTAACGTGGTCAGCCCTTTGTGAAGCCACTCAGTATATTATCCTGATTTTACAAGCACAGGACAGAAATTACTTGCCAATATCACACGTGGAATTATGAACAAAGCCCTTTGCTCAAGATTAAAAAAATGAAAGAAAGAAAAAAAGTGTAGTCCTGTGCTTATTCTCCTATGTCAAAATCCTAGTTTAGTGAGTGGCAGTGCATTTGTCTGTGTGCTAGACAGACTGTGAGTTTTAGATGGGGCTTAGGAGCTGTTTTTCCTTCTTACTCAGAGATTAGGAATTGGATTGCCTTTGGGCTGTGTATTTGGAGGTGCCCTGTGGCGAATGTGGTTATGATCCAGTGCTGATCCCCCAAAGCAGATTTGTCTCACTCCCAGCGAGGCAGGTCTCACTATCACAATTCCTTCTTGGGAATTCCTGGTGCTCTTATGTTGGGGGTCTCAGAAGAGAGCGCAAGGGCTGTGGACGTGAACCTCTTTTGCCCATAAAAGTGCAGGATGAAGAACATAACCCTGGAAGTGACCACTGAGGTCATCAAGTCTTGGGCCTTGCAACCACAGAATAGAGGGGTCTAGGACAGGCTAAAAAGCATCTGCTGCACAGGACCCAAAACATTTCTTGATGCCTTTTAATATCTATTGGTAAAAGCCCAACAGGCCTTTATTTGCTTATTTATCTTTATTTACCTACATTATGTGCCACAAAAATAATGTAGGAGACATGTTCCTGGTATTCTCAGTCCTTGCATGAATAGGAAATTTGATAGGCAGTATTTTTGGRTTATGCTATAACAGTATACAGTATAACAGACTATACCCTACACTACAGAGGAGGGCAAAAAATACTCAGTATTTCCTACCAGTCTGTCTGATGAGGGAATTCCTTCCTGACCTGCAGTCTGGTGATTAGCTTACTCCTGAATATACAGGGAGTATGCACCAGTGAAGCACCTGAGAGGCAGTGTGGTAACGAAGTCTGTCCTGAATGAGCCAACCTGCTTCTGAGGAGGGAGGAACTGTGCACAGAGCATTTTTTAACACCTTCCACCACCACTAGATTCAGACAGGAAACTGTAAAGAGCAGGGAAAAGAACACTACCCTGGATTTTTGTTTAAGGAGGCATCAACTACATCCTCTTCCTTCTGGTCTAAAATTCTGCTTCTTCTGTCTTGCTTTTTCCTTGTATAGCCTTCTCCTTTCTGCTCTATCAGAGTTATGCTGTTGCTCTTTGATGGCAGTGTTTTTTTTTTTCTTTTTTCTTTTTTTTTTTTTAATCCCCTCTGCTCTGCTTCCCTGAAGAGATTTCTGTCTCCTGTCTGTCTGTCTTTGGTGTTCCTGTTCCAGCACTTTAGAGAGAGTATTTTCACCGCATGCTCCTTACATGTCCTGGCTGTGCCCTGCTGGGTGGCATTGCCTGCTGACCTCATCCTAAGCTCCCGACTTGAGCGCTGCTTGAGTAGATGCATGTGCAACTACTGGCAACTTCAGACCTGCCCTCTCCCCCGGCCTCTGCTGATAGAGCATCCTTCTTTGGATCTGCAGCAGCATGCTGGGTATCTGTTGTGGAGTTACTATTACAAGCTGAAAGTCTGCATTATAGATCAAAGAGCATTAATTAGGATTGTACTGAATGTATCCGAGCTCTCTTGGCTCAGTATGAAGTTGGAGTTGACTGTGTCAGGCTGTAATTTTCCACAGCCTGGAAATCTTTTCTGAACTCAGGCCCTATTTTCTGATTTCAGATTATCCTGTTGCTGTATGGGACGTACTTGGCTGGACTGACCGACAATGTCAGCTCTCCACCAGTCAACCAGTCCTTGACGCTCATCGTTGGAGTCAACCTCATTTTCTTGGCTGCTGGGACTGTCTTCTTAATTCATCGTTTCTTCGATGCTTGGCACAACTTGCTGTTTGGTTTCACTTCTGGAGGCATTTTTGTGTGTACAACAACAATCAATTGTTTCATTTTTGTCCCACAGGTATGCTGCCAGCTCTGTCCTGAGACCTGGTTGGAAATGGGCATGTTTTAGGAGTATAACAGCTGTAGGGGCCCAAGCTCTAGTTCTTCCTACTTTTTTCCCCCTGAATGTTCAGGCAAACCTGCACAGCTCCCCAGTTGCTCTGCTCTGCTCTCCAGCTGGGTGTCCCCTACAGCGAAGTGGCTCTGCTTCCCCAACAAGTCTCCCAGCTCTCTAAGGGTTGAGTTTTTCTTCCCATAGCCCATGACAGGTCCTTCTCCCCTGTGTCTAGATTTTGGACCATGCTTCCCCTCCTTTCCTGGGCCTTAGCAGCATAGTGCACCTTCTCCTGCCTACCACTTTGCCCTGCAGCCTTCCCGCTCCTGGGGCCAGTCATGGGGCCATACCCATACAGCCTTTGACATGTATCCTTTGCCTTATGCCAATGTTACATGAGAACGCTGAGTGCAGGCTGGTTTCAGAGCTGCCACTCAGGAACACTTGTGCAAGAGCGTGATGTGAGTGCCACCTATGCAGAAGGCACGCATGCAAGTGATATGAGCTGCTGCCCTCCTCCAAGAGGGCAGTGGGATCTGTCCTTCATACTGCTGTCCTCACCCCATACCCTGCATACGTGCTTCCTGTGGGCCACCAAGAGTTTTCATCCACAGCAGTAGTGAAGTCAGGTCCAGCAATTCAGACTGCCTCGCCAAGCCTGGACGCGTTGTGGGCTGCTGGCAGCAGATACTGTTGTCCCCAGCACAGGCTGTCCTTCTCAGTGCTCTCAGAGAGAGAAATGCAGCTTTGCAGTGATTGGGGGGGGGAAATACAAAGATATTTTAAGGAAGGTTATGTAGCAACACTCCACTCTTCTGCTTCCCATGTCCTCCAGGAGGAGTCTGGCACATTTGATCGTAATGTTAGTGGGAAAAATACTCTCATTGTTACAATGAGAGGAAACAGTTGTTTACTCAGTTTTATATTTGGAAGGACATTTGGGCTCAAGGAAATGAGATGAGGAAGTGAAGCACAAGAAAGAGCAGTTCAGTGCAAGAGAAGGCTCAGGGGGGATCTTATCAATGTGTATAAATATCTGATGGGGGGAGTAGGGGACTTAGAGCCAGATACCAGGCATCTAGTGACAGGACAAATTGAAATACAGGAAACTCCATTTAAACATCAGATTTTATTTATTTATTTAATTATTTTGCTATGAGGGTGGTCAAACACTGGAACAGGTTGTCCAGAGAAGTTGTGGTGTCTGCATCCTTGGAGGTATTTAAAAACCTACTGGACACGGTCCTGGGCAACCTGTTGTAGCTGACCCTGCTTGAGCATTGGACTAGACAATCTCCAGAAGCCCCTGCCAACCTCAATGATTCTTCCTGTTTCTTTCTCCAAATGTTCAGCTTAACCTGTACAACTCGTCCCAACACCCCAAGTGGCCTTGCTTCCCTAAGTATGTCCCCCAGGCCTCGAAGGGCTAAGTTTCTCTTCCCACAACTCTTCACTGATCCTTCTCCTCCATGCCCAAATGGCTAAATGTACTATTAGAAATGTTACTGTCCCTGAGTCCGCTCAGCAAGTCTCCTGTGATCAGCTGATATGCTAAAACTGCAGAGGTCTGACCCACTGGAGTACCAGCTCCTGGGTTAGGGACAAAACCTCCTGTGCCAAGCACCAAACCTACCAGTGATGTTCTGCAGACTGTGAGACCTGTCAGAGTGAGGACAGAGGAGCTGATGAACTGCACTGCACAGGTTGACTCCTGTGTTCTGCCTGCCCCATTTTTCTACTGCAGCCTTGGGGCCTTGAACGTTTTATTTAACTTAGCTCTTTTAATTCATCCACTTGTTTTCCCTAATGGGCTTGCTCTTCTATTGCTCATTTGAAATCGATGAGCAGCTGGATCTAGGCTGCACAAGGCTTTCATGCAGATACCAAACAGAAAAGCAGATATTGAGCATTGCTAGTTTTCAACTTGCCACYGACAATTCAGGGATCAGAAAGTGTGTGTTGCTGTCTTTGTGCATTACCGAGTCGGGGGAGAAGGAGGAGGGGGGCTTTTGCAGCGTGCGTAAGCAGGAACTCACTCTCTGTATTAAAAGCTAAAAGCAAGGACAGGGCAGAGCTTTAGTTCGGATTTGCGGGAGGCCCCGAGTGACTCTTCACCGCGTGCTTCAGTGGTCTCTCTCCTGTCACACCCGGTCTTTGTCTCCCTCCTTGTCTGCCCCTTTGTCCCTCTCTGCCTCTAGCTGCGCCTGCCTCCCTCCATGCACAGGCTGCCTGCGCCTGTCATGCCTGTAATGGCTTCTTGTACTCAACAGCTCCAGCAGTGGAAAGCTTTTGAAGAGGAAAACCAAACTGTGAGCCACATGGCCAAGTATTTCACCAGCCCGAGCCGGAGCTGCYACTCAGCGTGCAGTGCGGAGCAGCTCTGCCAGCAGATGGGGGAGAAGAGCTCCATGCAGCGGCTGCTCTTGGAGGTATGGGGCTCTGCCAGCTGTGTCTTCTGCCCTGGCCACCCCACTGCCCAGCTCCTTCTCCTTCTCTGTGTGGGGAAGACTGATTTGATTTTCTGACCTGTTGACTTTTAAATCCTCAGAATGTCTATACCCTCTTCCTGTGCCGGGCTTGACATATTTATTTGTTTGATGCAGAAAAATGCTGTGATCGAAAGCCTCCAGGAGCAGGTGAACAACGCCAAAGAGAAGCTGATGAGGCTGATGACTGCGGAGTGYGGCTGTGGTCCCGCAGCTGGGGCAGCTCCGTGTGCCACCTTCTCCGCCTGGTCCCAGAGTGCAAGGGAGCATGGTGAGCAGCATGGCGGCACCGCAGCAGGGGACAGGGTGCCTCTGCAGCACTGCCCCACTGAGCAGAACGAGTGGCAATCTCCCAGTTTATTGAACGCGCAATGCAGTCTGGTGCCTTGTAGCAAGCTTGAGTGCAATGGTGACATTGAGGATATCCAGAAACATGTGAGCCATGAGCATGCACCGCCTGAGGAGCCTGCTTGTTCTCAGATGCTGCTTTTTGACATGGAGGAGGACATCCCTGAATACAGCCCCACAAGTACTCAGGAGCGAAGGATGTCCCCAAGGACTGGACACCCTTTGCAGCAGCTGCCAGGCCAGGAGCTCTCAGCTGCTTGCAGAGGAGCAGAGCTCCAGGAAAGTGATGGGATGACCAGGGCACAGTCTGCCAGGGTCAATTATGTGAGCAGTGAAAAGCTGCAGGAAATCTTGCAAGAGCTAAGCTTAGATGGCAAAATCAACAGCCTGGCCTCACCWCAGGGCCCCTGGCGAAGCAGCCAGGGTTCTCCATGTGAGAGGAATGGAGCACGGAGAACCCAGGGAAACTACCCAGACATCTGCTCTCCCCTCAGTCTCGATCTGATGAGGCAGCGAAGGAAGATCCCTCTGCCTCTCCCTTCTGCCTGCTTTCCTGGGTCCATGTCCCCCCGTACTTGGTGTGTTGTGAACAAGGCGGTGAGCAGGATGCGTGGTGGACTAAGCACTCGGAGCCATGAGGAGTCAACACACGTCTCTCCGGAGGAAGGAKGTGATACAGGTGGCAGAAGGCTCCTTTACCAGCTGGTCCCCTCTCCTTCAGCCATCAGCACTGAGCTTTGCCTCCAGTCAGAAGAACGGCAGGGCTGGCATGAGCCCCAAATCCAGGAGGCGGGCAGTGCAGTTCCAGTGGTATGTCCAGGCACTGACCAAGAGCAGACCCACGATGCCTTCTTGCATCTCCTCCCACCACAGCAGGATATTCCAAGGGAGCCAGCGCAGCCCTTCCTGCACTCGCCATGCTATTATCCAGACTCTGACAGCAGCAGCAGCTCTGAGGAGATGTTTCACTGCTGCCACCGGCCCTACTGTGAGCTCTGCTTCCAGGGCCCGCTTGACTCCCTTGACAGCAGTAGCACAGACACGGACACGGAGCCAGGCGGGTCTTTTGGCCGCTGGGCAGGGCATCGCGGCAAGCCTCAGCCCATAGTGAATTTCAAAGAAGATCTGAAACCCACGTTTGTGTGACTGTAACCACCCTACCCCAAAGGCAAGTGCCACCCTCCCCTCCCAAAACACACTATGTTTAAAATGATACAAAAGAAATACATCCCTTTGAGGGAAGTGCGTTGTGCTGGGATCTAGGCGTAGGAAACCAATCCTGCGCCTCTCTAGGCTGCTATTTGAGACCCAGCCTTGGTCAGCAGTGACTGCAGATTGTGTTTGTCCAATAGCGGGTTAGCAGCACTCTGAGAACGTGGACGGTGGTTTTGTCCTGGTCACTCTGAACAGCTGCCTGCGTCCCACAGCCTTTCCCAGTCCTGGTGTCAGCTGCCCTAGCAGAAAGGCGGGGAATTGGGCAGACCCCAGAGCTGGACTTCCTCTCCATCCATTCCTCCAGGTATGCCACCTGGGAGCTGGGTGATTTGTGCCCACAAGGAGCAGCACTGCTGCTTAGAAGCTTGTTTCCTTGCTGCACTCAGCAGGCAGGCAGAGGACTTCTGTACCCCAAGGCTGTTGCTGTAGAGCCTCCCACCAGCACTACATCCAGCTGGAGGCTGGAAATGAGCAGACTCCTGGAGAGCTTGCAGTCTGCTGCTCGCCTGGGATGTGGTAGTCTCTCAGCAGAGGAAGGACCTACAAGTGGGGAGCACCTGCAAGACTTCCTGCTGCGTTTTTTTTTTTTTTTTTTTTTTTTTTTT